>NW_020837973.1:15280521-15305180 GCF_003676395.1 Aethalodelphis obliquidens | reverse complement strand
GTCTACTTTATCCATATAGGAAGGTTGAAAACAAATACGGAAAACAATCCATCGAAGTTATAATAAAAGTGTAAGATTATCAAATGTGGAAATTCTATGAAAAATCTGTTATTGAGCATTGCTGGGTGCCTGGGATTAAAGAATTATTCTATTTTAGACCTATGTCTTATTAAATAAGTATCCTTTAGCTCGTTTAACAATAAAATTTGTGACCTCTTTGCAACAGGAAAAATCCAATTTCCTTTTCAGTCAAAGAAGTATTATATCAAATGGCTTTCTTCCCACTCTGTTGCTCTCCTTTATGACTCGGAGTTCATAAAGCAATTCCCTAGCCTAAGAAGAAAATAAACAAGAAAATGGCAGCGCTTAAGGAGCCCGAGGCATAACACCTAGAATAATCAGTAATATAACATTTATCAAGCAATAGTAAGTTACAAAACATTTGAGAAATTTGTTTCTGGAGGGATTTGAGGGAGCTCATTTGAATCCATTTTGTCTCATAAAGCAAACATTGTGTTCATAAAACCACAGGAACATTAGGAAAACAGCTGTTTCCTTTCAAAACAGAGCAGCCACATCAGGTGTAGATTTCACCAAGGATCTATCTTAATCAAGCATACCATATTATGCAAAATACAACCCAGTCTGTAATTTCCAAATAGAAAAAATATACAACTTTATTTATATTTTCTCATCACAATAAAACCTGCTATATGTTCACAAAGAAACATTTGCCATTTTTAAGTTACTGCTTTTGAAAGTGAAATCTTATTTTATCTAGCTTTATAAAATTTAGAATAAAATTTCTTTATAACACACAAATATATTTTAAATTTACTTTTAGAAGCTCTTACCGAAGTTCTTTCTCTGTTGTTGTTGTTAATGGTAGAATTAATTGGGAGTATATGAAAAGATATCAATAAAAAATGGCTGACTATAAATATACCCCCTCAAAATTACTATCTCAAATTTTAGGTGGAAATTTCTGCTATCCACTTGTGTAAAGTTTGGGAAAAAGTTGCTTATTTTGCTATAATGATCAATATAAAAAATTAAAGTCATAAATCAGTGCATATATTTTTAATTAGAAGCTTAAAGAAAATATACTGCTAAAATTTATTTCATATGCCATGTGTTATTATCATTTAGCAAATAAATACAAAATTAATGATTTGGGAATGATTGTGTTAACAAACTGCAATTAACTAAATGTTGGAACCAGGTTATTATTTGGAAGATTCAGAGTACATTAATAATGGTTCAGTTGTCAATTACTGAAAAGTGGGATGTATGGTGAGATAACGTACTCAGACCTGATTTTGATAGAGCAATAAAGGTCAATAAATTAGAAAACAATTGCTTGCATATAATTATATGGGTTTGAGGGAAAAATAAAAAGGCAAGTAGAAAACAAAGTAAAAGGAACATTCATATAGATATTATGTTGTTAATAGACCATATCATTCTTAACATTGTAGCAAATCATATGGTGGACAAATATGTAAAAGAAAAAGTCGTTTAAAATATTTTTTTTATTTCAGTTACTTTCAAAATTTGATGTTCTTCTCCAAAATCGTATTCTAAATGGGGTAGAGTGACACCTATCTACATTTGTAACAGATTTGTTATGTACCATACAAATAGACGATCCACTTGAAAATTACACACGATGACATTTAATATTAAATAATCAATTTAATATAAAGGAATGATATATTTCACTTTGGTAATTTAATTATGTTTATTTTATAAATTGTGCAAATAATATTACTGGCATTGTTAAAAAGTGTTAGGATGGATGTTATTAAGGTTTTCAGTGAATAATATTTGTTATTATTATTGTTTATATCAATGATTGCCTGCACTTGACTCTATCTCAGGCTTTTAGATCTGTAATTTTTCTTCCATCCTAACTTTGATGTCCCATGTTCTAGGGAAGATAAAATTAATGATAATGATTGCTTATCAGTCACTTACTAACTTACTAAATAACAGATTTAACATTCACAAATATTTATTAGGTACACACTTTGTGCTGAACACTATATAAGGGTGGATGGATATGAATAATTATTCTGAGTCTTGGAGCTCATAAAAATGTAGAACTTTCAGATATTTTTCATCTCCAGCATCACGAATCCTTCCAGTTCCTAAAACCATTACAGTGCTCTCCAACTACTTACTGAAGTTGAAAACATACTATGTATCAGGCATTCTGTTATGCAATGGAGAGAGAGAAAGAATAATAAAAACCAGGCACCTGATTTGTCTACTTGTATCAGTCTGGGCTAGCCAGAGAAACAGAATCAATGGGATACATACATCTATCATTAAAATAAATATCTTTACAAAGAGATTTTATAAGTGGCTCACATATAATTCTGGAGGTAGCAAGTCCAAAATCCGTGGTGCAGGCCCTCAGGCTGCAGTCTCAAACAGGATTTGATATAGCCTTGAGTCACAAGGACACTCAAGCAGAATTTCTATGCTGCAGTCTTGAGGCAGAATTTCTTCTTGGCCAGTGAAACTTCTGTGTTTGGTCTTAAGGTCCTTCAACTGATTGTATGAGGCTTGCCCACATTGTGGAGCATGATTTCTTTTTATTAAAATTAACTGACTGTAGATGCTAATCACATCTACAAAATACCTTCACATTACTTCTATACTAGTGTTTGACCAAACAAATGGGCACCATAGCCTAGCCAGGTTGGCACATAAAAGTAACCATCATTCCACTCCAATAAAGCCTCAGTATTGTTTACCTAGTAGACAAAACATATGTAAAGAAATATATTGACAAAAAATCTAATATATTTATATATATTACACATCAGATTGTATAATCTATTATATATGCCACTCTATGGAGCGTTGAGATTTGAATCTTCATTCAATCAAGAGAAAAAGAAAAAGAAATCTGTTTTTAGAAACCTATATTTGATAAAATAATATATCTTTTCTCCATACCTTGTCTGTGAACTTCAAACTTTATGTTTACCTGTGTACTTGGTAGCTCTACTTGGATATCTAGAAGGCATCTCAGCCTTAGCATGGAGTAATGGCATGGCACTGGAGCAATGCAAAAGTCCTGATCTCTTAGTCGAATCCAGCTTCTCCCACAATCTTCTTCATCCCTGTTGCCTCAGATAGTTTGCATTTGCTGGAATGATCTGCCCCTCACATATATAACATACTCCCTAACATCTCTCAATCTTTGTTTAAACAGAACCTTCTCCATGAGAATTTTTCTGATTACCCATTGAAATAATCCCAAAAACATACTCCTAGAAATTTATGCTTCATTTTTCTTATCACCATGTGACATTCCTTACATTTTACTCATGTGTTTACTATATTTTATTATTTTCCTACTAAAATGTATGATCCATGAGGACAGTGACCATGGGTTTTTCATTATTAAGTGTCTTCCTTAGTTAGAAAAGTGCCCAGATCAACTGAATATTTCCTTAAAATTGATATATTGACTTTTCATAGTCCCCTTTCATTAAATTCCCCATAGTTTTGCAATCTATTTCACAGTCTATAGAGAGAACTGGGAAATTTGGCAAAGTATGCTAGTTGTGGAGTATAATGTGAAGCAGAAGATGTCCTGAAATGCTAAATCATCACGTGCCTTTTTGTGAATAAATTAGCTGTAAACTGAAATTTTACAATGCTATTTTCATTGTGAATTTGGCTCTCATTTTTGCTTCTGCATTTAACATTAGTTACTGAAACGACATAAAATGAAACTTGCTTGAAGTTTATCTATGTGGCTAGTTCTGTAAAGGACCGCAGGACAATGGGGACTATCTATACTAGCTTCTACTGTGAATAAATCTGTGCACAGTGCCTATCTCTTTGTTGAAGTATCATTAGATGTTTCCTTATTTTTGAAGAGAAATTGAGCAACTACAAAGTAGAATTTCAAAGACAGGTCAAACATCCAAACTGGGTGGTCTAGAGGTAGGCTACCTATTTGTGAGGTGCTGGGTATTCTGTTTGTGATGTGATCCAATGTTGAAAAAGAGCATGCATTTCAATTGCAGATTAAATTAATTATTTCATTGTATATTTTAATGCCAAAATGCAAATGGCTTTTTAAAAACATATAAGAACATATAAATTAATGACTTGAATTAATGACTAATAAGAGGCATCTATTAAGAAATAGTGTTAAAAATATTTGTGTTAGAGATTGCCAATATTTTTTATGTAACTGATCCATGATGTTCACATACTAAAATTTTTAGTATCCCAGAAAAAAAATAATACCTTTAGATTTCTTTAGTGACTAGATTTTATCTATATAAATTTTAAATTCAGCAAGTTATATGACACATATAGGACAATTTATCAATATACATTAATAAGCTTATGTTTAACAAAAAACTGTCAATGATTCTTCAAGCAAAAATGCATTTTCCTAACCTTATATTTTGCAATTTTGTATACACGTTTCCCTGAAATTTCCTTCCTTATTTTAAGACTTTTTCAGGAGGTAATTTTCTAACATATCTCAAAAGAAAATACAAATTAACCAAGTTGAAATATAGGAGTTTATCTTCAGACAATTTTGATGGACACACATTAACTTTTATTTATGACATATCAGAAATTTCTGTTATTGCTCTATTATAAGATTTTTAAAATATACACACAATACAAATGTTTAACAATAGAAGATTGATGAAAGAGAGCCTAAGAAACTCATACACCATGGTTGTTTTGATGTATATCTACAATTTCTTTGTGTTCCTCTTTTTAAGAGATGAAGATTAATTCCCTTTTCCCTTTAAAGTGGGATGGACTTGGTGCTCACTTCTAAGGAAGGGCATACCTCCAAAAACGATAGTGAGTAACTTCTGATACTAGGTCAGCCTTTCATTCTTAGATAAATTGCTCTGGGATAAGCCAGCTACTCTGTCTTGAGAATAACCAGACAGCTTTGAGGGGCAGCTTATGTAGTGAGAAACTAAGTCTTTTTCCCAATAGCTGGGGAGGACCTAATGCTTCTTACAAATAACCATGTGAGTGAGATCCTCCAGCCCAGATCAAGCCTCCAGATTTGGCAGCCTTGGCTGACAGCTTGATGACCGTGTCTTGAGATTAACTAGGAGGCTCAGCCATGTTTCCCTGGTAAGCTACCCCAGACTCCTGACCCTCAGGCACTACATAAGATAATTAATACCTGTTGTTTAACCTGTTAAGCTGTGGAGATAATTTGTTACAAAGCAGTATCTAACTAATATATCTTTATTATGTATATATTTAGCAATGTATATTAATACAACGGGGTGATGCTGTAACAAATATTTACAAATATGAGAGTGGTTTTGGAACCAGGAAGTGAGGTATAGCTGGGAGGACTTTGAAGATAGGGTTAGCAAAAACTTGAAGAGCCTTGAAGAATCTGTTTTAGAGTTCCGGACATTGAGGAGTCTGCTAGCAAGTGCTTAAAGGAAAGTCAGGAAAATATTATTGGAAACTGGAGGAAGGAGGTGTTTGTTCAATGGTGGCAGAAAACTAAGCAACACTGTCCCCAGACGTTATGTGGACACTAGTAAATGTACCTTTTGCATCAGGCAGCTCAAGAACACAAGGTGCTGAATGCTCTTTACCTGCACTATTTCTTGGAGTTGTGTTTGCAACAAGCAGCTGTGAGAGACGAATTAGCAAAGGCCAAGCTTGATTACTGACTGCCTTAAAAGGGAGACTTCCCCAAGTTCAGTGTTTCTCAACTGCCACACAAGCCCACTATATGTGCAGCATCTCTGAGGCCATCCTCCGTGTTGCCACCTGGGACTTTGGGGGAAAGGGGAGCCGATGCAAATGTCCTGTTTATGCCGCTTCCTGTGCCATGAGTAACAAAGGTCTTTGTCTCTGTGCCTGCATCCATGAAACTGTAATAGACTGATTTATTAGCTCAATATCAAGTCAAAGATCAAATAAATCCAATCAAACATCAATAAAATCATATATCAGATGCAACAGTTTTGGTAGTGATAAAGGGATGCTGATAGAAACATGGTTTCCTGGAAGAAGAATGAGGGCTTCACAGGTAGGGATTGATGATCTGAGCAGACCCCCTTGTATCCAGGAGCAGAGAATGTTGTTGCATGGCGTGGGGGGAGGGGAGTGAGTGTTTGGCCCTGTCTTAGCTATTCTAGAACTTGAAGGTTAGAGGTAGAACTGAAACAAGCCCAATGATGGGTGCCTTGGTTTTTCTCCCACTCCCGTAGGTGGGAGAAGGAAGGGGCGTTGTCATGACAAGGGGGCAGAAAGCCCTGCAGCCCCAGCTGAAGGGCAATATGGCTGTTGGAACATGCCATTCAATACAGAGGTTTGATTGAGCAAAACACATTAGAAGGTTTTTTGGTCGAGACCAAGTGGGTGGCCATTCTAAACAGAAAGCAAATGAAAAGCCTGTTATCCTGTAGCGTGGAGTCACTCTCTCCTCTTCCCTCTGATATCTCCCTCCCCTCTGTGTTGATCTCATCACTCTAAGAAGAAAGATGATTAAGGCAAGATCTCCCTGCCTCCAAGGAACACTCAGAGCCATTTGCACCCTTCTGGCTACACATGGTAACTTTGAGAAGGCAGGGACTCAGACTTTAATGTGTGCTTCATTCAGGCTCCTTTGTCATCTTCCCACCAAGTCTCAGGAGAAAAGAGAGTGTTGGAAACAAGAATGGCAAAGACACCAAGAACCAGAAGGGCAAAGCTGTGGTGCCCCATGGAAAGACAGGGAGAAGGTAGTCAAAGGGTAGAAAGAAAGTTCCCTCCTACGGCTTTCCCCTACCCCCATCTGAGCCTTCACTCCTCAAATTCCCCACCCAGGAATACTATGCTGCTCTTTTCCAAACTCAAGCATATGTCAAACGATTTGGTTTGTGTTCTTGTAGGGAGTGAATTGTTCACATTCAATTAATGGGGGTTTGCAGTGGTGAGAAGTTTAAGTTGTGTTTTTGTGGGCCCGGAAGGATATTGAAAGACCTTTTGCTGTACATTTCATTGAATGTAATAGTTACTTTACTGTTGTTCACAAGCTTTTTCTTCCCATCCATTGAGCATAAAAAAGAATTCTCCTAATTCAGGGACAGTCACATGTAGGTATGCAGAGAGGTCCCCTCCAGGGTGGTACAGCAGAAGCAACGTAGAATCTCAGGAAGACAAAGGGGAATCACAACTTTAGGATGCAATTGCTGTTGAAACAGAGAAGCCATTTTCCAGTAGAAGGGCGCCACCTGTCTGATACAGCCCCCAAGTACACCACTTGAAAAGAGACCGCTATTATTCTGATCCCTACTCATTGAGCCCATTTATGGGTGAGTCAAATGGGATTCAAGAACTAACAAGGGAAGGGACCGATATAGTCCTCAGCGGGAAGTGGAAATTCTATATTCAAGAGTACAGCCAACCTGGAATAGCATCAGCTCATGCTATGCTGATGGTCGAAGGATAGAAAGAAAAAGTGGCAGTTTCATCTTTGGGGAAGCTTTATACGTCACTCCACTTTTGAAGCAAAATCATTAGCTCCATGAGGACCTTGAGTTACAGAGATTCTCCTAAATGTCTGGGCTTGGTTAAATGATGGTTTGGTTAAGGTAAAAGCGGTTGTTGTCATTTGGGTGGTAGTAGCAATCCAGCCCCGGTGAGAGCTCTGGAAGTCCAGCTATTCTAAGAGCCAGTCAGCAGCACGATGGGATCAACTAACAGTCACTTTCCTTCCCTTAGAAAATACTCCAAAGGACCTGTCAGGTTATATTACTAACACTTGGTCTGTGGTCAATGTCACAGCTATTTGGTCTGCCTCTGGGAAGTCTACAGACCAGCAGTTTCAAATGTCCCTCTTTGGGGTCAAGACCAGGACTGTGGATTGAGGAGCTGTGCACTCACAGAGATGCTTACATGTGGATACAGAGACCAACTGGAACCAAGCTGCTGATCAGGCTTGTGCTGCCCATTTTGCTACAACTGCTTATAGAATCATCAGTGCACGGGGCATGGCAACACATTGCCCTCATAGGCTGAGCACAAATAAAGTTCTGTGTTTCCGATGCAAAGCCACCATTGTACGCCAGACTTGTGACTCCTGCAAAAGAGTGGCCCATATTTCCTGTGATGAAAAAGGCCACACAGAGGCATCGTCTTCACCCTCTCCTGTCAAATTGACCACATCAAATCAAATCAAGTTTAACAACAATCCCAAACTGAAAAGACCTGTGCCGCTTTGGGTTATATGTTTGTATATAGAGCGAGTGGCCATGGACTGTTTCCATTGGGGATGGGGGTTGCCTGTTGGTTCATTGTGTGCCCCTTGTAATTACTGACAATACACAAAAGATCAGGTGGTCTCTAAACACTCTTCCTTTGGTTATAGACTGACCTCGGACTATATCTTAATTGTCTGAAGTAAAACCCGTTGGTACCCATGGAACTTATTACAGTGACTGAGAGACCTGGGAACAGAAGGAGTGTGTTTGAGGTCAGTGTTACTGCTTGCAGTCCTGTTGATATCAGTCTAAGTTATCTTCAGAATGAGAACAGTTGGGCTAGCCACTGTGTACTACTCATAACTGAGAAACTGAGACATTATAATTACTCTTCCCATATTGCTACTATGTATAATAAGTGTAATTGTCTGTGCGTGTGCTGTTTTTACTTGGATATTTGTAGGGTTCTCTCTTTATTCCTGGATTTCAAAAATTCACAATATTTACTATATAGCTTTAGGATATTTCCTCCTATATCAATGAATCCTTTCATCTTCAAATTCAGGTGAAGTATTCTTCCATAAAATGGTAATTATCTTTCAATCCTGTCTGTCTGACCTCTTCTTGCTGGATCTCTCATTCCAATTTTGCACTTATAATTACTTATTTCATTATTTTCTTCTTTGTTTTATACTTCTGCTTAGAGGAGGAGAGCTTTGAGTTTTGAACTCAGCTTAGTGGTTATGTAATATTAATTTGGCTCTCTAGCGCTTTTGGCCCAGATTTAAATTCTACTATTGCATTTTGATTTTTTCTAACATATTATATACCCCACAAGGTTTCTGAGATGTTAAATAGATATCTGAAATATTTTGATGTAGCTATTAGAATTTTTATCATAACTAGCACCTTTTTATTTTTACTTCATATTAGAAATTCTTCCCATTTGTATATCTTTCCTCTTAGTAAATGAATTTGTACTTCTGTTGTTCTCTTGTTTTTGCAATACACATTTACATGATTCGTATAATAAAGTAAAAGCACAGGCTTTGAAAGTTCTATTTATCATCTTTTACAGTATGGTCTTTCTCTGCAATGAGAAGCCTGGCTTCACCTTAATTTACTGTTATACTGTATTTTTTTTATGGCCTGAAATCAATGTATTTCTCACTCTGCAATGAAGGGGAAACACCTGAAATGTGGTGTTTGTTCATGAATAATATTTGTGGAGTCATGTTTGATACCCACAGAGTACATATATTTACCATTTAGGTCTCAGATTTGACCCACTCTTTCTGGGAAAACCTCACTGGCCCACTTAAATTGAGATATGTGCCCCAAACATGTGCTTCTGAACACTGTGCATGTGCACTACCAGAGCTTTCCTGAGTTTATTGTTATTGTTAGATTACTATCATTCTATACCATGAATTATGCTGAAATGACCAGAACTGTGCTTGCTTTATTCAACATTCTCTCCCCCCATGCTTAGTACATTGACTGGAGTATAGTGAGCCCTTAGTACACACCATGACAATGAATGTAACTGATTGGAATTGAATGGAATTTGTTTGATCTGGCAGCTGAAAAAGTCTTAGTTAAGGGGAATCTGAGAAGAGCAATTTTATTTCTGTTCACTGTCTCCTGTGTTTGGTAAGTGTACTTAAATGAGGACCAGATTTCTCTCAGTTCTGTTCAGCCTGACCTTCAGATAGGGAGAATGAAATAAACTCCAAAGTGGATGCACCTACCTGCCTTTTGGAGTGTCCTCATGTTCAGCCACCCTGCACTCCTGCAAATGATGGGTTAGGGAGGCTTTGGCATGACCTCTTCTACTAGAATATTAGGGTTTTTGTTGTTACTCTTGTTTTTGCTTAACTTCTTCACCTCTTCTTCCATCAAAGTAACCAGCAAGACCAAAATCCTTCCACATCATGCATCTTTTCTTATTACTCACATGTATCCAATGCAACTAATTTTATGAATGCCTAGACTCCTTAACATTTTCTATTTTACAAAAATTATAATAAGTAATTTATTATATACACATCTCCATACTTTGCTTTTCTCATTTAAAAATACATTGCAGGGCTTCCCTGGTGGCGCAGTGGTTGAGTCCGCCTGCCGATGCAGGGGACACGGGTTCGTGCCCCAGTCCGGGAAGATCCCACTTGCCGCAGAGCAGCTGGGCCCGTGAGCCATGGCCGCTGAGCCTGCGCGTCCGGAGCCTGTGCTCCACAACAAGAGAGGCCACAACAGTGAGAGGCCCGCGTACCGCAAAAAAATAAAAATAATAATAATAATAAAAAATAAAAATACATTGCATTTGTAAATCCTATCCCTTTTCACTCTTGCAGTTCTTTTCTGTGCTCCTTGTTTTTGAAAACCTAGTTAAATACAATCAGGAGGCATTAACTCACACTGCTAACATCCGATTCCCCACTTGTCCCTAAGCTACAAGACAATAGGAAGGAACAATAAATATTAATAAAATATTAATGGAATATTTCTATTCTGCCCTAAAGATATTTTGGTCGATGTTAATATTATAGTCTTCATTATCCAAAATTTATCATCTAGTTAGACAAATCTTTTTCATTACCTTTATTCTAAAGTATTTTTGACAATTTTCCAATACATGTTGTTCAAGTAAAATTGAAATGATTAATTAATTTAAAATTTGAGATGCTAAGTAGAATAGTATCAAATATATTTACTACCACTAATTTATATACTTATGATTGAATATTTTATATATACTAAATCTTCCCTTCCAAAATTATGGTATAGATTTTTACTTGTTCAGGTCTTCTGTTAAGATTCAGTACTTCTTTTTAAAGTCCAGAGCTTTACTGTTGCCTTTAACTCTAAATATTTTAAAGATTCTTTGTCATTTTGTAATGGGGTCATTTTTACATTTCATACAAGCTGATCATTTTCAATACAAAAATTGTAATGTATGCTTATTTATCTATATTTTTCATTTGCCTAGACAAATGCTAATAATTATTCTGTTTTTAGTGTAATTTACCAGAAAATGGATTTCTCCAAAAGCAAATTAACCTAACAAAAATTAATGATTTCATGTATTATTTTTGAAAGTTTTTTAAAACCACTTATTTTACTTTACTGACTTATTAATCAAAATTTCCCAACTAATAATAAATAAGTATGATATATGGAACTCCTCTTTTCTCTCATTTACACAAAAATTGACATTTGAATTTTGGTACTGTCATGTGTAGGCTTTTCTAAAAAAAAATTCCTCCTTCTTCCATGGGTTAATGTGAACTTGCCCATCCCTCTGATTTTGTCTTGGTCAGAGATGTGCTTTGGACAGAGATGTGATTAGATGAAATTCAAGCAGAGGCTTTAAATGGGATTGTGTGCTGTATTGCCTTGTCTTTTGGCAGACTTGTAAGTAAGAATCCACTGCCCGTTCAAGTTGGGCTTGGGGTGAATTCATGTGTGGTAGACTTGAACCTGAGAGAAACAGAACCAATGAAGTATAGATATCCCAGATATATTTCATATACATATCCCAGATATATATATCCATATAAATACATAAATTCATAGATATCCTATATAAGACATTCTATGAATTCATAGGTATATATGAATTTACATATATGTTCTATATATAGTATATAAGATACATAGAGGAGAGAGAGACCGAGACAGAGATCGAGACAGAGAAAGAAAGATTTATTGTTAAGAATCATGAGATTTTTGAGTGCAGGCCAGCAGACTGGAAACTCAGGCAGGATTTCTATGGCAGTTTTGAGGTAGAATTCCTTCTTTGAGACATCTCAGTCTTTGCTCTTAAAGCCTTCGAATGATTGGATGAGGCCACCCACATCATGGAGAGTAATCTGCTTTACTTGCAGTTGACTGATTATAAATGTTGATCACATCTACAAATACATTCACAGCAAATCTAGACTAGTGTTGACCAAGCAACCACAGCCTAGTCAAAAGTTAACAGGTAAAATTAACCATCACAGTAGGAAAATAAATGTGGTTGTTGGAAGCCACTGAGATTTGGAGTGGGTTATAATGAAGCATTATCTTTGCAAAAGGAGCCTAATTTTCTGTTTAGAATTATAACATGAAATAAGTCTCTTCTATCTCTATGCTACTTAAGCCTATTTGAAGAAAATTTCCTAGACATTCACAAGCTCCTTTTAATCACCTATTAATATACCATGACTTCTTTAACACCATTAATTTCCTGATATAATAACTTATTTTGATGATTTTTCTAATATTGACTTTATCCTTCCATTAAAAGAAATACATTGTAATTATTCTGACACTCTACCTGACTATATTTGGTAAAAATTTATTTAAAATTTGGATATATATCTATAATTAAAATAATCTATGATTTCCCATTTTTAATGATACAAAGTTTTTCGTATAAAGTTTTTCAATCAGTATAAAATGAATGTTTCTGGGGATAGTTAAGTAACATTTCTTTTTTAAAGTTTAGATATATCTCAGCTGTGAAAACATCATTTATAAGTTAACATTAATTTATCTAGTAATTAGTTTAGTAAGGACATACTTCTTTAATAATTTGGTAAATTTTGCTGAGCTAGAGCATTATCTGTTTCATTACTCCTTAAATTTGTTTCCATAAATTCACATGTATTAAATTATATTAATATGATTGAATCAATGACTTCTGTACCTGTGGCTGTGTATTCTTTCTCATTTCTAACATAATATTATTTTATATTAATTTTAGCTTTAATTTTTAGTGCCTGCTACACCAGCTAATTTTGATTTGTGTTGAGTTTTTGGACGTAAGATACATGGAAGATTATTTTATTTTTCAAAATCATTCTCTTCTTTCCTATCCCAATAAGAGGATGGTATTTTCCTGTCCTTGTCTGGTGAATTTCAGAGACTCTGAATAAGTAATGTGTGTGTCACTGACCACACGTGATTTGTTTGGCAAATAATATCTGAGTGGCAAAGTGCAAGCAAATGCTTTAAATGCAGTTGTGTGTTTGTTGCTTCTCCCTGAGCCATGAAAATGGCACTTTCCATGTGGTTACTGATAACCTCAACCTGAGTCCCAGCCTAGGTCCCTGCAGCCTGGAGAAGAGCTACAGCCAATGCAGCCCTCCTATAATATCAGCAAGAAAGAAATCTTAGATGCTGTAAGCCACTGAGATTTTAGGCTTATTTGTTAGTGCAGCAAAGCTAGCTAATACAAGATGAGGATTTACCCCAATTATTTTTAGTCAGTTTTACATACAAAAGCTTTTAAAACATGTTCAAGTGATCTGTCATCAGTTTTGTTATTAATTATATTCCCTTTTATTGCCTTTCCTGAAGATTGTAATTTCAGGAATATTTCCTTTTTGGATTCAGGTCATTGAATATAACCATGTTTCTTATATTAAAGCAGTTCAAATTTTTATAACATATTTTTACAATTTATTTCTAAGTTTGTTAAATTTATGACCATGGTTGTAGCCTTTGAAATATGCACTTTTTAAAAAACTTTAAGACTTACATCTAAGTACATAAGCAATTTTGTACGTATTCCTTGGACACTAATAAAATATACATATATTCAATATTCATAGAATGCAAAGTCAGATATTTATGTTTGAGTGGAGTTTTTACAGTATTCAGTTCCTATATGTTCTCACTTATTTATTTCTATTAGATCTTTCTAATTCTGTAAAAGATATATTCTAGTTCCTGAGTATCATTCTATTCTTATCAAGTTCTCCTGCGTTTCTAATCAATTAAGCTTTATGTTTGGAATTCTAAATGCTTTGGTGCTTACAGTTTTATGAGGAATGTGTCCTCCAAGAAAATTGTCTTTTATCATTACACAAAATAATATTTTACCTTATTTAAGAGATTTCAATCTTAAAAGAATGTATTCATTTCCCCTTGCTCCAGCTCACCTGTTCTGTTATTTTCTAAAATGTTATTGTGCTATCTATAGTAGTTTAGTTTTACTTTTTCCTTTGCTATATGAAAACTCCATGTCGCAAATATTGCTTAGCCTTGATAGTATAAAATCCCAAGCACAGTATCATTGCATTAATTATATATAAAATGTCATCAGTCACTACCTATTCTTCTTTAATTTTCTCTCCTCTTAAAGTATCTATTTTGAGTCACTTAGAGTTGTTTAGAACATTTTCTGAAGTATTTTTCTTAGATGAGGTAACCAAAACTAGGAGTTCTTAGTTTTTCTTTCAACTAACAAGTAAATGATAAGTTGTCTGCCAATAAGATTCTATGGTTCTTTTTGCCCAGTAATCTACTAAACTAATTTTTAAATTACTATAATTATATATTTCTTTGAAATATAAATTGTTCCATTTAATTGGAAGCTTCAGATTTTTTTTTAAATGTTTGAAATTCAAAATTCATGGGAGATCGCCTCTCTATCCCCTCCCTCCACCAAGACACATACACAAACACATACACACACCACACACACACATACACACACTCAAAACCCATCCTTTCCTTTTCTGGGGCATATGCATAGCATCTAGTTTTCTAGCTCTTCTAGTAACTAGACTGAACCAAGTTGTTGTCAATGAAACATGGTTGGAAAGTTGTGCAACCTCTGTTTTACAGATTTACAAACAAAATAATTGCCCATGAATTTTTCTTTCCTCTTCCCACAAGCTGCAACATGGATAGACTGGCAGTCATGCTGATGGAGACAACTTCCTTGGGATGGTGTTAACCACAAAACGGCAGAAACTAGCTTCCTGATTCTTCTTGGGAAAAAGAATTCCCTTTCCAGATTATATTGGCCAGATTGGTATGTGGGAAAGGAATAAACTTCTGTGTTATTTAACTTCTCTGCTTTGCTGTGGGGTAGGGGAGAAGTGGGATGTCTCCTTCCTGGTGGTTCTCAGAGTGTGGTTTCTGAAAAATTGAGGGTCCCAAAGACACTTTCAGGGTTCCTAAGGCCAAACCACTTTCAAAATAACACTAAGATGTCACTAGTCTTAAACAATGGTGTTTAAGTGTGTTGGCACCAAACTGTACCAGTTGCCATTTTATTGTTCACTGCCATGCACTCACAAGAAAAAAAAAAAAAGCCTGTTTCACTTAAGAATGTCCTTGAGGAAACAGTAATAATTATTAATGCTATCAAACTTTGACCTTTGTGAATATATTTCTTTAATATTCTGTGTAAAGACATAGGAACAAAGCATGAAGCACTTCAACTACATACTGATATAATTGTTACCCACAGCAAAAACACTCATACAATTGTGTGAGCTATCAGCTGAACTAGCTGCTTTTTTCACGGAATACCATTTTTACTTGAAAGAATGACTGAAAGACAAACGATGGTTATTCAAACATGAATATTTGGCAAAAAGAAAACACCTGACAGTATTTACTGATGATGATAAAATTTGAACTTTCAGGGAAAAAATAGAATTTTAGAAAACTAGTGTCCCCAGTGACAGCCACAGAGTACTCAAAGACATTTAAAAAATAATGGATTTTAGTGTATGTGTGTATTTTGATAGTGCATAATAAAATGGGTAACTATTAGAAAGATTCATGGTTAGGCAGTATTTTCCAAGTTATCAAAACATGATGTTATAGGGCTTCCTTGGTGGCGCAGCGGTTGAGTCCGCCTGCCGATGCAGGAGACACGGGTTCGTGCCCCGGTCCGGGAACATCCCACATGCCGCCGAGCGGCTGGGCCCGTGAGCCATGGCCGCTGAGCCTGCGCGTCCGGAGCCTGTGCTCTGCAACGGGAGAGGCCACAACAGTGAGAGGCCCGTGTACCGCAAATAAAATAAAATAAAATAAAATAAAGTGGGAAAAATCAGCCTCAAAGAAAATAATCAGCAATATTTTTAAATTGAAGAAATAACCATTTAGATAAGTGCACTGTACCAATTAAGTTCTTTCAAATTCTGATAACAGCATAAGAGGCCCTATTATTACCCTTATATAAAGTTAAGAATCTGGTATCTTATGCAGGAAAACACTAATCTAAAATAATCTAAATTAGCCCTCGTTTGACAGGAGAAAACACAGGGATGTAGGATGTACACTGATTTGACACGTCAAGGGGAAAAAAGAAAACAAGGCAAAGAAGTCAAAAAGAGATAGCACACTCATTGAGATTTTAGGTAATAAAGATTTAGAGCTGTTTCATTGATTATCTATATGTATATGAGTATTTTTTTTATAGAATACATTTTTCAAATGAGGACAAAACAGTTTCAGTAAACTTCTCGAAAGGCGTTGCAAAGTAAGTTACCTCTCCTTGTGTCTGAGTGCAATCTCACATCCATCTCTTTAAATCAGGACAATAAAGAAAATGTTATCTGGCAAATGGCTTGAATCAGTATTTCTAATATTAATTGAAAACACTTCAATAAAAATATCCACTTAAGGTTTATCCTTGAACAACAAAATGAGAGAAAACTTGAAAGAAAAAAAAAAAGATTTTAAATTTCTCTCCACTCTCACACTGTTCTAAACTCTCCACTCTGGCTCCAAAACATAATTCCATTAAAAAGTTATTATTAAACATGATAAATATTGAGAATAAGAATCCATTAAGCACAGAGATTTGATTAACTATATTGTTTTAATTTTAAAATGAAGCTTGGGAATAAATAAAATAATGACTGGTAGCATATATTATGGTTTCAATGGTTTTAGATCAGCTTAATATGTGATTCCAGTTCACAATGGGTCAAACCATCAAACTGGCCAAAGGTGGGGAAAGGAAGGGAAGAAGGGAGGGAGTGGCGGGGGAAGAAGGAAGGTAGAGAGGGGGGAAGTGAGGGATGAAGGAAGGAAGGAAGGAAAGGAGGGAGGGAGGGAGGGAGGAAGGGAGGAAGGAAGGGAGATGAAAGGAGAAAGGAAAGCTTACTGCTGAGAACAAAGCAGGACCAGAGTAATATGTATTATTTTGCACTCTGAAAGGGGGAGAGTGACTGTCCATTACTCTTTTATTGAATCACCCAGTAGTTGAAGGATCAACTTTGTTTAGAGCCATAGTCTAGCAACAACATTATTGAGGTTGGATGGGCTTAAAGTCCTCATTTATCAGGATTCTTTACTAAACAGTTAGGTAAACAAATGTCTTCTTGATTTAAGAAAAAATACAAATTAAAAAAATATATATCAGGGCCATATTTCTTATCCTATGCTACTCAGTGGAGAACATTTTTGACAACTGCCTATGCATTTCACAATTCACTCTCCCATTTCTCTTCTTGTGCAATAAGGACACTCTATGAATCAGAGTACAATGATTACCAACTGGGAAGAAATTTATTTCAAGAATTTAATTATTAGAATACATTGTGTAAAGGACTCTTTTCAGATTAAGCTGTTCAGTTTAGCAGAGAAAATTAAGGTGAAATTGTACATGCTGAATCATTTGTTTCTCTCTTCCTTTGAATGATATCATTTCTTGGAAATAAATGATAGTACAGAAAAAAGAAATAAATGGGGACTATTTTAGTTCTTAGTTACCTTACATGATTATTAAAAAAAGAAAATTACATTGAGTAATTTCTGATTTCTCAGCAGGTATACATGACAGTAGTTTATCTTAATTACTATGTATTAAAAAGATTTGTTGAAATCAAAAGTTTATGTGCAATACTAAATTTATTTAGTTATATATTATTATGAAAGGGTAATATGGATTATAAATAAATCACCAGGTTTTCAGAAAAATGTATTATTTTTAAGAACCTAAGGAAATTTCATGATTTTATTTTCAGTTATACAGTATTTTAGATTAAGTTGACTCATCTAGGAATCATTTATTTTTTAATTATTTCTTCATGACAGCATGAGGTCTATTCATGTACATTTCAATTTAGGCAAATATAATTCTATTTAGGCTTTATACTGTAAACCATCTTCAATAAGTTATGTGCCTGGCACAGTCCCATTAGGAAATTCTTCAATTACTAACAGGGGGGATGCCAAGAATAGTGTTTCCTTCAAAATGTGCAGCACAACTCCCCAAAGACTCTAATATGCCCCCATCCAACAACCTTGAAAAAATTGTACTTATAAAAGACACACTTATTCCACTGCTGGGAATAATTTAAAAGATATTCTCTAAAATAAGAATACCAGGCATATAAGTATGAGGATATTCATTGCAGCAACCTTCACATTTTAAAACAAATCCTGACAACAACCAGTTTGCCAAAAACAGGGGTCAGATAAATTGTCATTTGGGTCTATAATGAAACACTCGACTTTTAGAAGCAATGAAGTATATTCATACCACTGACGTAGAAAGCATCACAAAACATATTAAATGGAAAAGTACAGAGCCCTGTTATATTGTCATTTTTTTGCATTAAAAAAATACTTCTAGGGCTTCCCTGGTGGCGCAGTGGTTGAGAGTCCGCCTGCCGATGCAGGGGACACGGGTTCGAGCCCTGGTCCGGGAAGATCCCGCATGCCGCCGAGTGGCTGGGCCCGTGAGCCATGGCTGCTGAGCCTGCACATCCGGAGACTGTGCTCCGCAACGGGAGAGGCCACAACAGTGAGAGGCCCGCGTACCGAAAACAAAAAAAAAAATCTATATCCTTGTTACTGCATGGGCCAAAGCCCAGTATACTGAAAGTTTACAAAAGAAAACACAAACTTTGAGTTACCTTTGGGGTGATGCACTGGGAGTCTAATAAAAGGGCCAAGAAATATTTACCTTGCTCATATATCTAGTACAGTATTGTTTTATTAAAAGATTATTAGTGTAATTATTATTACAAAAGTGAATAATTTCTGGAGTAGGAAAGAGTAAGAAGATGATGTGGATGGGAACATGTGCATGAGCATAAGTATTTTTAAAGATACTAAAAATCTTCTGTTGCTTAACCTGAGTGGTAATTGTACAGTTACGGTTTTACAGTTATTCTTAAGAATGTAAGTATGTTTTTATATTGTCTTCTATGTTAGTATGACATATTTCACAAAATAATTTTTTAAGGAATGCAAAATTTCATAAGGCAGTGTATTTCATCCGTGTTTTTAAAACTGAGTCTGTCTTTGACTAAGTTTTCTGTTCTCAAAATATTAGTTAAGACATTTCTCTGATTCTATTTTCTTAAGTTAATTCATTACAAATTCCACATTGTACTCCAAGAGATATAATTTCTGTCATTGAAATATCATTACTTTTTATCCTATAAAATATAGTTCAGTGTGACTATAACTTTTATAAGTTGACAAAGGTCCAAGATAAACTTAAAATCTGTACATATATATATATATATTGCCTCTTATATGTCATTTTTCTGTGCTATGGCCCTATTTTTAAGAAAAAAATCTTATAGGTACATGTTCATTAAAAGTTAAACTCCATTACTGGTTTGATGCTAAGTTTTAAGTTTACTTATGGTTCCCACCACATTCAGAATTTTCAGATTTTATTCTGAGCATTAGTTACTGCCTTCTCATGCAAGTTTTCTGGAAACATCGTTACATACTTCACACTTCTAATTTCCTTCATCATCTACTGTTCCTGTCCTCAAGTTAAGTTTTTCTGCATATCCTGGATTCTATTATAACATCCAATTTTTTTTAACTGGTAATTAAAGTAACTTTTGAGCTGACTTGGGGAAAATATTTTATTAAATTACAAAGGAAGAGTAAGAGGAAATATTTCATGTGTTTGGAATGTCCTAAAAATATGGGTCCACTATATTATGACAAAAAGAGAGACTTACTACCTTTATGTAGATGTCATGGGTTCCCCATACTCTAGTACCTTCCTGATCAAAAAGGAAAACTACATTACTAAGCTTCTTTTATAGTTTGGTTTTGTCATGTAACTGAGTTATTGTCAGTGGACTGTGACCCTAATAAAAATATTCAGTCCTCTCTTTTCCTGCCATGTAACCAAAGAAGCTACTTGTAATAGCAGGCATGGGTGCTTATACAATGCAAGAAACTCAGATTTTTAAAGCACCACCTGGAGGAAGATGAAGGCAGGAACTTGTTTTCATACATCACACAGTGAGGTGAGTAAAACATATATCTTCATAATATAAATAAAATCATTTATAAAATAATTAAGTCACTTGTATTCCAGGTGTGACTTGTTACTTCCATAAATGCTACTTTCCTCTGTCCTATAGAGAAACAGTATCTTGAAAGATGCTGCTATTAGGAAAAAAATCTTATAATGTTAGGACCAGCAAGGGAACTAATTTCAAAGATTTAAAACTTGGGTAATTCTCAAGTATTTGGTAAATCTCTTACATACAGTAGCCTACAAACATCACAAGAACAAATGAACCCATGAAATAAGTGGCTGATTGGACAGTGTAAACAAAAGAAAATAAAGTGTCCAGAAATTTGAGGATCCCCAAAATAGAAAAAACTGAATGCTTTTAGACCCCAAACAATGAGGGATTGGATTTCAAAAAACTTTGACAACAAAGGCCTAGTAAAACTTTTTAGGTAAATAACGTGACTTGAAGTAAAGATTAGATTTAGGGTGAAACTTCCTACTTAGTGTTTTTTAACTGCTTCAAGGTGGCTTCCACTGAGGTAAAGAGACGTGAAAGGGAAAAAAAAATAGTAGTTTTAGAGTTATATCATGTAAAAAACTTTTGGACAGGACAATATTTGGAAGCACAGGACTAAATCTTTGAGAAGACTGCATATACATATTCACATGTATACATATCTGTATCTGTATCCATATATATATCCACATAAACCATGAAAACCTTCCTCCCTTTACAAAAGTCCTTACACTGCTTGATGTTTACTGTGGAATAGGTGGATGGAAGAATGAGAACAAGATCACAATGTCAAGGTAGTTTTTCAATCTCAGAGAACCCCTCATAAAAGAGCAAATAAGCAACTGTAATGACAAAGCTGAAACCCCCTAGATAATATCTTCAAAAAAAAAAAAGTGAAAAGTATCCCATAAACCTCAAAATCCAAGAAGCTGGGCCACTCTCAGCAACCAAGCTGACCTGAAATGAGCAACTCTATGGCATGAAACAGAAGACAGTGAAACCACAGATCCAAGAAACTCGAAATCCTTAACAAAAAGAGAAGTTGTGATGCATAGTAAAAACTTGCTGGGCTGACTTAAGGACAAGAGCTGACATTGGAAGAGTTCAATAAAGGCCACAGGATTGAAGACGGTCCAGTGGTGCTGATTTGGCCTAGGAGGAAATAACTCATCAGAATAAGCAGCCCGAGCTCTTCTTGGGAGAAGAAACCATTGGGAGGAGAATCAAAAACGTGAAGGAGAGAAAAACTAGGATCAAAAGTAAGAGAAGCTTCAAATACATGACAGGAAAGGAATAGAAAGGAAGGTCTTAGAAAATAGAAGCACATTTTAAAAATATATTTTTGTCATAGCAAAAGAGAGAAATTTAGAATCATGAATCTAGAAAATGTTTCCTGGTCCACACCCAGCCACCTACATAGAAGCTTCCCTGTAAATGTGCAGAAAAACCACTGTGTTCAAACATGGAATATGAGTAACGAATGTCATTTGTAGCTCAATCAAAGATCAATGAGGAAAAAGAGAATAATTACTTGAATGAGATCCCAACAAACATGAAGTCACTAGAAAGACATGGTCACAAAATGTGAAAAGCAAAACTATATTATTTCAAAATAAGCTAAAAAAATCAAGAATACAATTGAAGATATGAAAGAAGAGTATAATCAGAACTAGAGAAACTCAGGTATGACTGATTAGAGAAAAATGAAAACACAAAACAAAAAACTGATGAAGGGAAATAATTAAAATTCAGTAGAAAAGATTTACAAAGAAAAGAAAAAATTGATTGTAGGAAAGTAAACTAAACTGAAAATATCACAAGTGAATAGAAATTCAACAGATTTGAGAGCAAAGATGTAGAATATAGCCCTAGAAAACCCAACATGGGGTCAACACAAAGAAAACTGAAGCAATGGAAAACAACACATACTAACTTCTGTAATTAAAATCAACTTCCTTTATTAAAAAATGTATTTGAACTTACACATTTATAATGAATACCATGAACTTAGGAAAATCATGCCATAATTATAAAAATGTAGAAATGATTTTATAAAACTACTAAACTTTGAAAAAAGGAAAATATCATTTGACATCCAGATAACAAAGCCAAAATTGTTTATGAGGGAAATAAAATCAGGTTGGAAATGAATTGTTTCAAGCTGTCTATGAATACAGAAGGGGAAATGTGGAAGGCAGTTGTACAAACCATGAAACACATCCCATAGACATGTGCTTAAAGAGAATACCCATAGTATTTACACTTGATAGAGACATTCACATTCACACTCACAACTTTATAATATATTTTTCTGTAAGAGTAATGCTATAATGTTAACCTAGTTCCAAGTACATAATACTCTGATTATTTTATGGGTTAGAATTATTCTAATTTTATATCTGAATCTTTCAATGCCTCTCCCAGCTATGAGATCTTGGTAAAGTGAAAACTTTCTTGTCCCAGGTTATCCATCTCTAAAATAATCATAACATGTCATCATACCTTTGAGAATCATAATTATTAGAAATTCAATGCTCTGAAAGTCACTCTAAATATAATAGTGCTTAATTATGAGGTCTTATGATATTAATTTATGTGTAGTTGATATGAAACTACTTTCCCTCTAAAAGATCCTTAGTAGGCAAAAGAAGAATCTGGGCTAAATAACCTTAATCCTGCTGGAAAAATGTTTCCAATCTGATTAATGTACTAAGGTTCTCAGGTCTGCATGAGGCAATTACAGTGGCTTAAGTCCCTAAATGCATAGTAGCAGCATCCTCCTGCATTCACATCCTCATCAACTTTTACCAGTCACTATACCTGTGTTTTTTCCTTTAAAAACAAAAGGTGAAAAACAGAAGGCTACATAATATATTTTGAAAACATAAATAACAAATCTACTAAGGAAATAGATTTATCTGTGAAAATCTATAAACAAGACGTAGTACTGAATATTTACTCTGAAAAATATCAGTTTTATGATGGTGAGTGGTACATAAAACAAACTATTTCAAAATGTAAATAGCCATTAAATGTTATTTTAAAGGTCAGAGAAATTAGTTTTTATTAAATTTCTTTCAGTGAGTACTGTTATAATGCAGAATATCACAAAAACAGTAAAGTGTGAGATAATTGAGATTGGGAAGTAGAATTTTCAATAGCAGTTTTGTTTTATTAAATCTTTATTGGAGTATAATTGCCTTACAATGGTGTGTTAGTTTCTGCTTTATAACAAAGTGAATCAATATGTTCCCATATCTCTTCCTTCTTGTGTCTCCCTCCCTCCCACCCTCCCTATCCCACCCCCCTAGGTGGTCACAAACCACCGAGCTGATCTCCCTGTGCTATGTGGCTGCTTCCCACTAGCTATCTATTTTACGTTTGGTAGTGTATATATATCCATGTCACTCTCTCACTTTGTCACAGCTTACCCTTCACCCTCCCCATATCCTCAAGTCCATTCTCTAGTAGGTCTGTGTCTCTATTCCTGTCTTACCCCTAGGTTCTTCATGACATTTTGTTTTCTTAAATTCCATATATATGTGTTAGCATATGTTATTTGTCTTTCTCTTTCTGACAAACTTCACTCTGTATGACAGACTCTAGGTACATACACCTCATTACAAATAGATCAATTTCATTTCTTTTTAGGACTGCGTAATATTCCATTGTATATATTTGACATATCTTCTTTATCCATTCATCCTATGATGGACACTTAGGTTGTTTCCATCTCCTGGCTATTGTAAATAGAACTGCAACGAACATTTTGATACATGACTCTTTGAATTATGGTTTCCTCAGGGTATATGCCCAGTAGTGGGATTGCTGGGTCATATGGTAGTTCTATTTGTAGTTTTTGAAGGAACCTCCATACTATTCTCCATAGTGTCTGTACCAATTCACACTGCCACCAGCAGTACAAGACTGTTTCCTTTTCTCCACACCCTCTCCAGCATTTATTCTTTGTAGATGTTTTGATGATGGTCATTCTGACAGGTGTGAGATGATATCTCATTGTAGTTTTGATTTAAGTTTCTCTAATGATTAATGATGTTAAGCATTCTTTCATGTGTTTGTTCGCAGTCTGTATATCTTCTTTGGAGAAATGTCTATTTAGGTCTTCTGCCCATTTTTGGATTGGGTTGTTTGTTTTTTTGTTATTGAGCTGCATTGGCTGCTTGTAAATTTTGGAGATTGATCCTTTGTCAGTTGCTTCATTTGCAAATATTTTCTCCCATTCTGAGGGTTGTCTTTTGGTCTTGTTTATGCTTTCTGTTGCTGTGCAAAAGCTTTGAAGTTTCATTAGGTCCCATTTGTTTATTTTTGTTTTTATTTCCATTTCTCTAGGAGGTGGGTCAAAAAGGATCTTGCTGTGATTTATGTCATAGAGTGTTCTGCCTATGTTTTC
>NW_020837973.1:15239366-15270521 GCF_003676395.1 Aethalodelphis obliquidens | reverse complement strand
GAAAACATAGGCAGAACACTCTATGACATAAATCACAGCAAGATCCTGTTTGACCCACCTCCTAGAGAAATGGAAATAAAAACAAAAATAAACAAATGGGACCTAATGAAACTTCAAAGCTTTTGCACAGCAACAGAAAGCATAAACAAGACCGAAAGACAACCCTCAGAATGGGAGAAAATATTTGCAAATGAAGCAACTGACAAAGGATTAATCTCCAAATTTTACAAGCAGCTCATGCAGCTCAATAACAATAGAAAAAAAAAAACCCAATCCAAAAATGGGCAGAAGACCTAAATAGACATTTCTCCAAAGAAGATATACAGATTGCCAACAAACACATGAAAGAATGTTCAGCATCATTAATCATTAGAGAAACTCAAATCAAATCTACAATGAGATATCATCTCACTCCAGTCAGAATGGCTATCATCAAAACATCTACAAAGAATAAATGCTGGAGAGGGTGTGGAGAAAAGGGAACACTCTTGCACTGCTTGTGGAAGTGTGAATTGGTACAACCACTATGGAGAACAGTATGGAGGTTCCTTAAAAAACTACAAATAGAACTATCGTATGACCCAGCAATCCCACTACTGGGCATATACCCTGAGAAAACCGTAATTCAAAAAGAGTCATGTACCAAAATGTTCATTGTAACTCTATTTACAATATCCAGGAGATGGAAGCAACCTATGTGTCCATCATCGGATGAATGGATAAAGAAGATGTGGCATATATATACAATGGAATATTACTCAGCCATAAAAAGAAACGAAATTGAACTATTTGTAATGAGGTGGATGGGCCTAGAGTCTGTCATACAGAGTGAAGTAAGTCAGAAAGAGAAAGACAAATACCATATGCTAACACATATATATGGAATTAAGAGAAAACAAATGTCATGAAGAACCTAGGGGTAAGACAGGAATAAAGACACAGAGCTAGTAGGGAATGGACTTGAGGATATAGGGAGGGGGAAGGTTAAGCTGTGACAAAGTGAGAGATTGGCATGGACATATATACACTACCAAACGTAAAATAGATAGCTAGTGGGAAGCAGCCGAATAGCACAGGGAGATCAGCTCGGTGCTTTGTGACCACCTAGAGGGGTGGGATAGGGAGGGTGAGAGGGAGGGAGACGCAAGAGGGAAGAGATATGGGGATATATGTATATGTATAACTGATTCACTTTGTTATAAAGCAGAAACTAACACACGATTGTTAAGCAATTATACTCCAATAAAGATGTAAAAAAAATAAAATAAAAAAAAAGATCTACTCTCTTAGGTAATTTCAAATATACAATATAGTGTTATTAACTATAGTCACCATGCTGTACATTACATCCCCCAAACTTATTCATCCTGATACACCTGAAACTTTGTTTCCTTTGACCCACATCTTTTTTTTTTTTTAAATTTTATTTGTTTTATTTTTGACTGCGCTGGATCTTTGTTGCTGTGCTTGGGCTTTCTATAGTTGCGGACAGCAGGGGCTACTCTTTGTTGCGGTGTACAGGCTTCTCATTGCAGTGGCCTCTCTTGTTGCAGACCACGGGCTCTATGTGTACAGGTTTCAGTGGCTGTGGCACACGGGCTCAGTAGTTGTGGCTTGTGGGCTCTAGAGCACAGGCTCAATAGTTGTGGCACACGGGCTTAGTTGCTCCACGGCATGTGGGATCTTCCCGGACCAGGGCTCGAACCTGTGTTCCCTTCATTGGCAGGCGGATTCTTGACCACTGCACCACCAGGGAAGCTCCTGACCAACATCTCTTTATTTCCCTCTCTCTCCAGCCTCTGGAAACTGCTGATCTACTCTGCTTCTATGAGTTCAACTTTTTTTAGATTCCACATGTAGGTGATATTATGCAGTGTTTGTCTCTCTGTGTCTGGCTTATTTCCTTAGACTAATGTCCTCCAAGTTCATCTATATTGTCACAAATAGCAGAATTTCCTTCTTTTTTAGGGCCGAATAATATCCTGTTGATGAACATTTTGGTTGTTCCCATATCTTGGCTATTGTGAATAAATCTGCAATGAATGTAAAAAAAAAGGAAAGAAAAAAAAAAGAAAGAAAGAAAATAACATGAAATAACTTGTTTCAAACAGTGAATATGTAGTAAAGCAGGTTGAGAGACACCACATGCCACAGTCCTTAGTTATACTGCATATTTTACCTTCCTTCGGTAACCTTTGTTTTCATGACATTAGATTGATAGCTGCAGGTGACCAAAATCCAGAGCACATAATTTCATTTTCTTGTGTTTTAGTTAGAAACTGCTCTCACATTTAACAGCAATAACAGAGCCACTGCTCTGAAAGCTTGAAGTTCAGGGACAGAACCAGGATAGTGTGACTGGATGTGGAAGACCACCCCACTCAAAGCCAGAGTCATGAGAGCCCATTTGAAGATATTTGGAATTTGAAAACTTTGATCATTTAGGAGCATCAAAGTCCTACAATCCAGGAAGAGTGACTGCAGAGCATGTGATACTAAAACTGTGGTCCTTACATATATGGCAATTTTATTCACGCTTTAATGGAATTTCTGGCTTGAGAATATGTCATGTCAGAGACATTATTTTTGTATATTATTCAAAATTTTAGAGATACAAATGTAAAGTCAAATCCTTAATTAATTCATCATTTACTGACAATTTAAAAACTCAAGCAACTTCCTAAGCAAAAGAGATACCAATAAAGAATACTAGAGACCCTTTCTCATCTTTGATTATATTCTCTGAAATTTCACTTGTTCTAATCTCTATAACAAGTCTTGATTTTCTTTACAGCAGTAAAGATTCTATGATGTGCTGCCCAGATACCCCTTCAGATATGTGGTCTTATTCCCCCAGCTGTTGGGGGCTCTTTCAGCAGACAATCCTGATTTATTTCCTCTTCTGTAACTGTCCCACTCATAGTCTGTGTCTAGTGACTAATTAGTCATATGCTATGTATATTGGTCTCACAAAAATTATCAGTCTAATTTCACAGGTGACTCATTTCTGAACCCCCTTTCCAACATAGGCCATTACTGATGATCATTTCATCTTCACAATGTCTGTGAAGTCAGCTGGGGATTGGCTACACTACATGGCAGCCCCACCTCCCCCAGGGCCTTCTGTTTCCATACTTTTCTGTCCACCAGAGTTCATTCCCAGACAAGTCTCTGCCTACTAACATCTATCTCAGACAGCTGCTTCTCAGAGAACCCTGCATGTGATCAACCCAGTTCATCTATATCCATAGATGCTCTCCTAGACTAGCACCCCTGTGTATTTCACCCTCACCATCTATTTTGCTTCCTTTGATTCAACTTTGTAGGAAAAATAGAACATCAATCATCCTGGTAGCTCACACAAATGAATGTTATGTTCTTTGCATTGATTATTTATACCTAAACTCCAAAGTGGCAGTTATGTGCCACCATGAGAAAGGATGTAGGCCCTGAATTCAAACTCTGTGGTTATAGTCCTAATGGAATCTGTACATGGCTTTATGGGTGTATTAAATGTGGAGAGATGACGTAAATACCTAGGACATGGTAAGTGCTAATTGGAGTGACCAGTTGTCCTAGTTTGCTTGTGACTTTCCCATTCCTAGCATTGAAAGACCCATGACTAGGAACCTTCTGAATCACAGGCAACTGAGACAGTTGATAATCCTATTGCCAGTAAACATTAGTCATGACTATTAAGTGTATAAAATCAAAAGCAGTGACTGAAAATTGTGTTGCCTATAGCAACTTCCACACAAGGTTGTTTAAAACATATTTTTAAAGCTCATGTGATGTTTCACACAATGATGTTATTAAAAAACATATATTCTCCCAACTTTCTGTTTTCACTTATTATTCTTGAGCTGGAAGCATAACTAAAAATTCCAGTTTTCAAATTGTGAAAAGTTTAAATGTGAATGACTTGGGACAATACACTAGGCTCCCTGAATTTGAGGCTCATCTCAACTACAGTCATCAGCCCTTTGAGCACATTTTGCCATGGCAGCTTTCTGCCCAAGGAGGGTGTATTTCTCCTTCTCAGAAAGACAATGGGGAAATGTGAAAACCCTCATCCAGGGAGCAATTCATCTATGCATGAAGTTTTATACATTTATAATATTGAATGCAAATGAAAAGCCATTTCCCTCAGAGAAAATAAATCATACTCTTCTTCCAAAAATTTGAGTATTTGAAATGGTTTTATTTTACATAAAAATTTATTTTATAGTGACTCTTAGGAATTTTTCTCACTTTGTAGATTTATGCTTTTGGCAACATGCTATCTATATTTCTCTCCCCACTAATTTACTTTGGCTTCTCAGCAATATTTACAACCATCGTTTCTCTCTCTCTCTCGAAATTTTAAAGTAATTCTAAAGTATTCGAATTATTGCATTAATTTTAATTAATTAATTGTTGCATTATTTCTGTTGTTGTTGTTATAAGCTGTAATATAACCTTGTCTTTGTGTGGATAAGGTAAAATTAAGTGTTAGATGGCTGACAAGACCACCATTCATTATGAGATTTTCAATTTTCTAAATAATAACAGGAGATAGCAAGAGGCGGATATTCCCAGGGCAGGCACCCAAAGTGTTACCGACTTACTTCTCTATTTTCTATTTTACCAGTTGTACAGAGTTTGATAATCATACTCATATGCCATAATATGTAATAAAATCTATGCTAACTAAGAATTTTAGTAATGAAATAAGCTATCTAGAATGCAAGTTGTAAATAACAAATAGTCAATATTTTGCAAAGTGGCTTTAAATACTTTGTCATAATGGATAAATGGGGTTCACAGAAGAAGATGTAAGAATAGTTAGAAGAGTTGATACAAGATTTCCTGTTTTAGCTCCAAACCACAGAGCTTGGAATTTAACATTCCTGTTTTACAACAGCAAAAAAGCCAAACAAACAGAAAGCAATGATTTTCTTAGACCCATCAGAGAACAGAAGTTTCAGAGCAAGCAGCCACGATGAAATCTAGAGAAGTTATTTCCAGGGTAAACACAGGACCTAACATTTGCTTACCTAGAGCAGAAGCAGCAGGATGCCCTAAATCAGTAGGAAGATTAAAGCAGAAATGTTCACAAACTGTAGAGGCCAAGTGTTGGCTAACAAGAGAATAAGAGCCTCCTGGGGCTACTGTCATAGTTCTCTTTTCCCAGAAGCTTTTACTCCAGTTTCTCTCTCAGGTCCTTATTGTGAAGATCAAGTTTAACCCCTATGATTCCAGCAGAGGGACAGAAGCAGTAGCCATTGTGAAGTTCACCCAGACATTTCTTCCTTATGGAACAAAGATTTAGTTTAACCCCAGGAACGTCATCATCAGAGACCAACAGGAAAACCCATTCTAGCTGGTGCATGGGAGCACTGCCTCACCAGCCCCACTCCAGCTCTGTTCCAGCCTTCCTGTCTCAATTAAAAGGAAAAGAAAGAACATAATTACAGAGGAGAAGGCTTCAAGAACATAGATGGAGAAAACTAAAATATACCTGCTGCAGCTGGGGAAGGGATTAAGTGAAATGAGTAAAAAGCTCTACTACTTGAAAAGGGACAGAAACACTCCTGCAAGCCACAGCTCCAAGATACAGGCCCACTGTGCACTCCACAAATTCAGTATCAGTCAAAAGATAGACAATGCCTTCCCTTCCCTACCTGCTATGGCCTTGCTAATAAGGCTGCACAGCAACAGGAAATCCCAGCCAAAAGAGAAGTACAGGGAAGCCCTAAAGTAAATAGGAGAGACACAAAATCAGTATAGAGATTTGATGTCGCTGGAGCCCACAGCTACACCAAATATCCAAAACAGAGCAACCCATGGAAAGACTAACATAAATTCTCACACTAAAGCCTACCACTGTAGAACGTGTCTGGCTCTCAACAAAAAGAAATTACAAGGCATATCAGAAAATGATTTGATAAAATTCAACTTTCATTCATGATAAAAACAGTAAAAAATCTATAAATAGAAGGTAACTTTCTTAATCTAAGAAAGGATATGTATTAAAAACCTGCCCCTTACATTATATTTACTAGTAAGTAGTTGAACACTTTACCTCCTAGCATAAGAGACAAGGCAAGTATCACCTTTTTCCCCAATCTTATTAACAGAATACTGAAAGTCCTAGTTAATATAATAAGGCAAGGAAAACAAATAAAAGGCATGAAGAATCAAAAAGGGTGCAATAAAACTGTTTTTATTTGCAGATGACATGATTTTCTTATAGGAAAATATCTGCTAGAATTAAAATCCAAGTTTAGTACAGTCAGATACAAAAACCAATATAGAAACTTTGTTTTTCTGCATACTAGCAATAAATAACAGGAATTCAAAATCATTAAAATATCATTTATAATAGCACCAAAAAGGAGAACTTAATATAAGCCTAACAAAATATGAGTATGCCCTGTATGCAGAAGATTACCAAAGACTGATAAACAAAACAAATGGAATTTCAATAAATAGAGAGATAATCCAGGTTCATGGAAAAGACTCAATAGTTTTTAAATCTTGATAAGCCTCTGTCCAAGCTAACAAAGAAAAAATTGTATCTGTATATTCAACATAAAAGCAGTAAATTTGCAGCAATCTTTTTGTAGATATCAATAAATATGTTCTTAAAATTATATGGAAAGTCAAAGGAAGTATAATCCTAAGAACAATTTTTTTTTAAAAAGGTGGAGGACTCACATTACCTGATTCCAAGACTTTCTAGAAAATTATAGTAATCTACTGTAGAATACCAGTAAAAGGGTAAACACGAAGACAAATGGAACGGGATTAGGAACAAAAAAATACACTGACACAAATAGAGTCAACTTATTTTTGTCAGTCTTGATGGAAATTCAGTGGAGAAAGGATAGTGTTCTTAACAAATGGTACTTAAATGATTGGACATTATATATTTTTTAAAAAGAATTTCAACACATACCTACTACATTACACAAAATTAATTCAAGATGGATAATAGAAATAAATTAAAATGCAAGACTATAAACCTTCTAGAAGAAAATATATGAGAAGGTCTGTGTAATTTTGAGTTTCATGATGAGTTTTTAGATACAACACCAGAAGCATTCTCCATTAAAAAAAAGAGATAAATTAGAATTCATTATATATAAACCTTTTGCTCTGTGAAAGATACTATTAAAAGAATGAAAAGACAAGTGACAGATTGGAACTAAATATTTGCAAATTATATATCTGGCAAAGAAGTTGTATCCAGAATATATAAAGATGTCTTAAAATTCAATAAGGTAACAAAAACACAAATATTAAATAGGCAAAAGAACTTCACAGAGACTTTAACAAAGAAAATATACAGATGTGAAATAAGCATATGAAAAAATGCTCACCATAATATATCACTAGGAAAATGCAAATTAAAACCAGAAATAGACATTACATACCTATTAGAATGGATGAAACTAAGGAACACAGATCTGAAAATACCAAATGCTGGTGAGAATGTGGAACAACGACAACTCTCATGTACCTCTGGTGGCAGTGCAACGTGGCAGTCATTTTAGCCCCAGTATGGTGGTTTCTTAGAAAGTCAAACACAGAGTTAACACATGACCCAGCTATCCTGCCCTTAGGTAATTATTAAACTGTTTTTAAAACTTGTATCCACACAAAAACTTGCACACAAAGCAACTTTATGCATAGTCACCAAAACCTAAGAACAACCAAGGTGGCCTCCGATAGGTGAATGGATAAACAAATTGGAATACACACATTAAATGGAATACTGGTCAGCAATGAAAAAGAACAAGCGTTAATCCACAGAGCAACCTGAATGAACCCTAAATGCATTTTTCAAAGTGAAAGAAGACAGACCAAAAAAGTGACATGCTTTGTGATTTCATTAGTGAGACTTTCTAGAAAAGGCAAAACTACAGGAACAGGAAACAGATCAGTGGTCACCAGAGGTTTGGAGGGAGGGGCTGTATGACCAGGAGAGGCATAGGAGATATTTTAAATTGGTGAGACTATTCAGTATAATGGTGAATGGTGTTGGTGGTGGTAATGTCTTTGAACCCACAGAACTCCACAACACAAAAGGTGAAACAATCTATGAAAATTAAAACAAACAAACAAAAAAAAAACAACCAGGAAGTCTGGGAAATCCCAGGACGGAATGCAAACTACAAAACAAATATTCAACTGTAATACAAATATATGATATAATCTTACTGAAAAGTGGTCAGGGGGTGGGGAGAGTGCTACCTGAAGTAACTTTGGAGAATAATCTTTTGGCTGGAAATTCTAGGCCAAAAGAATACAGTTACTCTAGATATACACTGTTCTTTAGGTGGTAAAGTCATTTCTCATAGGTATGTGCATTAACAATTCTAAAACTGCTGTATATGTATACTGGGATTAAACCAACAAGTAAATGTAAGGCAGATGGTAAAAACCAGTTTTCTTACTGTTGGACTAGGAGGTTAGAAATCAGCAAAAGAGGAAGGCCAGTAAAAACCATGTGGGAATTTATTATAGTTGAAGACATCAATATAAATTCATATTCACCTTAATATACATACAGATGGAGAGTTTACAGAAATAAAGAAATGTGTATATACATATGTTAATATAAGCACATATATTTCTTAACTTTGCTTACTGAGGGGATCTAGAAATAATGACATCCCAGTAGCAAAGAGCAAACTCAGCCAGGATCTTGGATTCTAACCCTATTCTCCAATGAAAGAAATCAGGGCTCCTTAGAAAAGTGACTGATTCTAGGTCTCAGGCAGGGAATATACCAGCTAAGCATGGAGCATCTTGTCATGACAGAAAGCAAGAAAGTAGTTAAAAAGCAAAATGCTGTGGACATGTCAAAGGAACACAGAAGCCAACTTGAAAGAGTTCCCAATAGCTGAAGCTAAAAATTGTGAGCAAAAGTCAATAGTGCAATATTAAATGAAATTCATGAATATCTACTGATATCAATAAATGATTGAATAAATGTAGAAGAGAGAAATCTCCTGAAGAATTGCAAATTAATTGTGTAAATACTCCCTCCTCAAAGATGAAGCTTAATTCCCACCTCTGGAGTGTGGGATGATCTTAGTGACTTGCTTCAGAAAATAGAACATGGAAAGGGGTGAACAGAAACTTTACAATGGAGAAATCTAGCAGACACTACTTCAGCCAGCTGGTCAAGACTAACATCATCAGTGTTGTCATGTTGAGAACATGTACCATTGACATAATGTGATAAGAATGGTCCTTCACCTCTGTGGTTTTCTTCCCAAGAACCCATAACCCCAACCTATGCATGAGAAAAACACCCTTGGAACTCAGGTGATGTGAGAAAGTCCAAACCAGTCCAATAAAGAGACAGCAGAGAGAAAACCACATGGAGAGGACATGAGGTCCCAAGTTTACAGGCAATCTCAACCGCAAGACCTGTAAGTAATTTCAAATGATTTGAGATCCCTGCCTTTGTATCTTCCAACTGAGGCTACAGAAATCACAGAGCAGAGTTAAGACATCTCCATTGGCCCTTTTGATCCATATACAGAATTCTTGAGCACAATAAGCATTAAATGCCATTTAGTTTGGGGTAATTTATTATGCACCTATAGTATCAAGGAAAAAAAAATCTCAAAAATACATTGAATGAAAGAAGCAAGACACAAAGCTGTAGATATGAATAGCACAATTAATCTATGGTGAACAAAATCAGAGCAATGTTTGCTTGGATGGAGGGGTTTCTAGAGAGGAGCATGAGGGAACTTTCTTGGGTAATGGAAATAGTCTATGTTTTATTTGTGGTAGTCATTAAACGAGCGTTCATTTTTCAGTATACATATTCAAACAGTACACTTAATCTCAGATTTTTCACGTCAAATCCTTTCTGGAATGAGATTCTTTAAAATGCTGTAAAAATTAATAATATGTGACATTTTTCTTATTCTCTTTGATTTCTCTGTGGCATAATAGACAATAAAATTTAATATTCTAATTATGATTTTATCAGTTGAACTGTGATTTTTCACAACTAGTCCCTGATTAAAATTTTGTTATGGATGTTTCCTATAAAATGATACCAATGGCTTTGCCTACTATTACACTGAGAATGTCATCCTGTTTTGGGGTAAATTGGCCTGATCCTGTATGCCATGCCAGTAGTGTACCGTGTAAAGTTTCACTTGATGGCTTTTTAATGAATACCTGATCTGTTGTATTCAACATTCATTCAACAGACACTTGATCACATGTCTGCTAAATAGTGTAGATTAAGATAAGCATAGATGAAACAAGAATGAGAAGGACAGTAACAGTCTCTCACTGGCCTGTAGTCAGTAGTTAAAACTATAAGTTAATAGCTTTATTTTAGGCTACTAAGTATTTTCATTCTAACTTCTCACCTTTCAAGCTTCACTGTTGATACTGAGGAAGTGTTTTTATAGTGTACTTCACTACAGTTTCTTCAAAGACAAGTCAAAGGCTACACTTCTTTGATAAACCTCAAAGCTGATGCTTTGAACTGAAGAGTCAGTGACTTGGAAATGAAGTTATATATATATTTTTTAATCTTGTAACATCTTTTATATATATTATTTCTGAAATTTTATGAAACAAGATTCCAGGGAATAAAATAAATAAACAAATTTTTTTTCTTCACTCCAGCCCCAAAACAAAATGTTGATGTTTGTTTCTAGTATTACTAGTCTAATTTTAAAATTCCAACCAAAATAATGACATAAAAATAAATAAATAAAATGAGTGACTACAGGCTAGAGGAAAGCAGAATTTATGAAATTATAATAAGAAGAATAAGTTAAAGTTTAAAACGCAAAACTTGCATTCAACAACAGTGTCTCTACACAGACTATAAAATATAGGTATGTGTATTTGGTGAGGAAGTTTCTGTCATATAAATCTTGAATTTCAGTCTATAAAAAATTTCAGTCCTCATCAAGATAATTTTTTAATCAGTTACATAGAATATATTATATCAGTAATCTTAAATCTTATATGACTATTTAGAGGGATAAATTATTTTTCTATTGAATGTAATATTATAATAATTGGTCAAGAAGAGTTGGTGAAATTTAACTGCTACTGCCAAGGAAGAATTATCACTCAATGCAAATTAACTATCCACTCCCTGGAGTCCAGAAGTTTATGTCTGTCTTGTGTAAGGACAAAGCTAAGAAGTATCATGACCAACACACTACATCCTCTTGAGGTTGTTGAACATAAATCAAACACCTGGATTTTTTTTCAATAATTCTATGAACACTGTTTCCTACAGGTTAAGATTTAAAATCTTGTGATTCAGTTATTCATTCATTCAGATACCAAAATTAATTTCAGAATTAACTATTTTTAGAGAAATCACATTTGTAGAAGAGTAGCATTTTTACTCCTCAGAAAGTTCATGAAAAGCAGAAACAGCTTGATTATTCAGCTGTGCCATGGGCTTCTCCTGGAAAAAAAAAAAGAGGAGCTAAAGAAGGCAGGGTGAAGCACTATATCCAGGTAATAATTCTCTAAACTTTCATTTTTTCATGATTTCACATTTATGGACTAAAAGCAAAGAGAAAAATCATTTTTACTGTATTCCCATTTTAATTGGGACATTTAGAGATTCAACTTTATTTATTTTTTTTTTAATTTCCAGCAAAACTGTGGAATGTGTGGATCTTGGCTGTATTGTTTTTTCTTTAAAGTTATAATTCATTGCAAACTGAACTTCATGGGTTCCTCAAATGCCGGGAACTCATTTAAATATGTTGTATGCGAACCTGTCGACACATTTGAGAAAAGCAATTTTAGATGTCAGAATGAGAAAGTACTGGGGGGAAAAAACAATCATTTAAATGCAATCTCTATGTTAAGATGCATTTTTATTCCCTGAAATGTTACCCTTTGATGTATGTACAATTCCTAGAGTAGTCAATTAAAAGATTAACAGACCCTGTGGCCACATTATGAATGATAATTATTTGAGCAATCTGCTGCTCAGGTAGATGAATGGCTGTGTCTGAGAAGTACTTTGAAAATAATGATTGCAAGTACAGAGGGAAGTCAAAATATGTTTTTCTTGTTGAACTCAACAGTGTGACGTAATTTCTTAAGCACTTTGTCTTTCGAAGTCAGCTCTTTAAGCCACAGGTTACTGACTGAAATTTTTTCAGAGGAACTCTGCAGGTAAGGATGCCCATTCTTATTTAAATAACACCACAGATAGGAATCCCTCTCAACATCTGCCCCCCAGATGTCAATGAAAACAATTGCCCTTAAGCGCTGCCCACAGGCCTTTAGGAAAGCTTCAGAGTTTGTTCCTGCTGCCAAAATCAACTACAACCTTTCCAATCTGGCCCTTTTCCAATCTGATTGCATTTCTGTATTTTCCTCTGTTAGCAGAGGCACATGGATCCAACTGACAGTCAGTGGACACTTGGTTTTGAGGTTTGCTAGCATCCCTTTAGTCATAAAAACTTTACCAGCAATCATGACTCTCTCATCCTTTTGGCACATCCTCTATCCTTTTTTGGAAACTATCCCAGTTAAAGCAGTTACAGAAAGTGTCTTTTGTTCAACATCAGCAATATGATGTACACTTAAAAGCTAGACAGAGCAAACACTTCGTTTCGTTTCTCTACATAGAGATAATAGTTTATGAATTGTTTTATGTTTCTGAACTGGGGGAAAACAGGAGCTTTTTGCCAATTTCTCTTACGGTACATAAAATGCATTAGGCAGTATCCTCCATGAGTGTTGACTTTCTCTGACACAAGGGCAGAGAAGATAAAGCAATAATAATGGACCCTGTTGCTTTGTAATCTGGAAATATATACACACATATATACATGCACACACACTCACTATACGTATGTATATATAGTCAAACTCATTTCAAAAAAATGCATAGAACTGCATATTTTGAAATATATTTCAAGTAAAACAATTTCTATGAAGTTACATGTAATTCCCAGCAGTTTTAGTTCTATCAAGATAACATATAGAATTTCAGAAGTACATTTATTGACATGACTTTCAAATTAATAATTTACTTTAAATGATACCAAGCATCACTTCACATATTTTGTGTTCTATTATGCTGAATGTTAGCAATTTAACCTACTTTACAATGAAGTATAATAGTACAGCCAATTTCTGGTACATATAAATGACCTAATAAAAAGACAAAGGTATATAAAATTCTAGGGGAGGTAAACTGAAGTTAAATGGGCCTCAGTGTGATCAAGGGGACGCTGAATGACTTAAGAAAATATTATATAAGGAGTAATTGCTGACAAAACTGTGCCCCTGGGAAGATCAGCATGATTGTCATAATTGACTGCATAATTGTCACCATATTATCCCATTTCTAACCAAAAACTACTACTCAGTGCACTATAGGAATTTGTTCAATTATAGATTCTGTATATATTTTATAGAAAATATTAATAGATAGGAATCATTTACAGTAACACATTTTAACTAAATTTTCTAGAACATATTTTGATAATTTCCATTATTGTTTAGCATTCTTGAGCTACTATGCTATTGTTTATATCTTAACATCTTATAAATGGCAGTATAAAATCTATGATTTTTTTGTTGTTGCTGTTTGTTTTTTTGGTTTTTTTTTGTTTTTTTGCGGTATGTGGGCCTCTCACTGTTGTGGCCTCTCCCGTTGCGGAGCACAGGCTCCGGACACGCAGGCTCAGCGGCCATGGCTCACGGGCCCAGCCGCTCCACGGCATGTGGGATCTTCCCGGACCGGGGCACGAACCCGTGTCCCCTGCATTGGCAGGCGGACTCCCAACCACTGCGCCACCAGGGAAGCCCAAAATCTATGATTTTGTACAAAATTTTGGTAGGGCAATGGATAGTTTTAAAAGTGTCATGAGGAAAGCTGACTATTGCTTTTTCAATGTAAGTTTTATAACACAAAAGCCTATAAATCATGAAAAGGAAAATCATAATTTGCATTGCATTACTCAGCCCTCTTGCCTCACTTGGAGATATTTGATATTTTTCTGGCCAATTAAAGGTGAGGGGATGTGGTGAGTAAGATGGTCAAGATCTTGATCCGTTCCTGGCCCACCTTTCCTTCATTCCTTCTTCCTTTTCACTGGAGAATTTGGGGGGCAGATGTTGAGAGTAATTATATCAGGATTCAAGTACCCTTGAACCTTGGGTCGAGCTGCCCAGAAGAGAAACCAGACAAGGAGTTTTTGCACTGGACTTGGTATGAGTGGATTTGTAAATATATATGTAGTGCTGTGCTACTGATGTGTTAGCACAGAGAGCCAACCCAGGCTAATAAGACATTTAAAACAGTGTAAAGGCTACCTGTGCTATGGATGAGGCTAGAATACAGCCAACATTCAGTTAACATAAGCTACCTTTATTATTATTTTTTAAATGTATTTATTTATTTATTTTTGGCTGCATTGGGTCTTTGTTACTGTGCGTGGGCTTTCTCTAGTTGCGGCGAAGGGGGGTCACCCCTCGTTGTAGTGCTCGGGCCTCTCATTGCAGTGGCCTCTTGTGTTGCCAAGCACGGGCCCTAGGCGGGCGGGCTTCAGCAGTCGTGGCACGCAGGCTCAGCAGTTGTGGCTCATGTGCCCAGCCACTCCGCGGCATGTGGGATCCTCCCTGGCCGGGGATCAAACCGGTATCCCCTGCATTGGCAGTCGGACTCTCAACCACTGAGACTCAACCAGGAAAGCCCTACCTTTATTATTATTAATGGACAAAGTAAATCACTTCAATTTGAACTCACATTGCAGCAACTAGATGGAAGAGAGACATTACAAATTATTAATAAGAATAAGAATAAGAACACAAGAGACCTTGTTGACTGAGAGCTTTATGAAAACCTAAGGTGCTGATGATTAAAAAAATTAAAAAGGAATGCTTAAGTGGAGGTAGCAATATAAAAATTAAAGTCTAAGGAGAACTGTCTGAAGATAAAGAACCATAGGGTCAACTTGCTATTTCTACGAACTTCCTGTTCTTAAACAAAAATCACAACAGACAAGGCATGTCTTCTTTCTCATGACAGAGTTCAGAGATAGCAAATACATCAACAGAGTTTTCTTTAACAAACCTTTACATAGGTAATGACAGAGAACAAGCCACTAAATCTTTTTCACCATTTATTAAGCTCTGTTGTTCAGTTTGAGTTTCTATGATCATTTAATTGAGACTTGCATTACATTAATACACGTTTAATGCCATCTAAAAATATACCGCAATGAAAGAATATGAATTGTTTCTTTATCTTAAATAATTATTTTTATTTGAAGGATATCTATTTTTCTTTTCTATGTTCACCTAAAATTGAGACATTAAAGCATCTCTAACATTAAAGCAATTGAAAATATCTGTATTTTGGTTTTGCTAGTATGACTGTAAGAACAAAAAATAACAGTACAACAACCTTCTAGTGACATCTGCTGAACAACCAAACTATTCCGTAAGCAATAAATAGAAAAGGTATCTCTGTTTGTAAAACAGAAAGTAAATGAATTTTCCTGAGTTTCCATGCAAAATTAAAACATAAGATTTAAAATCAAACAATTGGGTATTTCTTAGTTAAATGTAACTGTATGACTAGTTGAACAAGAATCTTGACTGTGTTGACACATTGTAAAATATAAATTATCGCCAAAGCATGGTGCCAATTTTTCTTCCTCATGATCTCCTCCAGTTCTACAAAAGTTTAATTTAAAGGAGCATAACTTCAAGAATAAAAAAAAATTTCTTATGGCAGGAGGTGCTGAAAATTAGCAATGCATATATAACAGGCTCAAGAAAGATGGAGAAAAGAATGAGAAATAGAAGTCATATTTATGAGAGCAAGCAAGGTTAGATGACTTCTGATACAAAAAAAAAAATGAACTGTAGAAATTTTAAAAAGTTTATAAATAAATTAAAATAAAACAAATTATTTGAAAAATTATAAAATAACTGGAAAATTATTTATAAAAATACATAGTAGCTAAATTAATCAGTTAATATCAGATAAATGTATGGCATGGATCAATGATTAGTAGAAATACAGTAAATAATTTAATGCTAGCAAAATATATAGATTAATAAAAACTTTTAAATAATATTGTATTGAATAATTGTCCGATATATAGTCTCGTTTAATCAACAAAGTAACCCCAAGAGGTGGATATATTTTAGTTTAGCTGGGAAGGGAACCAAGGTGACATGAGTTTAAGTGGCCTGCCTCATGACAAGGTCATGAAACTTGGACTTCAAAGATCAACTCCATAGTCCTTTATACTACACAGCTCCCATTTAGAGGAAATACTGCTCTCATTAAAGGCTGAAGACACTTATTATAACATTTGGCATGTGTTAAAAATAGAACTGTTAGAAGTCATCACCTTAAATAGTATGTCATGACCCTGGGGCAAACATCTACATTTTTTAATTGGAAAATAAAATTGTCAAGTATTTTTTTAAATTTATTTTATGTTTGATTTTTTCTTTCTGCAGCATTATATTAAAAGCTATTTTAGAATATTCTGTTGGGACATATTAGTTTTGGGCATGTTTTCATGATTTTAAATTATGGAAGCAATTATGTAAGGAATCAGACAAATTCTGTTTATGATAATTTTATAGCTCTTGTCAGTAAAGAACACATGGTTAAAAAAAAGAATTTTGTATTGATAATATCACAGTTTTAATGTTACAGAATAATTTTTTTTAAACTTGTTTGAAGGTAAATAGAGAATTGATCTTCACATATTTTTCTTAACCAACATAAAAACATCTAATGTTCAGGGATGCTACTACAGTTGCATGTGTGTTGATAAAATTTGAACAAGCTTTTAAAATTCCTGGCACCATTTACTATTAATTTTGAGTTTTGTCACCGCTTAGAAGATCAAATATTCTACCATTATATGATGCATTAATTAAAATTAAATTTGTCTTCTTTTTTTATCAGTAAGTTAGTTTCCAAACAAGGTTTCTGAGTCAAATTTATTTGTGAAGATTACTCTTCCTCTTGGCCTAGATTCTCTTCTCCAGTACCCTTGCATGTTTCCAGGAACAAATTAGATGCAAAATAAATGTTTATGATGATGTTGATGGTGATGATGATGACAATATATGAAAACTAATGACTGCTGTAAGGAATCATTGCATATACACTATAATCAAAAAAGGAAAGTAGGTGTGAAAGAAAGAGAAGATTACAGAACATCTTTTTCAAGTTGCCAAAAAAGTAAATCACATTCTTCCAAGATAAACCACTGTATGCTACTTTTATCAAAATTTTTTATTGTTCAAACTTAGTTTAAAAAATAAAGTCTTGTGATTTTTAAACACATTTAAAACTTTTAATTTAAATAGTATGAATGATGTAAATGAAATGAAAATGAAATATCTGAATTCAGTGATCCTAGCTATGGTTTTTGAGAATCTTGTCTGTCTCCATTTACCCCCAGGAGACAAAAATGTTCCTTCTTAAATAATTTTAACTTGTAAAGTGCATGAATGAGTGAGAGAAATAATGAATAAATGAATAAATAGATAAATTAATAATATATTTATCAACACATTTTAAAATCTAGAGAAATAGATTGTTATATCATCAAAAAAAAAAAACAGAAATAAAGAAATGATATAGTATTGAGAGGATTCCAAAGAGGCATAGGTATATTTCCTATATGCAGTTAACGTTCTGCTAAACTTGCTCAGAATTCAAGCCAAGAATTTTGAAATACTCATTAATTATATTTCCAAAATATTAGATTTTTTTTCCCCAGAAACCACATAAAAATATGATAATACAGGTCCACTCTATGCCTTCAGTGAGTTAAGGTATTTTGCATAATTTATGAAAAGATTAGCAAGGGCCAGAAAATCCAAGTAACTAAGACAAAATTAAGCAGCTGGTTCAGGGGAAATTTGGAATCCAGGTAAAATAATAAGGTAGCAAGTATCAAATTTCAAAACCACAAACATTTAAATAATGTAACTTACTTTTCTATAAATCAACTTTGTCTCTACAAAGAGAGACAATATTAGTCCTAGTCAACTCCAGATGAACACAATATATTTGGGTTTTTCTATCACCTGGCCTCTCCCTTTTCCCCAGAGATCAGTGTAAATTTCTGAGGGCGCATATAATGCCATAGCATGAGTTGGAAACTGAAGGTGTGATACAACCTCTAGGGGTAAAGGTAATCATCTACCCTTAGTGGCCATGTCATATTGGGTAGGTAGTAATAATTAGTGCTGACCTGAGACAAATAACTGCCAGGTATTTCTCCAGCAAAAATGGGTTTATTGGTTATCAGCCAAGAATTGCAATTCGGGGTCCACAACCTTGGTGAGCCATGTGTTAAGTCCGCTCAGAGCAAGCGAAGGAGAACACTTTTATAGAGGTGAAAAGGAAGTTGGGAGGGCCATAACAAACAAAGATTCCTTGACTTTTTGTTGGCGAGTCCTTGCCAGGAAGGAAGAGGAGTCTTTCTTTTTCCTGTTGGGCTCTGTTATTGTCTCAGGGTGTGAGGGCTCCCCTTCTGATCTCCCAGCTCTATTTAACTGAGGTTTCTGTTTATTGATTTTTTTACATTATTTACAATTGTTAGAGTCCCTACTGTATATCAGACACTGGTCTACATTCTTTCTTTATGTATTAGTTTACTTAATCCTCCCTAGATTTTATATCTAAGGGAGCCGAGGCACAAAAGATAACGTTATCTGTCTACCATCCTACAGCAAGTGTCAGGATGCTGGCTTCCAACACTGATCTCAATCACTACAACGTACTGCTTCTCTATGTTCCCAAGGTACAAAGTTTTATCAGTCCTTGGAAGTGGGTCTATATCTCTTTATGCTAGTATCACAGAGACTCTTCCACTCAACCCACCCCACTCTGTCTATAGCTCCATTATGTTGGAACTGCTGATGCCCACTGGAAAGATCACAAGAGTCCTTCAGGTCTCTCAATGTCTTGTGTGTGTGTGTGTGTATGTTGGGAGTGGGCGAAGGGCCACAAGAAAGAGGGATGCTGGCTGTGTCTCAGGAGGTATTCTTCTGTATCTGTCTTACACATGGGCTTAAACTATTGAAACTTAAAATCCAATGATTTTATGTCTTTGTTCTCTTAGTTGACTTGACAATTTCCCACAGAGAAGTGTGTTGTAACAAAGTTAAAGAGTCACAGGGGTTAAGGAAACAACAGACTCCATAATGTCCTATCACCACAATAAGGGTGAAAATAACAAAACACTATCTCCTGTACCCAGAGAATTTCAGAGACCTCAGGAACAAATCTTTACTTTCTAACTATTTGTGATTGCTCGAACGTCTTACAGGTGTTCTTTAATAGTGTCTACAGAGACTTCCCTGGTGGCGCAGTGGTTGAGAGTTTGCCTGCCGATGCGCGTCCGGATCCTGTGCTCCGCAGCGGGAGAGACCACAACAGTGAGAGGCCCGCGTACCGCAAAAAAGTGTCTACATTCTGCCCTCTCCCTTTCCAATATCGACATGAATTTTTTTCATTACAGTAGCAGTCTCTGAAATGTCATATATGAGTCTTCTCTTTGGTTCTACTCTCCAACATACTACAAAATCACTATGAGAAATTGGAGCAAATACTCTCCACTCCAACTTACGTTACCTTCTCATCTCAGGACTCATCCTCCACTTTTAAGCTTTATTTGATGTTGTTCTTTTGTATTTCTCATTATTTATTATCCAGTCCAATGTGTAAGAATCTTCCATGAGTCCAGGAAAACTGTAGGAAAGTTCAAATTGAGTGGCACATGTAATGATCTCCCAAATTACCCACTGTTCTTGGACCATGTTTGTCTTCTTTGACTTTTTCTTTTGAGGGGTGAGTTTCTTTAAGTGGAAACAAAAAAAGGAAATTATTTGATTGGCCACAGCTTAAAGCCTGTTGGCTGTTTGTCATTGGTTGCATCTCAGTCCAATGGCATTCTTGTTTAATTAATTTAATATTAAGTATTTATTAGTAATTTAGTATTAATCTGGCTATAATATCTAAATTATGGTGGCAAAATATATTTTGGCCCTGATATGCCCAAACTTGTCTCACACCAAAAAAAGAAGAGTTCACACTTGCACACACACAGATGACTAAATTTAATAGAATTTCAATGAATCCTTCAACTACAGCATCAGATATGGCTAAAGAGAGAAATCTAAACTGAATGGCTGCAACCCGTGTCCGTGGTCTCTTCTCTAGAACTTCTGTGTCTCAGAGTACCCATATCAGACAGGCAATATTCCTCTTAACATCTGGGTGAAGTGACCAGCATGCTAAGGAAATGGGGGTCAGGTGGACATGGGAATAGAAGCCCCAGTTATTTAGCACAATCATGGGAGATTTTTTTTCTATCTTAATGACAAATGGTTGGGTGGTTTTCATAAATAAATAAAACCAACTTAGGGTCCATGATATATACACATAATTTTAGTAGCATTTCCCATATCAATTAAATCAAAATTTCATACTCCTCTAGAAAGCTCTGATGGTAGAGATAGGTGCAATTTTTCTTTCCTTGGATCTTGGGTTGTTTGGTTTCTGACTAAAAGACATTTTGCTTGCTGATAACAAGTCTTCCATAGACATTTGACAAATATCCATTGCTTGATTAAACTACAGTGAGCAAATATCTTTCGTTTATCATAGTATTTCCTAAAGATTTCAAAGCATTGTTCACTAAGCTTTCAGATTTAAATAACTTTGAACATTCGTTTGAAATGATAAGCAATTATGATTTTTTTTTTAAGATTTTGTATTTCACAGAATGGAAATGTAAACTTCAGATTACCAGAGTAGCAGAAGGTAGAAATAATCTGGGCTCTTGGATTTAAAATCCTGCCTTTCTAGCCTTTAAAATATCTCCAGTGAGAGGAAGAGATGTATTTCTCATGGACTAAAGCCGGCGGGGAGTAAGCTTTCCTTCAGTAGCCCAGGGTCAGTGTGGGCCCTGGTTCTCACAGGCTGAATTCAGATGAGGCAGTTGGTCTGCATTCAGCTTTGTTTCTAAGCACAGAATGATTTCATGCACTTATCCTTTCTTTTTTGCCCGTCTGGTTTCCATGGAAATGCAGGCCTTTTGGAAACAGCAAAGCCTTGCACCTCATGCACAGGCACTGTGTGTTATTTTTGGAATCAAATGAGAAGTGAACACATCACAACATGTTGGTGTGAACAGGTCCTGGCCAAGGCAGGCAGGGGTGCAGAGGGAAGGTGCAATATCCCATCGTCTTATTAGGGAAAGAACTTCATGTCCACAGGAATTACAGGTTCTCTGTTGTTCTATGAGAAATACAAGATTTATCTTGGTAAACATTAATCTAGACAGGGGAAAAACATATAATTGGGCAAAAATTCAGACTTCTGTGACTTCACTAAAAGTTTGTTTAATACGTGCTTAGGAATTGCAGAGATGTAACTTTTACTCAAGTCAGGACTTAAATAAAATTATTATAAACTTTAAAGCTGTCAATTTCTCTACCAGAATATATAATTTCATTAGGAATTTTCCTGTTGGGTTAAAATCTATTTCTCTTCCCACACACAAGGTAAACGGAATTTGAAAAATAAGAAAACAACATTTTTTAAAGAAAAGAGATACTTGAAAAAAAATCCGATTGTGTTTTTTATAATGGGAAAATCATTTTGCATTTCTGTGAATTATATGCTGATTGTTGATGAACAACTTATTTTAGTGCCTATTTCTTAGTTTTTATTCTTGATATGTTACACTTTTATATTACAACTGATTTTATTCTTATCTCTAATAGAATTTATTAAACCTCATAGAAAGTCATGGGCTTTTAAGAGTTGCTTGGGTATAATCATATAATGTTATGTTACTCATAAAATAATTTGCTAATCACACAGTTAAATCAATCCCTTCTTTTTACAAAGCAAATTTTTTTAAAGTTTTCCCTTCCTTCAATTTATTAATCATTTAATTTTTTTAATAAATCATAAACATAAGAAATAATAAATGATATACAAAGTGCTGCAGGATAAAAATATCTGTGTATATTCTAGAAAAATTACTCTATGAAAGCCTTGCCTTGTAAGAGCTTATGTTCATGGAGGAGAATGGAGACCAAAAACATTTGGAAAAGAAAACACATAATTTGGCTTCAAAATGTATTTTTACAAAAATCACTTGAAAAACTTTTCTTTGTACCTGCAGGGAAAGAGAAGGCCAATTTTGCACATGAAGTGGGAAATAAAGAAAATAGCATAGGTCCCAGGAGAAAAGAGAAAAGAAAATGTTTATTATGAACTAGAGGTAAAAGTTTGGTTTAATCATAATGACAAAATGAAGAAATAAAATTGTGACAAGGAAAAAACTTTAATACTTTATTGTTTTAATGAGCTAATAAAAGTAATATGTAGCTGAAAGACAAATAGAAAACCTCAAAGAGAATCATATACAATGAGTCTGACAAGGTTAAAAACTACAACAAACATCCTTTTTTTCCCAGCTTTATTGAGATATAATTGACATATAACATTGTGTAAGTTACAGTAAACATCTTAGTGAAAGGTATAGACAGTAATAAATTTTAACTAAGAATAGCTTTTTGAGATTAATTTAAAATACTTTTATCCTTAATAAGGAAAGTACATGCTTTTGAATCCAAACGGTCAAAAGTGTGCTTGTTTCTTTAAATTATAAAGCTTCATCTCAGGTATCTAGGAATAGAAGCAAATGCTATTATCTAGAAACCAGAGGAGTCCATCACTAATCATGGCTCTTGCAATTCAATATTATAGAGGTTATTTGGGATTGAGAATGACTAACACTATATAAATGCCACTGGTGACTCAAATTTCATCTCAAAAAAATTAACCTTATGGAAATATTGATACATACGAATTATACAACCAAAATTTTAAATGATTTTTATGACTTGGCTTCATTGTCTTTTAAGTCCTCTGGTCAGATATAATCATATGTAAATAACAGGAAAGTGCTCCATTGAATAAGTATTGCTGCTTTCAGAACTACCTTTGTAAACTATTACCTATTTCCATGCTTACCTTGTGCAAAATGTTTCTATTTATATTCCCATTAGGTCTTCCTATCCTTCATTCTTCACAATTCGTCTCTTGCCCGTGCGTATACCTAGACGAGAACAGACAACTAAGACAGAAAGAAATGAGGCTTTAAGAAATCAGGAGTCATTTCTTTAGATGTAAATCTTTCTGATCGCTATCATCATTCTAGCTGAAGTTGTTCCAGCGTTTCCTAGTGAATAGAGAGAAATTTTGTTAATGTCCTGCCGCAAATGACATCCATGTGCATCTTTTTCATTCACCTTCTCTAACAGGATATAAATTGATTTCGTTAAATCTTATACTTAGTGAACTTATGTTAGTTTCTAGTGATCACCCCTTCTCTTTGTAAGTGTTCCAATACTTCAGAATAATTTGTTTACTAATCTGCTTGGAAAATTTATCTGAGAATGACACAATCATTTTTGCAGCTTGCAAACATCTCTTTCTATCTGTACAAATCAAATATTACTGATATCAGCTTTGTGATCATAGCACTGGATTTTTTGGAAAGGGCACTGCACTGTGCCTGGAAAGTAAATGCAAAGGTATTATGTCAATCAACTGACTACCTAATAACCAACAAAATCCTGGAGTTAGGCCAAGGACTGTATTACTGTATGTTTCATGAATTTTTAAAAAGGCCTGGCTTGTGTACAACCAGGGATTTACAGAGACACTAATATCTTGATATTGTCAATAAGACAAGCCAAGGACACATCACACACTGTGCATTTATATAATTGAGATGCTGCCACATCTCAGTACTTGAGATCTCCAACCGTTACATAATAACTTCTTTGCATACTAATAGCACCTTTAAAATTGTTTTAAAAGGTGGAGCACAGAGGATTATTAGGGCAGTGAAACTACTCTGTATGATACTATAATGGTGGATACATGTCATTATACATTTTTCCAAAGTCATGGAACAGCAAGAGTGAACATTAATGTAAACTATGGGCTCTGGATGATTATGAGGTATCAAAGTTGGTTCCTCAGTTGTAACAAATGCACCACTGTGGTAGAGGGGTGTTGAGAATGGGGGAGGTTATGCACAGGTGGGAGCAGGAGATACATGGGAAACCTCTGTACCTTTCTCTCAATTTGCTGCGAACTTAAAACTACTGTAAAAAATAAAGTTTACCTTTTAAAATTGCTTTATATTACTTATAAAATACATGTCTTTCTTCTGCACAGAAGTGTGATCCTGGGAGCAAGCACCAAGTTGTATTCAGTTCTTTGCCTAAACCTACCACGTCTGCAAGAGCATTGTTTATATAAGGGTCTCAGTAATCGTTGTTTAAATGATAACTTCCCTCCAAGCCAGTTTTGTGCAGTCTAATTATTGTTTATTAAACTCATAGTCAAAACACTTTCATGCTTGGTTAGGCTGTGGATACACAGGATATTTTACTAATTTGACTGATTCTTTGTCCTGTAACTGCTGTATTAGGAATCCTCTTTACACTGATTTATCAGTTATGATTATGACCATTTACTCATTTAAAAGCAGCTCAGAGAGTTAGGCAGTTCAAGAAAAATAGATCAAGTACATTGTATTCATAAAAGACTCTGGAACTTCAGTTTCTGCTCACAATCAGCGTTTGACTTCTTCCATCCATGTTTACCTCATGTTTCAAGATGACTGCTGAAGTTCCTGCCATCGACTTCATCTTCCAGGCCAAGAAAGAAATTTCAGAAGCCTTGCCTAAAAACAAAACAAAAAAAGTGAGCATTTCCAGAAGCCTCACAAGATTCACCTGCTTAGATTTCTTTATCTAGAATTTAGGGGCATGGCCACACTGAGCTGTGAGGAGGATAAGAAGTATAATCTTTTATTCTGAATGGCAACATGACTCCCCAAATCAGAGTTCTGTTACTAGGGAGGAAAGTGAGAGTTTATGTTGGGTTAGCCATGGTAGTCTGTGCCTCACCAATCCTCAGACATGACTGGGAATCCCTCAAATGCCTGCTTCACCTGCTCTCACAAACCAGTCCACAAACATTCAATGACACTTGCCTCTCCGGTTCTGGATTCCTCCCTGTTAAAGCTGGACATTCTTGAAGCCCCTCTCTGGCATCCTCATGCCACTCACTGTGCCATCAGAGTGTGAATCTCAATGATGTACTCCAAGGGTGGTCCATCCAGATATTCTTGAAAGCACCTCATTCTCAAGGTTCCACAACAGAACTTGATTCTAAGCTGTTTCGGCATGAGTGGTCACTGCCCTAATGTCATGCAGCTGTTGGTAATCTAGACACAAAACCAAGCTTTCTAGGTCCAAGGACTTGGAAATTTCTTATGAAATTCTCTGACCATGATGTCGCTCTCCTAAAAGTCTTCTGGCACTCAAGAAACTGGGTGGTGCATTGGAGTTAGGCCAGTCTCCACTCTCCCCCATCAGGCCTCCTTTGACCAAATCAGAGCACATCTCAAGCCTGTCAAGTCTGAGAGATAGAGGTGGGTCTGACTCCTCTTGGGTTCTAGTAGGATAGCCCACTGGGCACACTTCCTGGCTGTTTTCTCTGGAGTGTGATTCCCTCCATACTGTATTTGCTTTTTTCACAAAAGCTGTCTTAAAAGTCATAAAAACAAACTTGAAGTAAATATATTCCACTATTTATTTAAAGCTCAAATATCAAATGTGAAGGATACTGTCATACAGTTAGACTAGATTTTAAAGGCAGGTACTATAATCGAAGAGAGTAAATACATTCTCTTTATGAAAACAGGCCATTAGAGAAACATAAAAGTAAATGAGAACCTGAAACTATGTTCCTTTTCATATGTTTCAAATTTTTTGATGGCCAAATGTTGCTTCATAAAGCATTTCTTAGTCATATTAATGGGTCATGAATACACATTAGTGTGGATAGAACAACATGTTGATTAATTATTTCAGAGAAACCCACCAAGTGGCTTGTTTTTTTAGAGCCAACTTTTCAACACCAATTCATCTCAGCAAAAGCATTGTGAAGAGGAATAGAGTTAGCAAGATAAATATATCAGAAGCAGGATAACCTTTATATTATACTTAGGGAGAAGCACTCTGTAGCCAGATTGCCTGAGTTCAAATGGCAACTCAAACATTTATGGGTTCTGTGATTCTGGAAAAGGTGGTGAATCTCTCTGTGCCTCACTTTCTCAGTCTAGGAATCAGAAATAATAACGGTGCATAAACTTTCTAATTATTATACATGAATATCTCAAAATAGCACCTGGTGTATATAAATATTAGCTGTCCCTATAATTAACTTAAAAAAGATTTCAGAACACAGTAAAAAATATTACAAATTGACACCTATAAACAGAACTATTGAGGCAACCTTTTTGCTTGCATAAAATGTATCAAATATATCCTAGTTAAAACCCTGCTTCCCCCAAATGATAAAATGTTAGTAGGCACCTGCCCCCTCAAATAAAAGCCTATGAAAGCACGAGGAAACTAACATGCATCAATATCAGGTATCTTCTTTGTGCCTGGCATTTAGGGCCGCCTTATGGGACAGCTCCATGGGGTACCATCACAATGTGTTCCAATGTGGGTTGAGCGTCAGGAGATGCCATTACTATTGACCCCTGGGTATTGGGTACCCGCTGGAGCTGTGCAACGCAAGAGTCATGGGTATTATGTCAGCAAGGTACATTATACTCTAGGTTCACTGGAGAGAAAACATCCTTGGGCTAAATAAGTGGCTCAATTTAGTATCATTTCTAAATGATACTAAATCATTTCTAAATGATACTAGTACCAGCTTCTCAATATCAGCTGTAGTAAGTCTACACTCAACCAAACCTATAAGCCCTAATGATGAGACAAAATTTAATAGTGTGTTAAACACAAGAACTTGTCACTCTCTTTTATATTCAGAGCTCAGGCCAGATTAGGTCTTGCGAACGAGAGTCCACAAAACCAAGACAAGACTATTGCCCTTGTTGATAAGGAAACACTCTTTTAGAAGCAACTGAGAACTACTGAAAGAGAAACAGAGGAAGTGTGAGCAATCCCAGGACCAAAGCTGCTCATCTCAGGCCCTGGGATGGGAAAGAGTCTGCAGGATCCCAGGGGAAGCAATATTCCTTACATTTGGAGGAGGTGAGGAAATACAGGGGCAGTCTGTGGCTTCAGCTTCTTTTTTCCTATCGTCCTTGTTACTGTGTACGCCTTTTGTGTGGGCCCCTCAATTCCTTTAAAGTCCATTTTCCTTTCTTTTCTGATGTTCCCAGTTGTCACATGTGTTACAGAACAAATTGTACTTTGTGCTGAATTCTGAATGGAGAGGGGTGAACAGAATCATTGTATCTAAACATCAAGTAATGTCAAAATGTGTCAATGCTTAAGAAAATAAGTGACCAATATAGGCACAAATATATGAACTTTTCAGTCCCTTGCATTAGTCATGACAGGCTCCATTATAATAAGAAAATACTCCCTAAATCTTAGTGGTTTAACCCAACAAAGGTTTATTTTCGGTTGATTCAAAGTCCTCTTTAGACCAGGTGACACCTCATGCCTTCAGATCTCCCTGCCTCAATACAATGATCCAAACAAACAGAGGCCCCAACATGCCATAGTGGCTGCACCGGAAACAGGGGCATCCTGGGTCAGTGCAGCAGAGAAAACAAGGGCTGGAGGGCCCCCATGCTGGAGTTAAAAGTTTCAGATCAGGAATGTGCAGGCCACCTATTAATAACCCATTGCTAGTTATATGGTCTCATCTAATCATGAAATAATTAAGAATGGTGACCTTCTTGCTGCTTGCCGAGAGCAGGAGAATAACAAGATATGAGTGAGCATCAGAAATGCCTACCAAAAGCATTTCATGATCAGGGATTGATTAAATACTTTTTATGTCACACACTTTCCTCAGGTTAAATAGCACAAATTGCGAAAAGGCTGCTTTCAGAACAATTTTCATTCTATTAGGGAGGATTATTGTAATTCCATTAAGAAAGAAATAAAGCCTATATAAATTTCTGTAAACGCCTCTGTATTTTGATTGTTTTTAATTCAAGCACATTATATCCTTTTGCTTATTAGTGAGTTACCCAAAAATACTTTTTTACCTATTTTTTTCAGAAAACAGTATTTGTTTCATAATGAGTCCTAATATGTGTGTATTCATATATATATATGTATATAACTATAACCAAATCTCTATTTAGTAATTACTCTCAAATTTATTTTATTGGCTCTCAAAAAGCTACAGGTAAGTGTACCAATTCTTACCCAGTAAAGCATGATCATCCATGACCGTCAGGTTGACTATAATTTTTTTTTTTTTTTTGGCGGTACGCGGGCCTCTCACTGTTGTGGCCTCTCCCGTTGCGGAGCACAGGCTCCGGACGCGCAGGCTCAGCGGCCATGGCTCACGGGCCTAGCCGCTCCGCGGCATGTGGGATCTTCCTGGACCGGGGCACGAATCCGTGTCCCCTGCATCGGCAGGCGGACTCTCAACCACTGCGCCACCAGGGAAGCCCTGACTATAATTATTTATGTTATATGCTGTGATTTTAAGATATATATTGTTGGGTTTAGATACATATTTGACTAAACTGAAAGCAGAAATCTCTTTAAATATTTTGAACAATGTAATAAAACTCTTCTCACTATTCTTACTGCTTCCTGTTGGAAGAACCAGGAGGCCATGAAGACTGAACTGAAGTGGAAACTGAACATCCCACCAGGTGCTCTTTCACTGTAGGAGGAAGATGGGAAGCCCTGACGAATGGCTGAACCGGGATGTGAGTGAACAGCAGATGGATTGAAAGTACGTCATGGTTGGCCAGGATCCAAAGCTGGTTGGACAAAATCTTACTCGGGAGCCGCATCAGGCACTTCGGTAGAGCCAACTGTGTGCTCAAAGTTCCCACCCACTCTATTCCTATCTCGGGGATGAAGTGATGGGAGAAGGTTTTTATGTATACCGAAAATGGGCTGTGTATAATATCTTGCTTTTAATATAAAATAAAAATGAAAAAGTCAAAACTAAGGAGACAGTAAAAAGATCAGTGGTTGCCAGAGGTTAGGGTGCAGGGAAGGATGAGCAGGTAGAGCACAGACAGTTTTTAGGGAAGTGAAAATACTCTGTATGATAGTATAATGATGGATACGTGTCATTACATGTTTATCCAAACCCATAGAACGTACACCACCAAGAGTGAATAGAAAGTAAATTATGGACTTTGGGTGATAATGAAGCGTCAATGTAGATTCATCCATTATAACAAAAGTACCATTCTGGTACTTTTAATGGGGAAGGTTGTGCATGTGAGGGGAAGGGGGCATATGGGAACTCTCTGAACCTTCCCCTCAATTTTGCTGTGAACCTAAAACTGCTATAAAAAATAAAACCTTTAAAAATGACAAAAGTTCAACCAGTATTTTTTTAAAACGGCCTAATCTAAGAAAATAATATGATTAAATTCTTTCCTAACTATAGGCTCTATAGACAACTATAAAATTTAACCAAATATTTTAATTATTCTGTAATCCAGAGCATGTAGTAATGTCAAGTACCACATATCTTTAGCTTTAGATATAATTTATCTTTATCTCATATGTTCAATCTAAAAGTGTAAAATTGTGCAAATTCTTAATATAAATGATTTTATTTTATACAGGCACAAAATAGGATATACATCATGAAATATATTTGTGTGAAAAAAGTATTTAAAAGTGTTTTCTTCTTTTTTAGACAGTTGTTAATATCAATTTATATAGAATTTAATATCAAAGGAAGTAAGGAAATTCTCAGGTAAATTACCTAAAACTTTCAGATGTCACAAAGAATTATTATGGCTTTGTTACTGAGAGACAGTTAGGAAGATAATCCTTATGAGAGTAAATATCTTCCATGATGTTGGAAGTTACACTATGCAATGCTTTGGGGGTGATTTTAGTATACTGGCCAGGAATATATTTTTTTAAATTGACTGGCCACAAGATGGCAGCATGACACAAAAGACAATGCAAATGAAAAAATTACTTGTAGTTGTAAAAATACTAAGGTGCATGCCTTAATTTCATCTGATTGAAAGAAAAAAATAGCAAAAAAATAACTTCCCTAGTAAATACTTGATGGGAACACAACAGTAGGACATAGGCCATTGCACATTACACATTTTGAAGTAAAAGCAGCATTCTATTTAACCATAATTTCAGGAACATTGGCCCCCAAAAGGAAATTCTGCAAAGAGGCCTAAAGTGTTTCCCTTCCTTAAATAAGTGAGACGTGTCAAAGTGAAATCAATTAGATAGGTTACACTCACTGAGACACAACATTCATATATACCCACACATGCAAACATAATATACAGGGAAATATAAAGTCTGAAAACTTCTACGTTGCCATATTTATTGAAGTACTACTCAACCACTTTGAAATTTAAATATGGATTTATTTGAATCAGATTTAAAAGTTACAAAACAAAGTGTTTAAATAATGTCAGTGCTCTTGAGTTCTGAATACTTTTGTGAATGTAAATTATATTGCATTAAACATTTTAAATACCAAATTTTAGAAGAAAAATAACCTTTACTATAAAGATATTCTAATATATTCTATCTATGAAGTTGGAAAGAGTTGACTGTGTGAGGAAATAATTGAAAATATTACATGTCACTGATTCTAATCTTTTTGATTAAGTGTGAAATTGTGCATGCTTCCTCCTCTTTACATTACAGCAATGTACAGTCCAAACATCAGCGCATTTGAGCATTATAGAGTTCATTCATTCTTATAGCTGAGGATTTATCTGATATCCTTTGATTTCAATCCTTATGGTACAAAAGCTCCCGAAATGCACTAGTCTATTTTCTTAGTTTGCAATTAGGATCCTGAATAGAAAAGAAAATGATAATTTTGGTTATACGATTAACATTTTGTGTTCAGTGAAATTATTCAATGGTTACTAAATGAAACTATGCACAATGTCGGAATCTGATTTAAATATATACTGACTCTAAGTCACAAATTGAACATTTTAAAGAAAATGTGCACGATATTCTATTATAAAAGTCATCAATGTGTTTTTTACTTTTTAAGAATTTTTTTTTTTTTTTTTTTTTTTTTTTTTTTTT
>NW_020837973.1:14933046-15239266 GCF_003676395.1 Aethalodelphis obliquidens | reverse complement strand
TTTTTTTTTTTAGGTACGCGGGCCTCTCACTGTTGTGGCCTCTCCCGCTGCGGAGCACAGGCTCCGGACGCGCAGGCTCAGCGGCCATGGCTTACGGGCCCAGCCGCTCCGCGGCGGCATGTGGGATCTTCCCGGACCGGGGCACGAACCCGTGTCTCCTGCATCGGCAGGCGGACTCCCAACCACTGCGCCACCAGGGAAGCCCTAAGAAACATTTTAAATGAAGTGTGCATGATACATTCTTATAATAATAAATTCTCACTTTGGTTTTTCTTTGTCCAAAATTATATATACAAAGAGCAATTTTTATGACGGTTGAGCTAAATGATTTCATATTACATTATACTATACTATGTTATGATATATTATTACACATTATCATAATATATTCTAATATTTTGTAGCAGTACATATCTTTATTATCATTTTATTATCACAGCATAGCATATCGTTCTGCCCTTTATCTCCCTACTGCTTTGTTGGTTATTTTCCTCTCTCCACCAACCACTCTGGAAACTTTTTTCTCTAACACCAATTTTGCCATTTTTTAAGATGATTACAAGAGCCGGAGGATCTAGCTAATAAGATTTTCCACTATAATATATTCATTAAGCAAATGTTTGATTAGGATCTTCTTGTTGCTAAGTTTTTCAGTGACATCATCTCTTTCAACTTTTCTTCTCCTTGCTCCCCAAGCAGGATGCATTCTACTTTCCACCTGCTTTATCAGCAGTTTCCAGTGTGTATCTCACCCCCACGTGCCCCACCCCCCACCTTTGGGTGTAGATTTGCTCATTCAACCTGAAATTCTTTTTTCCCCACTTTTTTTGGCTTTCTGACTGTAGGGTAATTCTCTCTGCTGAACACGAATCACACTCTCCATCTCCTGCTCTAGTGTTTTGCAAATACCCAACATACACTAAACAGTATTAAAATCATCTCTTTTCTTATATGCTGCTACCCACAATAAAACTCTAAGCTCTTTGCAGATAGGTGTGTTTTATATTTAGTAACCATCATAGCAAAGTTGATTGAATGAAAGAGTTGATAAAGGGCCTGAACAGAAGTAAGAGTGACCTTCTTTTCTTGCAGCCAATATGATGGGAACTTACTGCCAGCCAAGAATTTAATCTAGGCAGTATGGGCATATGTCTGTATTTATTTATATATGTATATATTACTATTTTGTTGTGTCTTGTTTTTTTTTTTTTTTGTTGTTGTTGTTGTTGTTGTTGTTATTTTAGAATTTTTTTTAGAAAGGAAAAGGAGATAAGATGCTATGTGTGTGACTATTTTATGCTTTTCTTTGCAATTCAGATAAAACCAACCTCCAATTGCTTGTGGACATTGAGGAAAACTCAGTTACCAATAATACAAGGAAAAGAAAGTGATCTTTGCAACATGCTGATAAAGGGGAAGTAAAACCTTCTGGCAACGTCTCAAGGCTGTACTGTTACTTTTAGGTCTTGTTACCATGTGAAGTTACTCCTCTTAGAGATGGCTAGGAAGAGAAGGTGGAGGACAACGTATGGTTAAGCCCTGATCTTTGCCCTTGACATTTGAAACTTTCACGTTTATGAATGAAGCTGGACAAATTTACCAAATTTTAAACCTGAAAGGGATTTGTCCAACAACTTAAATTCCCCTTTACTGCAAACAGCTCCTTTCTGGGGGGAGGCACATAAAATGCCCCGTTGAGAGGGACAAAAGTAAAACAGGCAGAAGAGACAGTGAAAGAGTTGCTTGAAAACCTGTCTAAACTCTTCTGTGCCATGATGTGGAAACGTTCCTTGTTGACCACTGAAGTTTATCTGTAGTCCACATGGACTTTGGGGAACTGTGTTTATTTTTTAATTATTTATTTTTGTTGTTATGATGTAGAATGTGCTGTGTCTGCAAATTGCTGTTTGTGGAGAGATGTCTCTGATGCCATGAACAGATGCTCATAGGGTCAGGAGATGGGACCATACAGACTATGGGAATGATGTACAGGCAGGACGGACTGCACCCTGGAGGAAGAATGATGAGAAGTGAAGTGTTCAAGATGCATCTTGAACTAGACCATTTACTCCATTAGGTGGTATTTAATTCTGAACAATCCAGATTTTTGGAGACCTTTTTGAGTTAAAAGGGAGTCTTACAAAGTAGCAGAAGAGTATCTTTCAAAACTATATTATGTCTTTTAGTTCCGAAGAGATTGTGGGTTTGAGGGGGCCAGGGTTGTTTTTTTATTTTTCATTTTTGAGTCAAAGGGTAAGAGCCCAGATCTCTAAGGATGGATTGAATTCCCGCCTGCTGGGAATGGCTGTCAAACATTTTGCAAAGAGGCAGATCCTGGGGTAGGAAATGAAACTTGGGAAAGAGGCTTTAGGAAGGGAGTGTCCTCAGCTGAGATGAGGATCGGAGGCAGGAAGGAAGCATCACTGTGTTTTCTCTTTCTGCCTTTCTCTCTTGACTAAGGACTCTAAAGAATCTAAGACCGTGTAATGCCTGCCTGAATGGTAGATAGAAAGGGTCTTCTACCACAGACTGTAAACTTATAAGTGGGCAAAGAGACTGGTAAGTAGTTAGGGCAATATATGAGGGCTCTGTAAACCAGATGAAAGGTAAAGGCAATCCGAGCTTCTCTGTGTTCCAATTCTCTCTCTAAACCATTTACCAAGTTTGTAAATGGTATAGTTGGTCTCTGTGCCACAGGGAATTGGAGAAGGAGTGGAATAGGAATGGTTTCTACCTTGGGCCACAATATCCAAGGGGTGAGCCAAGCTTTCTTAGGCCAAATTGGGAGTGGCAGCTATGACCTGAGGGTGTGTCTGTGATCCCATTCCTGCAGAAAGAAAAAAATCACAGGATGCTGCAGAGCCAAACGCTGGCCCAGCCTAGGCAGGACCCTGAGTTGAATAGAGAAAATTCAGAGGAGATGAAAAGATTTGCCGAAGTGTTCACATCTACTTCATGACTGTTCTAGAACTAGTACTAAGGTCTTTTAATTCCCAGTCAATAAGTAAAGGAAAAAAAAAAAAAGTGAAACGGTCTACATACAAGTGAATATATACGATATACATGTAATTGACAAAAGTGATAATAAAAGAATACCCATATAGCTACCATCTAGTCTAGAAAAAGGAATATCTCCACACACTTTGAAGTGTCTTGTGGTCCTATCCTGGTTGCATTTGCTTTCTTCCACCCAAGGAAAACACTTTTAGAAGCCCCTTGTACCTCTAAAATTATCTGTGCTTTACAGAGAATATATGAATTCTCATATTCTTCACTTTAAATATCATTCACAATCAAAATACGTTTCATTTTCCTTTTCCCGTTTTTGTTTTGTTTTGTTTTGTTTTGGTTTTTTTGCGGTACGCAGGCCTCTCACTGCTGTGGCCTCTCCCGCTGCGGAGCACAGGCTCCGGACGCGCAGACTCAGCGGCCATGACTCACGGGCCCAGCCGTTCCGCGGCATGTGGGATCTTCCCGGACCGGGGCACGAACCCGTGTCCCCTACGTCGGCAGGCGGACTCTCAACCACTGTGCCACCAAGGAAGCCCTTCCCGTATTTTTGATCACCTATTGGAACCCTCTAAAACCTTGATATAAATCCAGTTCAAAGGGTGAAAAAGACACTACTATCCCCTACCCATAAAAGACCACACTCTTTTCTACTACGTCTCATACTCACATGCCTTCAAAATTGTAAAATAAAATTTAATTTCAAGTTTCATACGCTGATTATACTTTCCACAGTACTCATATTACTTGACTAAGGAAAGCAGAACTATTGTTTTATCTGCTTTTTCATTCTTCTTTTTCAATAGTCCCTTTGTCCCCCGATCTTTTTCCAAAGGTTCTCTATCAGATTCAGAAAATGGAATGAAATTGGCAGCTGAAGGAAATGACAAGTAGGGAGTAAAGAATCAGCTGGCTAAATGTAAATAATCTCATCTCATGGTATTCATTCATTCATTCACAAAAATTTATTGAGATTTTACCATGTGTGTGGAACACTGCTTATTGGTGGAGACTCACAAAGTATATAGTGCAATCCCCCTAAGTTCCCTGGGGGGAAAAAATGATGGAAAAATTGTATTGTCTTGAAAATATCAATGATGATTTATACTGATATTTATGTATCCATCCCAAATCTAGAATTAAATACGATTATGGGCTGAATCGTGTCCCCCTAAAATTCATGTCTTGAAGTCTCAACTCCCAGTACCTCAGAATACAGCCATATTGGAGATAAGATCTTTAAAGAGGTGCTTATGCTAAAATGAGGTCTTTAGGTTGGTCCCTAATCCAATACAATTAATGTCCTTTCAAGAAGAGGAAGAGACATCAGGAATGTACACATGCAGAGAGAGGCCATGTGAAGACACAGTGAAGGGGGCCATCTACAAGCTAAAGAGACCGGCTTCAGGAGAAACCAAACCTGCTGATATCTTGATCTTGGACTTCTAGCCTCCAGAACTCTGAGAAAATAAATTGCTGCTGTTTAAGCCACCCTGTGGTATTTTGTTATGGCAACCCTAGCAAACTAATACAAATACCTAAGTTGACAGCCTTGTCATAAAATATATGGTTTGGATTGTTGTCAACTAAATAAAAAATGTGCTCTTTATTATACATTTTCCCAATTCTTTACTTGCATCACTCTCCATGAATTTATATTTTACATTGTTAAATATAGTTGTAATTCAGAGACATGCACACCAGGGGGCAAACCTGCTCTGAATTTCTATTTCTTACTTGTAAAGGATGGACTCTGTTCTAAATCCAAATGACCATAAATGCTTATGTTTGTATGTTCTACCAAACAAAGCATAGGCAGAAGCTTAGATTGCTGGACAAAAATGTGGACATGTCATTCAAGAATGAGATTCTCCCTCAAATGAATCTTCTCATTCTACTTCATGTCAGACATAAGAGAATCCTTGGTCTCTTTGTTCTCTCAAGGATCCATTTACTCTATGTGATTTAAAGTCAGCTTTTAAAAATGAATCTGCAGCCACAGCACCATCTAGTGCTCTTTACTCTTGGTATTTTACCACATACCATTAAAACACATTAAAACGTATATTTATAAATAGAAATATAAACTTTGTTATACTCATTAACATAATAGTTAATATTCCAAGGGTATTCTTTGGTAGTAGTAGTTGGAAATGGCAGCAGAATACCCAAAAACTCCCCTATCATCTGACACACATTTCATAACATTAAAAAAACCCCTGAGCTTCCCTGGTGGCGCAGTGGTTGAGAGTCCGTCTGCCGATGCAAGGGACACGGGTTCGTGCCCCAGTTAGGGAAGATCCCACATGCCACAGAGCGGCTGGGCCCGTGAGCCATGGCCGCTGAACCTGCGCGTCCAGAGCCTGTGCTCCGCAACGGGAGAGGCCACAGCAGTGAGAGGCCCGCGTACCGCAAAAAAAAACCCTAATTTTAACATTCATGAAACCCATATTATAAAGGATATGTACTGATTTTGCTGTCTACTTTTTCTTCATCAACAAAATGAAATTTATTGACAGCTACAAAATCAGCGCTGCTCATGAATCAAGTTTTCAATAGGAATTATTTATTTAGAAAGAAGTTTGTCTGTTGGCACAGATTTCTAGGTATTTTCATGATTTTCCAAGGCACAAATTCTCAGAGTTTTACACCAATGTGCATAAAGCTATTCTAGACAGTAATCGTCTGTGTTTTCAACTGTGGGTGAGTATATGTGGGTATGTGTCCATGTACATGTAGTAAGCTTAGGGGTGTTAAGATAGTAGGTGGGCAATAAAGTGTTCCTGGAAATAATAGGAAATGTAGCAGAGAAGAAAACGAAACAACACACTGCATACTGGCCCTGGGAGTCTCCACTGATAAAGAAAGACAGAGCTTATTAAAGCTCACTACAGGAGCCGAGAAAGTCCAGATACAGTCAGAAATTATTATTTCATTGCTTGTTCACCTTTAAGACACTAAAGGCAATCTCCTTAGAAGCAGGTGTTTCTGTTGGGATTAGTAAAGTGACCTATGGAAGGGGGACTATAGCAGTTAAGGTACATTGCTTATGAGTGGGTGCAGAGCTGGAGCGCCATTTACCAAGGGAAAGGATCAGCTCTGTTTATTCAAGGAAAAATGATTGGCCACTGAGTCTGCTCTCCCTAAATGCAAACTCCAAGTCCAGGAGTCACCTGCAGGATAGGAGGTACTGAGTTCTTTACGCCAGGGAGCACAGATGACTCATTGATGTCAGTAACAGTGGCCACTGCAACACTAAATACTGGGAGCTGACTCCGCTAGAATGTCATTCTCTGGTTGATTCTCTGACTCCTTCTATACTTCAGATGAGCAAATGGCTAACATATATGATGCTTCAGAGGAACTCACTGTAATTAATTCTCAGGTGTACCTGAATCCTTCTGTTGTAGTGGAACTATGTTAAATCAAAAGCTTTTTGTGAACCTTGCTACCCAAGATTCTTTAGAGCTGAGAATCTCTTTCCATTCTAGTGAATTTTCAGCTGAACAAAACTTTACAAAGTTTTGTATATGTATCTGTAAGAAAAAGAGGAAATTGTGACGTTCAGTCTGTTATTTACTTGATGCCTGGAAAGGGTCGAGGAGCATTTGCTCTGTGCAAAGGACTTAGCTAATGTTCCCCACACACCCAAATTCCTGGAGTTTCTCTCTCTCTTTCTTGTTTGTTTGCTGTGTCATTTGATAATTTAGTGGGGTTTTTTGAGTGGATTATTTTTGTTTTATCATGGGAATTTTTATACTGAAGGCAGAAATTATGGATAAATTGTAAATTAACTGTTTAAAAGGAAAGATCTTAGGTACACATCTGTTGTGACTTTTCCTGTTCTACCTCTACTGCCAAAAGAATACAATGTCACATTCTCAACAAGAAAGGCTACTGTCAAAGACAATGAAAAAACTTGTACATCCTTATCATCCAGAATTATCCAATATTGGAATGTTTACTGAATAAAAGAATTGAGATTATAATACTGGGTCAGAAGCTACTATGTTTTTCATGGTCCTCTGAGAATTTCTAGGCATATTCAAATTCAGTTCTCATCACAACCTGATGAAGTAGGTACTGTCATCCCTATTTTACAAACAAGGCAGAAAAGTTAAATATATCCAAGGTCATGGAGATTACATAGTTGCAGAGCCAGGTTTCAATAAACCCATGCCCCTTCCCTGGTTAAACCAAGTGGTTTTTCAAGGCAATGGACAATATTTGCAAACCAAATGTTGCAGTTTATCCCACAGATTACTGTATCTGTTTACTGTTTCAAATTGTATCTGAACATCCTGCATTATAAACGTAACTTACCGTAACTGTAGATACTACTTTATATATACATGGTTATGTGCTTTATTGATAGCACCAGCTCTAAAACACAATCTGTTTTTGAAAATGTAAGTGGGAAAGGGATTAGAATTTCTTATGTTAACTGACAACAGTCATATTAAACATAAGATCAAATACTTCATTTATGAAATTCTAGTTAAGTATTAATCTATAATGCCTCAGGAAGAGGCCAGAAATTTAAAACAGATTTACAATTTTATAATAAAGCCATAAAAACTAATATGCACAAACTATTTTACCAATAAAATAAAATTACCATTTTATTCAAAGGGCAATACCACATGTGATTCTCAAATAAATATTTTTCAGTAACCTTAATATTTGAATCAATATGATTATTCAAAAACTTCCCAATTTCACTCCATGCCTACTTTTTTGTTTTATGGATGGAAATATACTTCAAAGCTTCAAATCATTTCAAGGAGATCAATGTTAGTTAGTACAATGATAAAATTCTTTATTGTAGTTGTTACTTCACTATTTTCAATAATGTAATAGTTAGAAATGAAAGCTATAAACATAAAGTAGTATATGCTTCAACCTCAAACTACGTCATATGTTTATAACAAGACACAAAAATAAAAATCTAGTCCAAATGCCCAGCCTATAAGACATCATAAAATAAGAGAAAATACGAACAGGTATAATTCAAAAGTTTTTATACTTACTCCAATATCCCCCTTTTAGGAATCTCAACATTACAACATTAAGTTGTAATTTTTTTTTTTTTATGTCAGAGTTCTTCTAAAGATATGACAAAAAGAAAAAGTCTGCTATAGCTATCCAAAGCAGGAATGAGCAACATTCAAAAATATACCTGTTGGGCTTCCCTGGTGGCACAGTGGTTGAGAGTCCGCCTGCAGATGCAGGGGACACGGGTTCGTGTCCCGGTCTGGGAAGATCCCACATGCCGCAGAGCGACTGGGCCCATGAGTCATGGCCGCTGAGCCTGCGCGTCCGGAGCCTGTGCTCTGCAACAGGAGAGGCCACAACAGTGAGAGGCCCGCGTACCGCAAAAAATATATATATGTACTTGTAAATGACAGTGAAACATATTTTAACAGGAAAAATATAACTTCTTTTAAGGAAATTTCCATTCTATCCTGTAAATCCCCCTTCTGTGAGCTGTTGACTATTTTAAACCATTGAGAAACTGCCCCATTTATATTTTAATAAAGCAGTATTGGTTTACCTTAATTTGGGTCAACATTCTATCCAATGTGTCATCACTTTCAAGAAGGATTATATTGCAATAACTCCAAGAGCAATAATTTCAAATCTTCAACAAATGAAAAACAGAAATAAAAGAAAAATTGTCATCTCTGAACGTGAAGATTAATTTAAAGTTTCACACCTGAGGTCAACAGATCTTCCCGTCCTTCAATACAAGCAATACAAAGTATTTTATGAGTTAAGAAATACACTTCCCCAAAAGCCAACCAACCTGATCAAATTAAGACTGGGTATAACCAGGCTACACCTGGGCAGACACAAGAGCTTTCAACTGGTGCTTAAGATACTGATTTGGGGATACATATTCATAAGGACACAGAGATTTTTATAAGAAAATCCAGAGTCAAAGTAAATGATACACACTGAAATTTGTAAACGGATGCTCAGATGTAAACTCTTTTGAAACTGAAACTAAATAAGTTACAAAGATGATAAAGGCCAGAGTTTCCTTTTAGCTGCTTTGCCAACTACACGCTTAGTCTTAAAGGGACCTTGCTGAGAGACAGGGGGATCGTTTAAGGACTCAGTGCCACCCATGTAAGTGATATCACGTGATGGCAACTTTCTTACAAGTTGAAGGTGGGATGTGTGAAATGGGGGCTTCAGAACAATATGCCTACACATTTATTACCACCTAGAACTGCCTAAAAGGGAACTGGAACCCCTTAATTTCATCATGCCCTTCCCTTCTGTTGGCGATACAGACATGAGTGTGATGATGCTAATGACAATGTGTTTATCAAGAAGGAGAGAATGATGGCATTAAAGTAGGATATGGAAAGTACAGAGCAGGTATAGTTTATATTCTTCAGCGATAACTATCTTAATTGAGAAAAAAGCTATGAAATGACTACCTAATTTCCTGACTCTCAGTCATGACTGCACATTAAATTTACTTTGAATGAATGAAATCCATATATGAGCCCTAGTACTAAAGATTCTGATTCATCTAGTCTTGGATGGAACCTGGGATTCAATAGGTAAATTATCTCACCAGGTGTTTTTAATGTGCTTCCAAAAAGGAGAATTGTGTTTCAAAGTTCTCAATAAACTCTTGAAACTGTGACATGACTACAGTTTGCAGGAGAAATCTACAAGGTTTTGTTTCATCTTCCCAATTGTCTGATTATACTTTTCCCTCTTCTAGATCAACTATGTATCAATTTGACCTGCTCCAAATGTGTAGAAACTGTGTAACACCCAACAGGAGGGAAGAACGATTAGGAATGTAAACGATGGCTAACAGATTGGGAGCTAGCAGCTGATTGGCTCATTTATCTTTGTGGAGAGTGTTGTAACAACAGAGGCATTACTTCCCCTAAATAGAGACACAGTTGTGTCTACTTGTGAGTTGAGGGTCTCATGGATACAGTAAATGGACTTTTACCAGGAAGGTTACAAGTTTTGGCCAGAATTGAAATTCAGTTGAAGAGTTAGTTATGAGGTAACCTGGCCAAAGAATTCAGGAAAATTGCAAAGTTTTTGGAAAAATGTCAGAATGTCCTCAGTTATTATGAGTGTCCTTTGATATGGTAAGAGAAAGTACTGACCATCATGAAGACACCACTATAACATTAAGGGTTCAGGGACCAAAAAAGCCCTTCTCAACATTGCCCATGTGGTTTTGGTGATTTTTGAAATTATAGGATATTTTGCTCCCTAACAGCATTTGAGCTAAGAAAGTATGCTGTACAAGAATAAGTAGTATTTTTCATTCTCTAAGAATACACAGCTACCCTTTTTTTAGTCTCTTTTTTTCTTCAATGTTTTGAATACCTAAAGAGACAGAGGAAAGGAACAGCACTGGAAATGTAGGAATTCAAAGAAGTCATCCTTGATGAGAAGGGAATATTAAACAGTAGATGTAATGTGTGTGTCATTTTGGAAAATTACTCTTTTTCACCATTGATAGAGGGAATCTCCCAAGGTTCCCTGAACAGAATTTGAATTTAACATCAGATTGCTATTTTCCCTGATGACAATCTAGATCTAGTCAAGCTGAATTTCAGAAATAAAAGCTTTTTTTTTTTTTCGGTGTGTTTATCACATGCCTTACAAATAACTTCTGCACATTTTTTGAAGTTATTTTTATTTCTAAAGTTCACACAACAATGAGAATAATTGCTCTAATTATTGATAAACTGTTGAAGTCACAGCTTTGCTCCAAAAAAGCTTTAACTTTGCTTGTAGTATTTTTTGCTACATACAAATGTTTAGGTTGCAAAATCACCAAAGTGTGTGTGTGTGTGTGTGTGTGTGTGTGTGGTTTCTAGACTTACAATTCTTCTAAAAAAGCTTTCCACGCACCTAATCATCCTTTATTTTTTCTTAAAGTATCTTTATGAATTTATTTTTAAGTATTTATTTTGTATTAAGAGGCAGGTAGAAATGTAACCTATATTTCCCCACTGATAAGACACCACAACATTTCACAAACTAAATCTCCTATGTTGATTTCTTCCTAGCTTCTAAATGACCATTAAGCTGTGTGTCTATTTATGTTTTAGTGACCAAGATGTTTAACCACAAAAATTTCTCATTTAATATTTTCTACTACTAATATAATATTTTACTACTCTTTCTCAGGATTGTGTTGTGATTTTTTTAGTATTTAATGTCTACAAATGAAGTTTAGAGTCACATGGAAGATAGAGATTAACTGAGGAGAATTGATAATGCAATCATTAATTTCATTACCTAAAAACAAGTTATTTCCTATTTATTTCATTAGCTATTCAGATCTGCTTTAGGTTTAATATAGGTTTTGCCCATATCTTGTTAGACTTATTCTCATTTATATATTTTTCTCCTTATTACACATAAAATTTTGATTCCATTATATTTTTTGTTTGGTATTTCTAGAAATAGTAAAATTGATATTTATATTTATCTGTATCCATTTGTCTTGCTGGCTTTTCTTATCAGTTCTAATGATATTTTATTGTTCTGGTACTCTCCTGCTTCTCAGCAGTGCTATTTTTTTTTAGGAGTTTTCAGGTATAAAGTAAAATCAGATGCAGTCAAATAATTTGACTCCTTTTTTTCCTAATATTTAACTTCTGATTTTACTTTAGCCACCTTGCATTGACTTCTTCTTCCAGTAAATATTAAATAATAGTGATGCTAGTGAGCATTGTTTTATTCATCCTGATTTTATATGTGAATGCATGTAGGTGTATGTATGTGTGTGTGTGTGTGTGTGTGTGTATGTGTGTGTGAGAGAGAGAGAGAAATTGTGTAGAAAATGAGAGAAAAAGGGCTCATGTTGAATATTATTAAATGCATTTTCTTTTTTCCTCTTCTTTTCTTTTTACTTTTTAACTCCATAAACACCTGTTGAAGAAGCAGGTACTCCTTTGTGCCATTGTGTATCTTCCATTAGTTAGAAGATTCTGAGAGTTAAGAGTGATAATCTAGGGCTTCCCTGGTGGCGCAGTGGTTGAGAGTCTGCCTGCCGATGCAGGGGACACGGGTTCGTGCCCCAGTGCGGGAGGATCCCACATGCCGCGGAGAGGCTGGGCCCGTGAGCCATGGCCGCTGAGCCTGCGCATCCGGAGCCTGTGCTCCGCAACGGGAGGGGCCACAACAGTGAGAGGCCTGCGTACAGAAAAAAAAAAAAAAAAAGAATGATAATCTAATTTTCCGTCATACAGAACAGAGCTCTGAGCAAAATAAATGTTTGTTATTTGAGAATATAATCCAATTCCCTTTATGTCACAAATAGAAAATACTTCTTTGGTGGTAGCCTTGAATAAGCAGCTTTTGCAAAAATGTAGATCCTGTTAGAAGAGAATAACAGATTCCAGAGGCTTAAGGTATCTGCAAGGATCATATGCAATCCAGGGAAAAAAAAATTATTGTAATACCAGCATGATCTTAAACTTCAGTTCTGAAATTAGATATATATGTTTTCCACATTATTTTCAAACATTTCACGTTGCCACAGGCTATCAGGAATCACCTCACACCAAGCTGTTTATAAACCCACCATGCTATTCAAAGGTTTAGAACAGCCTACCAGAAATGTGCTTTGTTAAGCTACCTCTATATGATAATGGTAGTCAAACAGAGTATAACTGTACAAACTGAAAGTGAACCCATAGTTGGAATAATGTTGGCCATTTATAATGGCAACATAGTCATCATTAGAGTGAATATTCTTTGTTTATCTTGACAATAATAATCCCAAATGTCACACCAGAGCATTAATTCAAAGAGACAGCACAATGTTACCCCTGTGAGCTTTCCCAACTTCCTCAGGTGTTCTTTCAAACCTTCCATAATCTATTAATGGCACAACCTTAATGGGGAGCTTTCCAAATCTGCCATAGCGCTAGCCAATAGTAACAACACCCTACCTACCTTACTATGGGGCTGCCAGTATAATATAAGAATTCCAGAACATGAAGAGAGTTGCTTGGGGCATATTAATTGATGCCTACAAAAATAACTCACATTACATTCCCTTTGGCTGAATTTTTATAGTCTGTGTGATTAACTCTTACTGAAACACTCTTTCTACAGGCAAAATAAATGAAGGTGAGAATGGGGAGGCACAGCACAAAGAAACAAGAAGAAAATAAAGTCTTAGTATGACTTTTAAATCCAAGTAACTTTGCTTTAACTCAAGTGCATTGCCATGAAGGCACTGAGCCCAGCAAGCTTCAGAACTTTATTTTTTTAATTTTTATTTTATATTGGAGTATAGTTGATTAACAATGTTGTGTTAGTACTTTCAGGTGTACACCAAAGTGATTAAATTATACATATACATGTATCTATTCTTTTTCAAATTCTTTTCCCATTTGGGTTATTACAGAATATTGAGCAGCATTCCCTGTGCTATACAGTAGGTCCTTGTTGGTTACCTATTTTAAATATAGCAGTGTGTACATGTCAGAATCCTTATTTGTATAGATTTCTTTCAACACCCAAGGAGACACCCCAGCAGTGTATGCTATGATATCACCATGAGCTTTTTGTAAACTTGTAAAGGTACAATTTATTTTTTAGCTAGACTTGACTAAGTCTGCTCTATCATGCCATTAAACTATCCCCACTTGCTTTCTTGCTTCTTCTCTTGTCCACTGCTGATGAATGACCATGAGTATAACTGAAATGCAACAAAGGAAAGACTGACTTGGGGGTATACGTAGTTTGGGTTTAGTGGGGTGTATTTACAAAGTTCACATTCACTCTGAGCAGAGTGAATTTATTGCTTGGCTCCAGCATGTAAGGGCTGCCATGGACAAGCCTATACTCCCTGTGCCAACTCACTGTGCATACGGGAAAGCAAGCCCTGGCCTGGAGGATGCTCTGGGAAGTGAGATATGCCCTGCAGCCCCTGGCACCAGGTGTGTGAGGGCAGTGAGGGAGCAACAAGACTTGGAATGAATGGAACCAGAGGCAGCCTGCAGAAAATTTTTCCAGTTGTCAGCAATGGAAAAATATAATGGTGGATTCATTTATCCAAGAAACGTATTCAAAATGGAAATTCTTGTCTTAGAAATATATTTTAAAATAAGGTATATAAAAGAATGTGCTAGACGTTTTTAAAAAAAGTCCTTTTTGTTGGAAATATTGCACAATACAATTAATTGGAATTCCTGGAAGGAATTGCATAACCTGCCACCAACATCAAAACAGCTCGCTTGGAGCAGAAGCAAGAAGAACTACAGTCCTGCTGCCTGTGGAACAAAAACCACATTCACAGAAAGATAGACAGGATAAAAAGGCAGAAGGTTATGTACCAGATGAAGGAACAAGATAAAACCCCAGATAAACAACTAAATGAAGTGGAGATAGGCAGCCTTGCAGAAAGAGAATTCAGAATAATGATAGTGAAGATGATACAGGACCTCGGAAAAAGAATGGAGGCAAAGATCAAGAAGATGAAAGAAATGTTTAACAAAGACCTATAAAAAATTAAAGAGCAAACAAACAGAGATGAACAATACAATACTGAAATGAATACTACACTAGAAGGAATCAATAGCAGAATAACTGAGGCAGAAGAACAGATAAGTGACCTGGAAGACAGAATGGTGGAATTCACAGCTGTGGAACAGAAAAAAGAATGAAAAGAAATAAAGACAGCCTAAGAGAACTCTGTGACAACATTAAATGCAACAACATTCACATTATAGGTGTCCCAGAAGGAGAAGAGAGAGAGAAAGGACCCAAAAAAATATTTGAAGAGATTATAGTCGAAAACTTCCCTAACATGGGAAAGTAAATAGCCACCCAAGTCCAGAAAGCACAGAGAGTCTCATACAGGACAAACCCAAGGAGAAACATGCTGAAACACATAGTAATCAAATTGGCAAAACTTAAATACAAAGAAAAATTATTGAAAGCAACAAGGGAAAAATGACAAATAACATACAAGGGAACTCCCATAAGGTTAAGAGCTGATTTCTCAGCAGAAACTCTACACGCCAGAAGGGAGTGGCATGATATACCTTAAGTGAGGAAAGGGAAGAACCTACAACCAAGATTACTCTACCTGGCAAGGATCTCATTCAGATTTGATGGAGAAATTGAAAGCTTTACAGACAAGCAAAAGCTAAGAGAATTCAGCACCACCAAACCAGCTCCACAACAAATACTAAAGGAACTTCTCTAAGTGGGAAACACAAGAGAAGAAAAGGACCTACAAAAACAAACCCAAAACAATTAAGAAAATGGTCATAGGAACATACGTATCGATAATTACCTTAAACATGAATGTATTAAATGCTCCAAGCAAAAGACACAGGCTCACTGAATGGATACAGAAACAAGATCCATATATATGCTGTCTACAATAGACCCACTTCAGACCTAAGGACACATACAGACTGAAAGTGAGGGGATGGATAAAGATATTCCATGCAAATGGAAATCAAAAGAAAGCTGGAGTAGCAATACTCATATCAGATAAAATAGACTTTAAAATAAAGAATATTATAAGGGACAAGGAAGGACACTACATAATGATCAAGGGATCAATCCAAGAGAAGATATAACAATTATAAACATATATGCACCCAACATAGGAGCACCACAATACATAAGGCAACTGCTAACAGCTCTAAAAGAGGAAATCAACAGTAACACAATAAGAGAGGGGGACTTTAACACCTCACTTACACCAATGGACAGATCATCCAAAATGAAAATAAATAAGGAAACAGGAGCTTTAAATGACACAATAGACCAGATAGATTTAATTGATATTTATAGGACATTCTATCCAAAAACAGCAGATTACACTTTCTTCTCAAGTGCGTACAGAATATTCTCCAGGATAGATCACATCTTGGGTCACAAATCAAGCCTCAGTAAATTTAAGAAAATTGAAATCGTATCAAGCATCTTTTCTGACCACAACGCTATGAGATTAGAAATGAATTACAGGGAAAAAAACGTAAAAAACACAAACACATGGAGCCTAAACAATACCTTACTAAATAACCAAGAGATCACTGAAGAAAGCAAAGAGGAAATCAAGGGATGCCTGGAGACAAATGCCAATGGGGATATGATGATCCAGAACCTGTGGGATGCAGCAGGGTTATTTCTAAGCAGGAGGTTTATAGCAATACAATCCTATCTCAAGAAACAAGAAAAATCTGAAATAAACAATCTAGAGTAGAAGGAAGTAGAGAAAGGAACAAACAATACCCAAAGTTAGTAGAGAAAGAAATCATAAAGATCAGAACAGAAATAAATGAAATAAAAACAAAGAAAACAGTAGCAAAGATCAATAAAATTAAAAGCTCTTTCTTTGAAAAGATAAACAAAACTGATAAACCATTAGCCAGAGTCATCAAGATAAAGAGGGAGAGGACTCAAATCAATAAAATTGGAAATGAGAAAGGAGAAGTTACAGTGGACACCACAGAAATACAAAGCATCCTAAGAGACTACTACAAGCAACTCTATGCCAATAAAAGGGACAACCTGGAAGAAATGGACAAATTCTTAGAAAGAAATAGCCTTCAAAGACTGAACTGGGAAGAGATGGAAAATATGAGCAGACCAATCACAAGTAATGAAGTTGAAACTGTGATTAAAAGTCTCCCAACAGAGGTCCAGGACCAGATGGTTTCACAGGTGAATTCTGTCAAACATTTAGAGAAAAGTTAACACCCATCCTTGTCAAATTCTTCCAAAGAATTGCATAGGAAGAAACACTCCCAAACACATTCTATGAGGCCACTATCACCCTGATGGCAAAATCAGAAAAAGATACTACAAAAAAAGAAAATTACAGACCATACCACTGATGAATATAGATTTAAAACTCCTCAACATAATACTAGCAAACAGAATAAAAGAACACATTAAATGGATCATACACCATGATCAAGTGGGATTTATTCCAGGGATGCAAGGATTCTTCAATATAAGCAAATCAATCAATGTGATACACCATATTAACAAATTGAAGAATAAAAACCATATGATCATCAATAGATGCAAAAAAAGCTTTTGACAAAATTCAGCACCCATTTATAATGAAAAGTCTCCAGAGGGTGGGTACAGAGGGAACCTACCTCAACATAATAAAGGTCATATACAACAAACATTTAGACAGCAAACATCATTCTCAGTGGTAAAGAACTGAGGCATTTCCTCTAGGATTGGGAATAAGACAAGGTTGTCCACTCTCACCACTATTGTTCAGCATGGTTTTGGAAGTCCTATACACAGCAATCAGAAAGGAAAAGGAAATAAGGGTAATACAAATTGGAAAAGAAGTAAAACTGTCCCTGTTTGCAGATGACATGATACTATACATAGATAATCCTAAAGATGCCACCAGAAAACTACTAGAGCTAATCAATGTATTTGGTATTGTTGCAGGATACAAAATTAATAGACAGAAATCTCTTGCATCCCTATACACTAACAGCAAAATATCAGAAAGAGAAATTAAGGAAAAAATCCCATTCACCATTGCAACAAAAAGAATAAAATACCTAGGAATAAACCTACTTAAGGAGATAAAAGACCTGTACTCATAAAACTATAAGACACTGATGAAAGAAATCAAAGGTGACGTGAAACAAACAGATGGAGAGATATACCATGTTCTTTGATTGGAAAAATCAATATTGTGAAAATGACTATACTACCCAAAGCAATCTACAGATTCACTGCAATCCCTATCAAATTACCAATGGCAGGGCTTCCCTGGTGGCGCAGTGATTGAGAGTCCGCCTGCCGATGCAGGGGACAAGGGTTCGTGCCCCGGTCCGGGAAGATCCCACATGCTGTGGAGTGGCTGTGTCCGTGAGCCATGGCCACTGAGCCTGCGCGTCCGGAGACTGTGCTCTGCAACGGGAAAGGCCACAAGAGTGAGAGGCCCACGTACCACAAAAACAAACAAACAAACAAAAAATTACCAATGGCATGTTTTACAGAACTAGAACAAAAAAATCTTAAAATTTGTATGGAGACAAAAAAGACCCGAAATAGTCAAAACAATCTTGAGGGAAAAAAACGCAGCTGGAGGAATCAGACTCCCTGACTTCAGACTATACTACAAGGCTACAGTAATCAAGACATTATGGTACTGGCACAAAAACAGAAATGTAGATCAATGGAACAGGATAGAAAACCCAGAGGTAAACCAGCACACCTATGGTCAACTAATCTATGGCAAAGGAGGCAAGGATATGCAGTGGAGAGAAGACAGTCTCTTCAATAAGTAGTGCTGGAAAAACTGGACAGCTACATTTAAAAGAATGAAATTAGAGCACTCCCTAACACCATACATAAAAATAAACTCAAAATGGATTAGACCTAACTGTAAGACCGGACACTATAAAGCTCTTAGAGGAAAACATAGGAAGAACACTCTTTAAAAAAAATCACAGCAAGTTCTTTTTTGACCCACCTCCTAGAGTGATGGAAGTGAAAACAAAGGTAAACAAATGGGACCTAATGAAACGTGGGAGCTTTTGCACAGCAAAGCAAACTATGAACAGGATGAAGGGACAACCCTCAGAATGGGAGAAAATATTTGCAAGTGAATGAATGGACAGAGGATTAATCTCCAAAATATATAAACAGCTCATGCAGCTCAATATTAAAAAAAGCAAACAACCAATCAAAAAATGAGCAGAAGACCCAAATAGACATTTCTCCAAAAAAGACATACAGATGGCCAAGAGGCACATGAAAAGCTTCTCAACATCACTTATTATTAGAGAAATGCAAATCAAAACTACAATGAGGTATCACCTTACACCGGTTAGAATGGGTATCATCAGAAAATCTATGATTTTCAACAACAAAGTCTGGAGAGGGTGGAAAAAGGGAACCCTCTTGTGCTGTTGGTGGGAATGTAGGTTGATACAGCCACTATGGAGAACAGTATGGAGGTTCCTTAAAAAACTAAAAATAGAATTACCATATGACCCAGCAATCCCACTACTGGGCATATACCCAGAGAAAACCATAATTCAAAAAGACATGTGCACCCTAGGGTTCATTGCAGCACTATCTGCAGTGGCAGGTCATGGAGGCAACCTAGATGCCCATCGATGGACAAATAGACAGGGACGATGTGGTACATATATACAATGGAATATTAGTCAGCCATAAAAAGAAACAAAACTGGGTCATTTGTAGAGATGTGGATGGACCTAGAGACTGTCATGAGGAGTGGGGTGAGTCAGAAAGAGAAGGACAAATATCATATGTTAGCGCATATGGGTGGAGTCTAGAAAGATGGTACAGATGAACTGGTTTGCAGGGCAGGGGTGGAGACACAGATTAGAGAACAAATGTATAGACACCATATGGGGAAAGTGGGGGTGGGGGGTTGGTGGTGGTGGGATGAACTGGGAGATTGGGATTGACATGTATACACTAATATGTATGAAGTGGATGACTGATAAGAAGCTGCTGTATTAAAAATAAAATAAAATAAAATTCAGAAAATAAATACTGACTAATAAAATTTTGATTAATAAAAATATTGAAATAATTTTCTGGATTTAGTGATTTTTTTGTCTGTCAGTTTTTGACAATTGTAATTCTTATTCCTTTTCTCATTGTAAATAAATATTCTCATTTTTAATCTAACTTTGTGGTTATCATTTTCTTTATTTTCCTTGAGGAAAACCCCTAATATTGTATAAGCTTCAAGCTTCCACAGTTTCTGAATCTACCTTCATTGTATTAGTAGTAGTATTGTTATTGTTATTTTATAATCAGAAAATCCACTTCTGACAATGAAAACTGTAAGCCTGGAGCTCTGAGTCTCAAAACCATTTTCTACTGGAAAAATAAGTGACTTTTAAGAGGCAATTAAAAATTACAAATTAAAATGTTCTGTTAAATAATTAATTTCTCCATTTCTCGAATGATTTTATTTACTGTTCAACAGGTGCCAACTGAGATAAAAGCAAATGCTAGCAATAACCCCAAGAAAATGTTATCAGAAATGTACTCTTCAAGGCTACAAGTTGTACACAATAATGTGACTATACTATTTTCAGTTATTTAACAGTCCAGTCTTGAAGCCAGAGCCTCTGCATCTTCTGAGCTGAGGGAGGAATAAGCACTACTAGGCTTGATCTTCCCAGGCTCCAGTGTTTCGTGTCTTTCACTAGATACAGAGAAATGGAAGGATATTGTCAGAAAGCAGAAGTGAGTGAGCCAAGACTCAGTGAAAAATATGTACCCTCTTGTCTCAAGTTCCCTGTATGTGGGAATGGAGTGCCAGGTATGTGTGAGGTGGGACTCTTCCGAGGGCAGGGGTATATGCTGGGAAAATTTCCCCAAATTGAGCTTCTCAAATGGGAAGACATATGAGCCTGGAGTCCAAGGCTATAGGAGGAAGAGGCCAAGAGCCCCTAAGATCCTTGTACGTGCAAGACAACAAACCTGATAGGAAGTGACAGAGGAATTATCTTTGGTTGGGACAACCCAGAATTTTTGCAAGTTGAGATAGTGGCAACTTTCCTGCCTTAGTGCATAGTTAATGCAGCCACAGAACATCCCATGAAAAATCGGATTCCTTAATATATATAGCCCCAAGAAATTTGGTAAACTGAAGCAGATATATTGCTGAAGATGTCCTGGATTGAAACATGCATAACCTCCCACAGTCAGATACCACACCCAGGTGCAAGCAGTAATCCCACCCCTATGCAATTTGCTCTCATTTTGGAGAAACAATATTCCAAATGTCAAGATCTAACTGAGCCACATTTTTGAAGACACCTGGAAGGAATTGATATTGAGTTTCTTTGCTGTGCTTTTTTTGAGAACTTATTCTGCTAAAAGATCAAATAACCACTTCAGAAAATAAAACAGTGGGTAATACTCAATGACAGCACTCCTTTTCACTACATAAAAATGCCTGAAGTAAGGCATTCCTACCATACATAAAATCTATGTTATAAGTAGGGTGTGATTAACAAATTTTTGCCTAGCACCCTATGAAATTGCTCCCATTCATTTATTTTTGACCTACAACATGGCAAGCTCTAAAAAAAAATGGTATATAAAAGTATGGCTCTACTCAAAAAAAAAACTGATTTGCTTAAAAATGATGTCAAACATATTCCTCAACTTTACCATTCCTAGAAAATCTGTGGCAAAGACAGTAAATTATAAAACCACCTCTATACAACCTCTCATGGATGTGTTCATGGAGAGCCAGACTAGCAAACAAGAAGTCAAATTTGGCATGTGAGAGAGAATACAGGAGAGGAAAATTGACGGCTGAGTACAGCCACTAAGAGTGGGCACAGCAGCAAAGGTATTCAATTTGTAGAAGAGATGGATGCAGAAAACCAGAGAATCCCCAGGGTCAGGCAACAGTGTGATTGATAGCTTCTGCCCTTGGTCCAGGAAGAAGGAGCAAATGATCTGCGTGCAACAGGAGCAAAGGGAAAAAAAACCATGTCAGAAAGATAGGACATTGTCCCTGATATGAGGTGAACCATGGAAATAACTAGAGCACTCACATGCAGAAAAATAGCTACTGAGGTATGTAATTCTTGGTATGCTCTCAAACCATCACACCCCAGGTAGGGATGTTAAAAATAACAGTGGCTCCCAAACATTTCCACAGGCTGTACACAAGAGATGGCAGAGACAATGTCACTACTAACATAAAGCCATGGTCAAGAATCAACAGATATTTAGACAAAGCCAAAAATGGCAAATAAGGATAAGAAGCCCAATAAGCAGGAGAAACTGTAACTGTAAAAAAATCAATAGAACCAACAAAATATGACATTAGGTTGAGAATAATTAATATATTCAGGAAGACTATTAAGGATGTCACATTCAAGAAACAAGATAAAGCTGCCAACTAAAAATATTGTAGGTATTGTATAGCAGTATCTGTATATACACTTGCTTTGCTGATAACTTTTAAAGTTTAATAGATGGTCTGAATAAGTGGATAAGAAAAAAAAAATTATCAGCTAGAAGATTAAGCTGAGTAATTTTCCCAGAATGCAATTCAAAAATGATAGAGAGAACTTCCCTGGTGGTGCAGTGGTTGAGAGTCTGCCTGCTGATGCAGGGGACACGGGTTCATGCCCCGGTCTGGGAAGATCCTACATGCCGCGGAGCGGCTGGGCCCGTGGGCCATGGCTGCTGAGCCTGCGCGTCCGGAGCGGGAGAGGCCACAACAGTGAGAGGCCCGCGTAACGCCAAAAAAAAAAAAAAAATGATAGAGAAGGAAAGGCAAAAAGAAGAATTGAGTCGGATAAAGCATGCTCAGAAGTCCTAGCATCTGCCTAATTATAGAATTAGAGAAAAGAAATGAAGAGAGATAGGTATTTTTAAAAAAGAATCATCAGCAAAAATTCTGAAGAACTAATACTTGAGTATTTAGATTGAAAGGGTCCACTGAAGGCCAAGAAAGATATAAAAATAAAAACAACCAGCACCTTGACAAATACCAGATTCTCAAGAAGCATAGCACAGGGATATCAGTTCGGTGCTTTGTGTCCACCTAGCGTGATGGGATAGGGAGGGTGGGAGGGAGACTCAAGAGGGAGGGGATATGGGGATATATGTATACGTATAGCTGATTCACTTTGTTATACGGCAGAAACTAACACACCACTGTAAAGCAATTATACTCCAATAAAGATGTTGGAAAAAAGAAAGAATAAAGGATAAGGGAGGAAAACAAAATCTAGGAGCTTCTAAGGAAGAAAACAATGTTTTTTAAGTTCCTAGAGTGAAACAAACACCAGATTTACATGACTTCTTATCAGCAACATTGTGTGGAAAAAGACTATAGCATAATACATACAAAAACTTGAGGACTGAATGTGGCTTAATACTCTTATCCAGAATTGTATACCCAGCCAATTTTTGTCAACTCATGTCTGGAAAACAAACAAAGCAAAACCATCAAGAAACTCTAAGAGTCACAGGCTTGTACATCTAAAACATAACATAGCCTCAAAAGATGAAAATCAGAAACTAATAAAACTAGAAGTGGAAGCTGATGAATTAGTAATAATTGTGAACGTCTTTAAATATAGCTCTTAGAGAAGAAAATTCAGGTACAAAACTATAAAGAATGTAATAAACACATCTAAAAAGCATTATATGTGTATTAACAATACAAAAGAAATACAAAAGAAAAGTGCCCATGTAATTGGTGAAAAGAAAATCTTAGTATATCTCTCAAAATGATACATTTAACCCATGTTCACTAACCACAGTACCATAAATTTAGGAATCAAAACAATATTTATAAAAATAATAACGAAAAGGCCAAATACTTGGGAATTTCAAAAATATACTCCTAAATTATATCTGATTTAAAGATTAGCTAAAAATGGAAATTACAAACTATCTAGAACAGAACAGTATAGACACTACATCAAACACTGGGGACTATAAAAATAAATGATTTATAGGAATATTTATTGTTTAATTTGTGAAAGGATTTCAATCTAAAATGGAACCAGAGGAAATGACATGGAAAATCTCATGCAGGCACCCACAGAAGAACAGAAACTAAGAACTGTGAGACAGATTTCGGGTAAAAGCCTGATTTACAGTAGACAGATTTATCTCCTGACCAAGGAATATCCCAAGAATCTCTTCCCACCCTCAAGGCAATGAACTTACGGCTCAGACTCTGGACTTCTTCCTCTTTCAGCTCTGTGCCCACAAGTCCAGCCAGCTCCAAATGCTCAACCGACTTGCCTGTAGCTGGTTATAGCATGCGTTTCACAAATTGCAGTTCTTCTGTTGTTCCCAAATAAACTCAGTTTCTGGTAATTTGAGCTTACCTTGGTTTACCTCTTTAGTTAGGTTGACAAATTTAAGAGGATAGAGAAAAAAAAAAAGGAAAACCTAAAGTTAGTGGTATATAGCACATCCAATAAATATGTAAAAATATATTAAGGAGATGGAAAACAAAACCAATTCACCAACAAAATGGAAAGTTTGTTCCAAAAAGCTGATATGACAGATTGACCTTTGCAAATAATAAAGAAAAGTTGAGAGAAGTTTAAAAAGTAACACTTGAATGAAAAATAAAGTACAATGACAAAAATATTTTAAGTAAAAGAGAAAACCAAATATGGCAACATGCAAAAGTAAAAAAAATTGAGATGAAATGTCCAAAAAATTCTCATTTCTAAACTTGAAATAAGCACCACACACACACACAAACCTTGAAAGATAAATATTAAGATAGTTACCTTAAAAAAAGTAGTTTACAATATTTTAAAAATTTATTTTGAAATAATTTAGATTTAAAGAAAAATTATAAAACTAATACAGTAAGTTCCCATATGCCTTTCATTCAGTTTCTCCTAATATTAGCATCTTGCATAATATAATTTTATTACAATGAAATCATCCACATGGATATAATATTATAAACTTACCTGAAGACTTACTTGGATTTCCCCTTTTGGGAAATTTTCACTTACGGTATTTCCACTTTTTTCTTTCAGTTCTAGGATCTTAACACTGCCTTTAGGTGTATGTTTGCTCAGTCTCCTCCAAGTTATGAAAGTGCTCTGTCTTACCTTGTTTTTCATGACCTTGACACTTTTGAAGAGTTCAAGTACATTATTTTATAGAATGCCCCTCAATTTGGGTTAATCTTATTTTTCTAATGCTTAGACTGTGATTATGCATTTGGAGCAAGAATACGACAGAAATGATTCATCCTTCTGAGTGCTTCAATCCAGGAGTTTCTGATTCTGATATCGATGGCGTGACCTTGATCACTTAATGTGGTGTCTGCTGGGTTTCTCCCCTGGTAATTATTATTTCTCCTTTTGTAATTAATAAAGAACCTGATTTTTCTCACCATCTTGCCTGTCGATTTTAGCACTCATTTGTAGAACTTGATTACAACAATTCTATGTTGTGTTATTGGTGATTTTTTTATTTCCTTTATTTTTTTCTACACTTATTAACTGAAATTATTCTGTGAGGGAGGGCTGTCCCTTCTCCCTCATTTAATTATTTAAATATTTACTTTTATCAGTATGAACTTATACATACTTTTTTCTGTGGATTTTACTCAATATTATCATTATTTATTTTATTGCTTAAATCATTCCAGCTTTGGTTATTAGGAGCTTTTTCAGGTTGGCTCCTATACCTTTTCAATATTCCCCTTTCCTCTTTTTTTTTTCCCTTACTTTATTGATGATAATTGACAAATATAATTGTATTTTTTTAAGTATATAGAATGATGATTTGGTATACATATGTAGAGTGATATGATTACCAAGATCAAGACAATTAACACATCCATCACCTCACATAGTTAACACCTTATTATTTTGAGTAATTCTTTACTTTCCAGGACTACATCTTACTCCAGGTTCATCTTGTATTTACCCTGTCCCGGACCTGGAATCAACAAATTTTTCCAAGCCATCCTGCCCTTAATTGGAGAATAATATTTAGAAATAAAGACCTGGGTTCCAGATACACTCGTAGCTACTAGAGTGTCACTGAATCTAGACCTCAGAAGATAGAGCAAAGACATTCATGTATCTATATCAACCGATGCACACACAGACATTATCTATCTATCTATCTATCTATCTATGTATCTATCTATCTATCTATCATCTATCTATTATTAACAACATAGGCTTTGAATACTTCTTATTCCATTCCTACATAGGGTTAATGCTAGCCTTTCTCCTTTCCTTATTTCTATCTGTCTTATCTATCAGTAAGAAATCTGGCTCTCATTACCTACAAAATATTTACTTACTTGTTAGATCCTAGTATATGCAAAACACATTTTCAGGATTCCTATACCAGTACTCCTGGAAAAAAAAAATTTATTAACACAAATATAGATTTGATGTACAGTGCTTTTTATTTTCTTCAGTCTTAGATTATTATCTCATCAAAATACTGGTTTCCAAAGTTACTTAGGTTACTTCTTTCCCACCCTCAATATGCTTTTATAAATATGTCATGTATTGCATTCCATTTTGCATTCTTCGTATATCCTGGTTGATATTTTAGAATTTACATATAGTATAAATCACTCTTTGTGGAGTTCAGTTAGTTTTTACAAATGTATAGAATTTTATCCACCATAGTTTTGCCACAGAAAAGTTTTACCACCCAAGTATTACCTTCTGCCGTTCATGTTTAATCAAGCCCTCCCTCCATCCCGGGCAAGCACTGATCTTTTTTCTGTTCCCATAGCTTTGCTTCTTCCAGAAGGTTATATAAATGGAATCAAACAATCTTTAGTTCTTGAGTCTGCTTCTTTCACATAGCAAAATAATTTTAGATTAATTATTTGATGAATTGATAATTCATTCCTTTTTATTGATGAATAATATTTTGTTGTATGGATGTATTAAATTTTATTTATACACAAAATGAAAACGATATGGGTTTTATTCAGGATGTTTTGATTATGAATAGTATTGTTATAAAAACGTGCATATAGTTTTTGTGTGAACACCAGTTTTCATTTCTCTTGGGAAAATAACCGATAAGTGAGATTGCTAGGCCACATGAAAATGTATGTTTAACTATGTGATAAATTACCATACCGTTTTCCACAAAACGGCTGTGCCATTTGGTATTCACAGCATCTTTATACGACAAAAGTGAAGGCGGCCCACAGCCTCATCATCACTTTGTTATTGCCAGAATTTTTTTTTACTTAAACATTCTACTAAGTGTTTACTGGAATATCATTGTGGTTTTAACTTGCATTTACCCAATGACTAATTATTTTGAACATCTTCCACATGTTTTTTTGCCATCCCTAGACCTTCTTTGATGAAGTGTCTATTTAGATAGTTTATTTACTCTTTTTACTTAGGGTGATTGCTTTCTCACTGTTAAGTTTTGTTGTTCTCTATTCTAGATACAAGTAATTTGAGAGAAAGATGATTTGAAAACCTCAGTCTATGGATTATCTTTTCATTCTTTTAACAATGTCTTTCACATAGCAAAGACATATAATATATATGTCTCCGTATCCATATTGCTGTTATCTAAAACAACATTACATGAGGTTTAGAACACCTGGTCTAAATTTCTTTTTACTAAACTTCAGTGAATAAAGACCCAGAAAAAAGATTATTATTATTGTTATTATTGAGTTGGTGGAAAGGAGCTTTTTGTTTGTTTGTTTTTGCAGTACGCGGGCCTCTCACTGTTGTGGCCTCTCCCGTTGCGGAGCACAGGCTCCGGACGCGCAGGCTCAGCGGCCATGGCTCACGGGCCCAGCCGCTCCACGGCATGTGGGATCTTCCCGGACCGGGGCACGAACCCGTGTCCCCTGCATCGACAGGCGGACTCTCAACCACTGCGCCACCAGGGAAGCCCCAGGAGCTTTTTTTTTGGTAGAAAATAGACGAAAAGATAGATATTAGACTGGAAATCTGCAAACTGCAAGAATATAACTGATGCTTATATAGCCATAAAAATCATGTATTATGAGTTACAAGCAGATTTTGTTTAATCATAATAAACATGTTGACCTCTTTGTAACAAAAAGCGATGGAAATTAAAAGATATATGACTTCATGGGTAACTGTTTTAACATGGACAAGAACCAAATAACAAATAATAATTTAACATTAATTCATGTATATACCTACTTTTGCAAATGATAGGATGATGGGTCTATGCCATCCCATAATATCTAGTTCCACTGCACAAAGACAAAGCAGAGCTGTACACCCAAAATTAATATCAAGGTGTCATTTCTCAAATTTTCAGAGAACTTGAAGTATGTCTCAGTTCTGTGAATACAAATCAAAATAGCCTACATTTAGGAAATTTTGAAAGACATCTGGGTATTTGAAAATGCATTTTCCTAAAATTTCCAGTAGATGGCATAAATACTCCTATTTTCCAGGTGTTGGCTATCATTAGTAATCATGAGAAGGATGCTGTAGCTCTCCAGACAGAAGGAGGAGGTAGGGGGAATGTTCTCAGATCATGCGGAAAAGACTGATATACCTCTTGATTTGGAAAAAAGGCATACACTACCAAATGTAAAATAGATAGCTAGTGGGAAGCAGCCACATAGCACAGGGAGATCAGCTCGGTGCTTTGTGACCACCTAGAGGGCTGGGATGGCGGGGTGGGAGGGAGACGTAAGAGGGAGGAGATATGGGGATATATGAATATGTATAGCTGATTCACCGTGTTATAAAGCAGAAACTAACACAACATTGTAAAGCAATTTTACTCCAATAAAGATGTTAAAAGAAAAAAAAAAAAAACCTTTTGTAAACAGAAATGACTGTCCTGATCTGTTTGTAATTGGTGACTTCAGAGATTTTATCGGAATGGAATTAAGAGTTACTGGTGTTCCTCTAGCATATATCTTAAACAAAATTAATTATTTTTAAATGTACATATATTTTAAAGAAATAGAATTATGAATACAACATAGTCCCAGTAAACTCATGGAAATTAATTACTGAAGTTTGCAAATAACCATTAATTAAGTAATCTAGCTGATATGGGGATAGAATCCCTGTTTGGCCCAAAGAAGTTGTCCAGATTCACAACAGTTTCTTACATAAGAAACTATAAGCCAGATCACCTAATTTTACCTGTCCTCAACTACTAATGTTTTCCTTAGTCATGTAGCTTCTGTCACTCCACATCATTTAAATGTTCTAATCCCTCTTTAATATTCCTCTAATTCTGACTGTCTCTCATACCATGTTGTCTATCTATCCTAAGAAAAGTTTACACTCAATAGATAATAGAGTAACGGCCCGCATGAGGGACACCACTCTCCACGTGCTCATAAAAATGCACACACACACTCACATATCATTGCATCATTTCTGTATCAGTTAGGGTGCTTCAGACCACACAGTTTTGAGCAAGAAGTAGGTTGTTTCTTCTATAGCAGAAAGTTCAGACAAAGGCTCTTCTTGGATTGATTCAGTGCCTAATGATGTTCAAGACTGGTGTTTTTATCTTTGTCCACTGTTCCATCCAGTCTGGAAGCAACCCCTCTCATGGTCACAGACAGATGTAGCTTCTCCAGACATGGCCACTTCTGGTAATGAAAATTTTCTGAAAAAACCCTCAGGAGATGCCCCTTCACATCTTTGTCTAAGGTTAAATATGGTATGTGAGAATGCCTAAATTGTCAGGAGTTGCTTAAACTAAATAATATGTATCCCCTGGTGATGGGGTGGACCCTTGTGGCATGTGATCTCCTGGCACGTAAACACAAGTAGGGCGTGGAAGGAGAGAAGCATAGCAGTTGGACCGGAAACTACAGATAGCAACTTCTTTTATATTCAGGTCTCAAGTCAAAAAGGGCAACATTAATGAGACCTTCTCTGAGGACCCATATGTATCCCCTTCCCATTCCCATCACTCCTGCCATTGTGCTCTTGTCTCTCACCTGACTACTTCAAGAACATATTTTCTTTCAAAGATCTTCTTATTGTTTCCCTATCCTTCCCCTTCCCCTACTATAAAGTCAGCCCCTTTAGAGCAGAAATGCTGTCTGTCTGTTCATCACCATTCATCCAATTCCTGGAACAGTTTCTCCTGTACACTAGATTTAGTTATTCGAGAAATAATGGTTGGATGTAAATATTAATAGAAGCATCCTGATCCTTACTGGCTCCTTGTTTTAACAGCATAGAGGAAGTTAATTAGGAAGTATCTTTTTCTCCTAGACATGATTCTGGCATGAGACAAAAATGCTTATGGAATTTAATAAGCACCAGAGAACATCAGAACTGGAAGGAGGAGCTGGGAGGTGGTGGTTGACTATAGAATTAATATCCATCAGGAGGATAGAGTGGGCTGGACCACAGCTCAATAAACAGGAAGATTGGACCCTTAGCTAAGGAAAAAGTACACCCGGAAATAATGGGGGTTTGAGTTTTAGTTGAAAAAGCACTTTTCTTTGTAGTTGTTTCTAGTGTTGTTACTTAGTAGCTGTGTTTTGTTAGGCAAATTATAGATTTTCTGAAAACCTTAGTAGCATCATCTCTAAACTATGGTTGCACGATTTGCAGGATCTATTGGAAAGAACACAGGAGTTGAGGTCAAATATCTCAATTGGAATACTGACTCCAGCAGTAAGGACTTTTGTTTGTTTGTTTGTTTCTTCCTCTTTAACCACACATAAGTTTCTTGACTTCTCTGAATCTTGGCTTCTTTAAGTGTTAAGTAGATATTTAGAATACCATATAATTCAGTTGACTCTGTTCCAGCTAGTTGTAGCATTTTCCTATGTGGATCCAATTTTCTCAAATTTTAAAAGTTGGCAACTAATTCGTTACACACACACACATACACACACACACATCAGCAGTGTGCCAATGGGGGAAATTAAAAGGAAAAAAAAAATCTCTGGGATTTTTCTAGCCCATAGCTTTCTCATTCCAGCCGGGCTGCTAAGATGCTCAAGAGACCATCCATTAGTGAGGAAAATGGAATAATCATAAATATTTGTTGAATGAATACAATGGAAATTGGTGAATGAACTTGTAAAAGAAAATATGGCTATTAAAACTTAATCAAAGTTTAGTTCTGTAAATAAGTTGCAACAGTGAACTAAAGTGAAAATTTCAGACCTCTTTTGGTCAGCAGTGTTTGAAGATAGGTGATGTTCTGGAGGTTTATAGTTGACCGATGCCATTTCTCACCCATATAGGCAAAAACAGTGATTACACAAATGATGAAGTTAACCCAGCAAAATACTAGGGAAAACAATTTTATATATGGTCTGTTTGCTGAAAAATATAACTAATTGGTTTTCATCAGACTCATTATAAACTTAATAAGAAAACATAAAATGGTTTCTTGGTTTATGTGATTGCGATGTTAGTAAGCAATGAACATACTGTAAGCACAGTCTACACAGATGACAGAAAAGTATTTAAAATGGTTTTTCATAATACCCTGGTTAAAATTAAGAAAATGGGTTATTTTTAAAGAAAATTAGGTGGATCAGTCACTGCTGGTTTAATGTTTTACTGTTTGATCAATGAAGAAATTAAAGTAACCTCAAGAGAGATCTCTTCGAAGGCTTTGTGTCAAGTGAGAGCTTTGACCTTTGTTTCCTTAATGTTTTTGTAAAAGAAGATTTTAAAAAATGTTTCTCATATTTGAGTTATGTAGCATTATTTTTACGTATAAGAATAAGATTGAATGGAACTTCAGGATCTAAAGAAATGGAATAAATCTAATGACCAAAGACAAGGTTCAAGCAATGCTCTTGATTCTAGAAATCAATTGCTTTCATGTAGGAATAGAGATGGTGAGAGATGGCCTAGTATCAGCCTATGATGAACTGCCTTCTGCATTTACTGTATGATTACCCTCCAAGCTGTGAAGTGGCTAGGAAAAAAAAAGAGATATTATTCTGTACCCATTAAGAATAAAATCTAAGAGGTAATGGCTGAGTTCTACTCTGTTCAGATCACAGCATACATGGAAATTTTAAAAAGTGATAAAGATCAACTAGATCATTTGACAGCCAGGTTATTTTGTAGAGAACACAATTAGTATTTCTTTCAGAGATGGCCTCACAAATGGATATCTCATCCCACTGGCTCTCCTTAAAATGGGACGTATTCCCTCCTCCACCAAAGAGTAAGATTTATGTTGCCTCCCGTTGACCTTTGCAAGTGCCTTGACTGATAGTGTGAGGTGAAATGATGCTTTATGACTTCGGAGACTAGATTACAAAGAGTGATATGTCTTCTACTTCTCTCTGTCTCTTTCTCTGTCTCTCTGCCTGCCAGCCCCCCAAATGTGTGGATGTAGCAAGAAGATCACCATCTGCAAGCCAAGAAGAGAGCCCTCACTGGGAACCAAGTTGTTTGGCACCTTGATCTTGGACTTCCCAGCCTTCAGAACTATGATAACTAAATGTCTGTTGTTTAAGCCACCCAGGCTATGGCATTTTTTTATAGCAGCCTGAGCAGACTAAGACAGGGATTAGAGTTATTTGAATGTATACCACATGTGAAATACCCTAGTTTAATTGTTATAACAAGCTTATAACATAAATGTTATTGCAACCTTTTCACATAGGAAGAAAATAAAATTCATAAAGATTAATCCATTGACCTTTGTAGCTGCCAAATGGTATAGATAAAATGTAAATCTAGGTCAAAACTCCAAATTCATTTTTTTTTTTCCTATATGAGCTGCCTCTAGGCACTTTAAAACATTTCTTTAGGATATAAACCTGTGGCTTTCCTCTGCTGGTTCATAGGTAGAAAGTTGCAAGAGCCAATTACTTCCACCCAAACAACCAAAACAATCCAGATAAGTGACAAATCATAGATTTTTAAACTTAACAGAGATCGGAGAACCCAAAGAAATCAAAATGAAGCAAACTCCAGGAAAGAAGGAGACACTTACCACCACTGCTTTCATCCCAGGCAGGATTGAAGGAGGAGGAGGAATCTTTCCCAGATGGAGACTAGGGGAAACTAGACAAATGTTTACAGAACAATGAATAGCTAGTGTGTCAGGTCAGAATTCCAAAGTACCAAGCTACAAAGCAAGGGCACCCACCCACCAACTTTTTCCCATGGGTTTTCCCTGAGGTCTGGAGGGAGTGAGCCAAACCTTGGGACTGGGGAAAATGGTTAAGATGGAGTCACCTTGAGCAGTGCAGGGGGAGATTGTATGCAAGGCCATTACCTTCAGAAAGTATGGGGGAAGGCAGGATACAATGTAAAAACAGAAAAGGAAAGGTGGCGACCTCCAGAGTGAGCCTCTGAGAGGCAGAGGGAGAAGATGGAGGGGGCAAGACATAAAAAAATAAGTAATAAAAAGAAAAGAAAGACAAGTCCCATGAGAGAGGAATCAGAGTTCAGAGGAGATTAATCTATAGGAGAAAAAACATTCTAAGATTTTATAGAGAAGTGTTCATGTAGGTAAAGGGGAAGTCAGCATATTATAAGAACTGAAAGCAGATTTATACAATTTATAAATATACTCCTTCCCTGCAGTGTGACTGCAGGGAAGGAGTATATTTACTAAGTATATCTAGACTGGTAACTGTATTATCTTGGTTTGAAGCCCAACACCAGCCCTTAGTTCTATAACATGAATTTGCCAATGTAACTCAACTTCTCTGCTTCAGGGTCTTCATCTGTAAAATGGGAGCAATGGGAGGGTCTCTCTTATAGAGTCATTGTGACAATTACATGGTTCAGTTCACAGGAAACAATTAGAACAGTACCTGGGACACAGTGAACTAGAAATTTACTAAGATTGGTGGAGGGAAGACATCAAGGTACTTATATTGCCTCACCTATAAATTTCTTTCTACAACCATGCAGCCTTTGTTCTTCACATCCAGTATCCTCTCTCTGACCACCAGGCTTTCACACATGGCCTGGTGAAGTTCTCTCCTCCTGATAGTCTTTCTAAACCTACTCTTCTCTGGCTAGTAGGGCCAGGTTCATGAGTCACACAGGACCACGTAATTGGTTCAATGCTCTGCTGTTGCTTTCTTGAAATCCACAATGATTTTTGAATAAGGGGATCCACATTTTCATTTTACACTGGGACTCACAAATTATATAGCTGCTTCTGTTGGCTAGCTCCATCCTAAGTCTTGGTTTAGAAGCCATACCACCCAGGTAGACTTTTCTGGAACATGGGAAATTGCCACCACTCTATTTCTTTTTATTACTTTTTATTTCTCCTATTATATTATTATGGAACTCTAGAACATTTATCTCTGTGAGATATTGAAAGCTACAGAAAGTCAGGGGTATTGTCAATCTTGCTGAATATTTTTCTTTTCACCAGCATCGTTGATAGGCCATGGCAATATGTACTCAACAACTATGTGCTGAGTGAATGAATGAAGAAAACATTTGCCATGAAAATAGGGAAGTTTCTGCAAACCACTGCCCCATGACCCTATACTACATGAAAATCATACAAATTTCCCCAGAAGGGATAAATCCATGACAAATAGAAGAGTAGAAGGCAAGGGATACAATTCCCATTGAGAAGCAATGGATTTCTCCCAAACTGAGTGCAGAGACTGGCAGCAAGTTGCCAACTGTGAAAGGAAAGAGTGAGTTTTTTGAACATTTGACTCAGAAGTTGTAATATTTGCTGAAAGAGGCTGAAAGTGCTACCAGGTAGGTACTAATTATTGATAATTACTGATGCTCTTAGAAATGAATAGAGATGAACACAGAGAGAGAGACAATGATTGTAAGCAGGTTCTCCAAGAACACCTCCCCAAGGGGGGTTCAAAAGGGTCCATTGAGCAGGTACAGGCCCACGTAATGTTCCACATTAGTGGTTTAGGAGGAAGTCTACAGTTATTACAGTTTTTCTCTAGGTTGAAGAAATATACTGTGAGCAAATTTTCTTCTGTCCATGAGATTATTATCATTTGTTGTTGTCATTTTGTTTTCCAAACTAACCAGTAATTTTGAGTCGCTCTAAGATGAGAAGATTTTATGATCACTTCTTTATCCTCTGTGAATTAGAAAGTAAAATGTTTGTAGAGTGTTTTGGTAAAATAATCCATAAAACATTATTTAATAGTTAAAGAATGCTGAGCCCTGAGTCAACATCACATGTGGGCTCTCATCAATTTCTACTAACCCCCTGGGTTACTTTTGGCAATTCATTTAACCTTCCTACTCTTCAGTTTCTTTAAAATAAGAAAGTTTGGATGATTTCTAGGTTTCCTTTCAGCTCTACAGTGCCTAAGAGAGAGGGGGGAAAAAGAACAAATCCTTTGGAGGTATAGGTAGTCAAAAGTAGTTTGAGATGTTGTTTACAAGGAAAGGACAGAAAAGAAATAAAGTCAAAAGAACAGAATCTACTGGAGAGGGTGTGGAGAAAAGGGAACACTCTTGCACTGTTGGTGGGAATGTACATTGATACAGCCACTATGGAGAACAGTATGGTGGTTCCTTAAAAAACTACAAATAGAACTACCATATGACCCAGCAATCCCACTACGGGGCATATACCCTGAGAAAACCATAATTCAAAAATAGTCATGTACCAAAATGTTCATTGCAGCTCTATTTACAATAGCCAGGTCATGGAAGCAACCTAGGTGTCCATCAACAGATAGATGGATAAAGAAGATGTGGCACATATACAATGGAATATTACTCAGCCATAAAAAGAAACGAAACTGAGTTATTTGTAGTGAGGTGGATGGACCTAGAGTCTGTCATACAGAGTGAATTAAGTCAGAAAGAGAAAAACAAATACCATATGGTAACACATATATGTGGAATCTAAAAAAAAAAAAAAAAATGATAATGAAGAACCTAGGGGCAAGATGGGAATAATGACACAGACCTACTAGAGAATGGACTTGAGGATACGGGGAGGGGGAAGGGTAAGCTGGGACAAAGTGAGAGAGTGGCATGGACATATATACACTACCAAACGTAAAATAGATAGCTAGTGGGAAGCATCCGCATAGCACAGGGAGATCAGCTCAGTGCTTTATGACCACCTAGAGGGGTGGGTTAGGGAGGGTGAGAGGGAGGGAGATGCAAGAGGGAAGAGATATTGGGACATATGTATATGTATAACTGATTCACTTTGTTATAAAGTAGAAACTAATACACCATTGTACAGCAATTATATTCCAATAAAGAGTTTTAAAAAAAAAAAAACAAAAAAAGAACAGAATCTGCACACATTGGAAACTGTACAAATTGCACAAAGATTTTCCCAGGACAGTAAGTTTTATGTAGAGGTACGACTGTCAGTAAGAACATAGTCTAGATGGGGATGCATACTTGGATGAGGACATTCCAGTAAAAAATCTACACTCAGCAAAACATAATAAAACAAAACAATCCAAAGAAGCCCAAACAGCAGGAGGAATTAGAGGCAGGCTCTCACATCGAGGTGGGAGCATATGGCATGAGTGTGGACCAGCAGGAAAGTTTACAAGGAAAAAGAGGCACCTCTGACTTTTTTATGAATCTCAAGGTTTGACTGGTAATGTTTCCTTCACTTAATGAATAGGCATTTCTTTCAGAAGTCTTCCTTGAATGTTTTGTCACACTCTCAACAATTCTTTTTGTCCAGAAAATACCTTCAATGTTTATTGTAAATCTGCCGGTTTTGGAAAATGTGCCTAGAGAGAGCAAATCCACCTCTTTTTGCCACCTCCCAACCCTGTGCTTTTGAGAGGAGCGTTTAATAATAACTGCTGAGGAGGATGGTGACAAGATTAAGGTGGCTTGACATGAGTAATGGGAAGGTTCTGCAGCAGGTGCACAAGACATCATAAGAATTTTGATATGAGTCAGGAAGAGAAATATTAATAAATATGTTTTATTCTCCTCAATGATTTGGGGTGAGGGATATTATATATTTTTCAAGATTATTATTCTCATAAAGCAGATGGCTAGAGATATAACTAGAGCTTTCTTTTTTCTGGAAAGGGTTATAGGGAACATGTGGCTAAAGGTTTGTGTGTTTCATGGAACAGGATTTGATATTCCAGATTTGATATGTAACATCAGAGAGAGAACCTCTTGGGAAAGTGGACAGTGTTTCCTATAAAGATCAGGATAGAACTGTTTAAAGTATTTTTTGGTCTGATCAAAAAGGGTTTACACCCAAGACTAGGGGGCTAAAGAGAAATGCAAGATGTTACAATTGGAAAATCAGATACTCTCACTGTGAAATAGAAGCTACCAGGTCTTCTGAAGGCTAAGATCAGATCTAGCCCAGAGTCCTTTCTACCCATTTCTATTGGCTACAGCAAGTCACAAGCCCGGTTCAGACTCAATTCCCATTTTTAGACAAGAAATGTATATTTTTTGGAAAAAATAATATTGTACTAAAATTCATATTGATAGTAAGTGCTGTAGCACAAATTTGTCTGATTCCATATTTCATTTCAGCTCAGCATGCTGCCTTTAAGTTCATCAAAGCATTCAATAAGAAATTTTATAATATTATTGGAAGTACAATGAAAATGCAAGTTGGACAAATTACACAGTTATTCAATACATGTGGGCAATTTACAGTTGTCATAACTCAGAGATTTAGAAACAAATTTTTGTCCTGTTTTATTCAACCCTTTTATCAATGACTTTATTTAATGTTTTATTAATTACATTAAGTCAGTAGAAGTCTCAGTAAATGAAGCTAGATTCTCAAATGTATTTTATATTCCAGCACATAAGCTATCTTTGAAATTGTTAGCTATGCTTTTGGAAAAAAGAGCTAAAATGGAGGATGTAAATCAAACAATAACACAGTTCATACAATTTTAATATATTTCCTGTTAATGTAGTACATGGTGACAGGGTATACTGCAGAAGTTCTTTATTTCTTTACTTCTATATAATTTCTCTCCTTTCCATCTCTGTAAATCTGATTGGGAACACAATCATCAGGGCTATATAATTTGTAATTGTTTATTTGAGGGATTTTTTTCAGATATAATTGAGGAGATTTTCCCCAAAGTTTGTATTTTTCCAAACATATCCTGTAACTGCTGGGTTGTTGAGAAATAGACACAGTGACCTCAGATTCACTACCTTCAGTTTCTAACAGTAAATTGTAAATTGTCATGATTTGGCTTTATCAAGTAGGCTTAGTCTTACACATAGAATGCACCACAATTTGGTGTTTTTCTCTCCTTCCAGAAAGGCAATAGAATAAACACAGTAGAAACATCAAAGGGCATAAATAGAGGAGCATAGTCAGAATGACAGAAGACAGCAGCAGGTGACAGAGAGCAGTGCAGGTGGTACTGCAGGACCAACTATATTAAGTTTTCAACCAAGCAGAACCCTATAGGGACTTCCCAGGACAGACCCACACATCCTATGCCTGACTCTTATTTGTAGAAAAACTGCAGCCTCCTAGACCCTCCCTGAGTTCCAAAGAATACATTTAATCAGAGGAGTGAGAAAATGCAGAAGCAAAGGAAAACAGTCAAGCAAGACAAAATAATAATCAAGGACCTTTAGTTCCTCCTCAAGGTCTATAGATGATATTCTGAGCCAAATCCTTTGAACTGTTTTACAGATGTTGAAACCCCTACCAGGTGGAAGAAGTTAACTGTATGTGGCTCACAAGCAAGTAGTACCTAGACCAGTTGGAACCAGAAGGTTGATGATGTTGACTCCTGATTACCTACCTCACCACCAACCAATCAGAATAAAGTCCATAAGCTGATCACACACCCAACAACCCCCCTCTCTCACCTTGTTTTTAAAAACTTTTCCCTGAAAGCCATCAGGAAGTTCAGGTCTTCTGAGCAATAACTGCCTGGACTCCTTGTTTGGCACCTGCAATAGACGTTGCACTTTCCTTCACCACAACCCAAAGTCAGTAGATTGGCTTTACTGCACATGGGCCAGGGGACCCAAATTTGGTTAGGTAACAAGTTGGGCACAGATGCTGGAAAACACGAAAGAGGAAGAAGCTTTTCCTTGATGGTGAACCAGCATCAAAGACTCTCCAGACTGGGAGTGAGCAAGAAGTGGGGAGTGAAAATGTTGCCTGTGTAACATCTGCTCCAGCTCAGGTCCATGTCCCAACTCAGGCAGCAAGAGGTCCCCCAGGACAAAACTAGATAATCCATCACAAATTCTCCAGACACTGAAAAATCTTTCTGGGAAAGCTTAAGATGCTTGGAAGACATTTTGTAAGTACTTTCAATCTGAAGCATGAGTCACTTTTACACTAGAGAATTTTTATATAGTTATTTGATTATTGTTTTCTGTCTTCCCTCTTTGTTCTCCCTTTCTGGAATTAATTTTAAACAAATATTGCAACTTCTGGATACATCCTCTAGCCTCTCTCCCTCTCCCTTGTCCTCTCACTCTCCCTTTTTTCTTATGTGTTTTCTTTTTGAATTTGCTTGCTTTCCCTTTTTTTAAATTGATTTCTAGGCAAATCACTTTACTCCACCTTCATGATGATTAATCTGAGAGTTGGCAGGGATCTGACTCTCAGTGCAAAGATGTTCCTTGTTTACTGTGGCAGGAAATTACCTGGTGCCTTCTATTTCTCTGTCTGTACTCAATTTCTATGTTGTAAGTAGCAAGTGATGTGCATCAATTATAAACCTGTTTATGGCTTTACTTAGGACAGACACTGGTGCTTGGCTTCTTGAAACTGGACTCTGGAATAGTCATTCTGAAATCTTGTGTCACAATCCCTCTACCTGGCCCATGGGATACTTTATCCTAGGTCATGCTGTATCTGACTTAAGGGTTTTCCTGTATACATACACATATATTTGTCAGCAATCAAATTTATTTTTTCTATATTTTAGACATCTTCTTGTTTCACGTCCATTAATGATAGCCATAGATGTTTCCTAGTAGTTATGGATTATCTCTTATTCTTATAGTTCTTTCATCTTAATTGGATTTTGGTAGTGAAGAAAGATATACTCATCAGCTTTTCTGAACCTGAATCCAAAATCCATTTCTAAAATTTACACTCAAATTATCAAAGTGATAATGATGGGGGAAAAAAAACAAATCTACTGATGGATATGAGAATTATGATAGACATGCTCTTGGTTTTTGACTAGAGGATTGGACTATATGTCGAATGGAAAATGAACATTAGCTTACACCATTGTAGCTCAATACTAGGGCCTTAAGGGAAGTAAAAAAATAATATCACATCACAACATCCCCTATCATGCCAGAAAGTCATATGATGATTCTGTTCCACTTTTCAACATGTAAATCAATTTACATGAGATTTAAAAAAATCCATTTTACAATTAATTGTGGATTATAGAATTTCAAAATAGAGTGAGGGGTTAATGTCTTACTTTTATCTTTTCAAACTAAGTTATTTATCAGATTATTTCCTTATGAATCATGCTAACCCAATGCTACCCTTTAATGTTCCTCTCTTTTTCTTAATGCTGGGGTATTGTAGTCTCTCTATCTCATTGCTTTCCACTGTCGACCAAACTACTAGTGTTTTACTTCAGAAAGTTGACGTGAACTGGATGTAGAGTTTTAAATTATTTTTGGTAAAAGCCAAATATCTTTTATCAATAAAAATTTCCAAAAATCATGTTTTCAAGTCTTTGGACTTTGTTTTTGAATGTTCCTGCTAGATTATTTTTAACTGGAATTCTCAGAGTGGATACATTCTGAATATAATACTCATAACTACCTCTACTTTCAGCATTCCGTATTTTACTTCTTCATCTTCCAACATAGTGATAATTCTGGTACTGTTTTCAAATTTATAATCTCATCTATATTTTTATTGGTGTTCGATATTCATGATGCTTCTATTTTATCTTCTCCACTGCTCCTTTCTCACACTAATGAAGGGAACATCCAGAGAAGGCACAATAGTATTATCCAGACCCAAAGATGCCATTCTAAACCACAGGATTATCACCCTTAAAACACTTACAACTCTGCCCACTGAGCCAGTTCTCTCAGGTTATAACTTTTTGGTGACCTTAATAATAAAAAAAAGCCTTTACACTTTTATTACCCAATACACTAAGAGGTCTTATACTATTGTCACTTTGTTCCAAATGTAAACCATCTTTTCTTTACTGGCTCACAATAGACAGTGTGGTATTCCATAACGCCTTCTGCTCTCAGACTCTGCACTCATGGTAATTATCTTTGCCAACAATTTCATTTTCTGCATTTTCCCTTGTGTAATTTCCTAGCAATTGTGTGTGGTTGGTTGCTCTATCCAAATGGCTTTCAAGATGAACACATGCTTCAAATTCACTTAAGCACTTAGGCAGCATGGGAATTATCTATTACTTGGGGTACTCTCACAGACCACATTTCTATTAGTGAGATAACCATGTCCTTCCTAATCAGAGGGGAAAAAATAGTGTAAGGTCATTATGTGTGTGAGTTCAAAACAAATAGCATTTGAAGTCTGCAAATATATCAATGTATCCTGAACATATAAATCATTCAGTTTCTGCCAATGTAGTCAGAGCTGTAAAAATTGAATTAAGGTCTCTCTAATTTAGATATATTTATTTCACTTTGATCTTCATACATCTCTCCCATTTCCCTTTCTCATTTTATTTATTTATTTTTGGCCAGCACATAGGATATGTGCATTTTAGTGAGATTTTTTAAAGTGTCATATAATTGCTATAATGTCCAAAATTATAGATGTCAAGTTATCAGGCAGGGAAGCTATTCCATATGTAAAAATTGCCCCTAAAATTGACATGTATTATTCATGTTTTACTACTTCTGAGGCAAAGAATGAAAAAATAGGATGATAAAGACATGCTAAAATAAGCTTGCATTTCCATTTAAAAACGTTATCTGTTGAACAAATATATGGAGGAAAGGCAGAGGGCAGAAGATTTAAAGAAACATTCATTGATCATCTTCAGTATAAAAGAAACATTTTTATTCTCACACAAAAAAGAAGAATTTAGCATTATGTACATCTAGAAATCCACTATCCAGTTTTAACAACCAATTACATTTCTCTTTCTCTCTCTCCCTCTCTCTCTCTTTTTCTCTGCCTTCCCCTCCCCTCTCTCTCCAGCATTCTAGTTGAGTTTTTATTTTGAATAATGTTATTTTATCTTATATTTATTACATTAACCATAAATTTTAAATTTTTGTCATGGTATTATTCTTTTATAGATGGGTACAGACTATTTTATTCTACTGAATGGATATAAATTTATTTTTCTCTTTTTTATTGCTGGATATTTACGTTTACAGAGGAGATTTCTAGTTGTGCCTGCATATCCTTCCCTCATTTTCCACAATCAAAAAAATGTAGCTGCGTATGCTCATAGCTCCTCCCTGATTCCTGTGAGATGAATGTGGACTTGACTGTGTAACTGGACACAACCCTCCAGAGATGGCAGCATGATAGGCATTCTGGACAGAACTTGAAACCCTGGCAAATTTAGAGGCAGAGTAATTACATGAGGACTAAATTCCCCAGCTCAGATCTTTTTAAAGAAACCTCTATCAAGTCATAAGACATTAATCCAATCTAAAGTGTATGATAGTTTGGAGGGTCCAGCTTCTTCTCTTGCCCTTGTTTCTACAGACAGCTCTGTACCACTGGGCTTATAATGCAGTCAGTAATTCTCACATAAAACGAGTGACTCACCTTTGCTTTCTGATGGTCCAGGACATTTGCTTTCTACTATCAGTCGTGGGAACCTCTCATATGATCTGTCTCTTTACACCCTATACTCACCTCTCTCTCTGACTAGGAAGAACAGATATTCCTCTGTAAGGATCCAACCCTTTCACAGAGGATTTTTCAGTCTGAAAAGGAGCAATGAAAATTAAACAAAGCATCCTGAGATGTTAGGTAGTAGAGGTTTTTTTTTTTTTTTTTCATGAAGCTCCAGGACTTGGGTTTGATCAGGTTCAAGTACAGACTCTACATTTGAAACAATCGTCCTTTTCAACACTCAGAGAGTATGGCTTTGCCTAGCTAAGCTACAAGACTAGTACTGATATTATCCTTGGAAGGCTCCAAGGCTTCTCTTCTTCTATTCCACTTAACCCCTTCCCCTTCCCCAGTCCATTGGCAATGCCATTATATTTTTGGACCTCATTTGTGGACACGTTCAGATTGTTTCCAGTGGCCTTCTATGACACTGTAAGAACTGTAGCTGGATACCTGTTTAGGTGACCTCAGGAATTCTATAAAAATAAAAGAAATTTATCTTTCCTTCCCCGAAAGAGAAACTTCAGAGATGCACCAGTGTTAACCTATCACACCCCTGGACAAGATTATATATCCTCTTAAAGCAGTAACCTGTCACACCCCTGGACAAGATTATATATCCTCTTAAAGCAGTATCTAGGACTGTATCTCACAAATATTACCTAGGTGTGCAAAAATGTTTTTTAGGGCTTCCCTGGTGGCGCAGTGGTTGAGAGTCCGCCTGCCGATGCAGGGGACACGGGTTCGTTCCCCGGTCCGGGAAGATCTCACATGCCGCGGAGCGGCTGGGCCCGTGAGCCATGGCCGCTGAGCCTGCGCGTCTGGAGCCTGTGCTCCGCAAAGGGAGAGGTCACAACAGTGAGAGGTCCGCGTACCGCAAAAAAAAAAAAAAAAAAAAAAAAAAAAAACTTTATTTAATTTCTTCTTAAACTAAACATAACTTGTGATTCTGAGTTAACAACTTGATCTGAGTTAAACCATATAAATAAGTGCAGTCCAGATATACCAGGTTCTCTCTGCCTAATCCTGTCTATGGGGGAACGTGGCTAAAATTCCCATTAGTATCTACTGTCCTCTTATCCCTTAAGAAATAGGACTCAGGAGTTTACTTGGTATGTCAACTGTCCATCTAGAAATTTCATTTCATAGCCTCTTTGTAGCTGAGATTGCATAAAGGTAGACAGGCATTTGAATAAGCTTTGGCTTCAGGAGCTAAAGTGACATGTGTGATTCCTGGGCCATCTAATTTCAGAGAAGTTCTAAACTGACATCAATCCACAATACAAGCCACATCCCCTTCATAGTGAATTTCACTTTTCTCCTCCACCAGGCCTCTTGTTGGGACACTGGCTTCTTCTTCCCTTTCTGCAGACCGTTCATAAAGCTGTTCTCACCATCTCCTCTGTAGAAAACACTGCTACATTTTTCTCAGGTCCTATCATGAAATACTTCACATTGCTCCATGTTTTCAAAATTTTGCCAGAGAAAAGTAAGATCCTCTATTGAAGACCCCTGCCTTCAAAAACAGTCATCTCATGTTTCTTAAAATATTTGTCCTCCCTAAAATTTGTCCTGAGAGGGTCTACATGGCAAAGATGCAACCCTACTCCCTCTTGTTCTTATGTTAAAACTATCTGCCCCCCCATCTTGGAGCTTGTTGAAAAGACATTTAATATAAGGCTGGTAGGAGCAGAATGACAGGACAACAAGGATGTCATTACATTAGAGTTACATATATTCCCTAATGTTTTTAAACTCGCATTTCATACAGTGTCTTTGGTCTAGCATTTCAGAATGTCATTTTTTCCCCAGAAGTCCATACATGGGGTGGTTTTGAGGGAACAAAAGTGGCTTTTGATTTCTTAAGCTGTTAGACTGCCACAAATCATTCCATCATGCCACATAGAAAGACTATGATGGGATACATGAAAAAGGAAAGGAAAAAGGTATATGATTAATATGTAATGCTCCTACTGTATCTCCAGCCACCAGATAAAGAAAAGCAGGGTTTTGATCATTTTCTTCCTATCATTTTCCTCTGTGCACCTCTTCCCCTCTCCCCTACCTCCAAATGTGAACGCTGCCTGAGTGTGCATTCTCTTTTCTGCTGCAGAAAAGCAAAATCAGCAGATAGAGAAGTCCATAAGGGAAAAAGACTAGAGAGAAAGGGAAAGCACTTGATGAAAGAAGCTATATCTATTTTGTAACAAAGAGTTGACAAAGAAAAAGAGAGAACCTGCTTGAGTTGGGAATGGAGAAAAAGCTTTTTGAGAGTTGGAAAATGAGAGGCTTCTGAGCATTGTAGATATGATAACATTTGAGAAAAAAGAAAAAAAAAGAATATGAGAAGAGTTTCTGGGATAGTTATTCATTTATATTTTAAACTTATTCTGAACAATGAAAGGTAAAGATAACAATTATTATTCTTTTTTATTTTGGAGTACTTCAAATGGGCATCAAAACAAGGACTGGGAATTATGTGTCTGGCATTCATATGGACCGCTTGAAGATTTCCACATGGGATTTGCATATAAAGACACAACACTCAGCGATGGTTTCTCAGATCAAGGTCACCATCTTAAACTTGTTACCTTCAAATATATCTAGATTCTCATCACTTGTTACCATCTTTTCTAGTTCTCATTCCACCCTCAGTCAGGCTTTATAACCCCTGTCCTAGAATATTGCTATGGATTTATAACTAGTCTCTGCTTTACATTGCTTCTGCCTTTGCTTTCCTAAGTGTATTCTCCCTAAAACTGATAATTCTTTTTTTTTTAAATATATCAACCAAATCATGGTATTAATCTGCACAAAACTCTATAATAGCTTCCCATATCACTCAAAATAGAATCCAAAATCCTTGTAAGGGCCTGTGAGACTCTGCGGGATTTGCACGTTGACATCTATGACTTTTTTCCTACACTCAACCCTCACATACTCCTCTTCATGCATACTGGATATTTCACTGTTTTACTGTTCTTCAGGAATGCACTAGCCTCAGGGAATTTTGGATTACTATTTCCTCTGTTTGAAATTTTCATTCACTGTGCATCCGGGGAACAACAAATCTCATTCTCTCACGTTTTTCAAGTCTCTTTTTTTTTTTTTTTTTGCGGTACGCGGGCCTCACACTGTTGTGGCCTCTCCCGCTGTGGAGCACAGGCTTCGGACGCGCAGGCTCAGCGGCCATGGCTCACGGGCCCAGCCGTTCCCCGGCACGTGGGATCTTCCCGGACCGGGGCACGAACCCGTGTCCCCTGCATCGGCAGGCGGACTCTTAACCACTGCGCCACCAGGGAAGCCCTTCAAGTCTCTTTTTAAATGTAAAACTCTCCTGGAGATCTGTTCTGCCTCCCTACTTAACATAAAGAGTTTCCTTTCTCCCTGTGCTTTTAATTCTGCATATCCAATTTTATTTATTTTTCTTCATAACACTTATTGTTCTCTGACATATTATGCAAAGGTTTGTTTATTTTCTTGTTTTTTTTTATCTCCCACAATTACAATGTAAGATTTATGAGTTTTGCTCTCTACTAAATCTCCTGTGTCCCCAAAATGCCTGGCACCCAATAAATATTTGTTGAAAGAGTGAATGAATAAATGCCATATACTGAGAAAAGAGTGCAATGTAGTGAGGGAGTGATACAGTTTGAGCCACGTAGCATTAACAGAATATTACATAGTCTATGAATGAATTCTGGGGAGATGGTGGCAAGAGTGGCATAGTTTCTGAAACCCCTTAATCCTCCAATAAAAATAAGCAAAGCAAGTAGGATATCAATATTAAAAACCCAAAGATGATGTCTAAAATAAAATTTGGGGGCAGCATATGGGTAGGTAAGAGCAAAGCAAGGCAGCTAAAAGACCCATGTGTTGTGAGTCTACGTGTACTAGGAAGCAGGAAAATGCAAAGACATATCTGATGGACAAGAGAAGAGAAGCCCTCTTCTAGTGAGCAGACATCTCTGAGAACAGGAGCTGAAAATAAGAGGGGTTTCTGGAGAATCCAGTTGGCAAATAAAATGCAAGGGAATCCTCGTAAATTCTGAAAGCAGTCTGAGTTCCAGGTATTTTTAGAAACTAGTCATCTTTCTTCCAGAATAAAGCCTAATTTAAAGGAAAAATGATATGTAAAATATCCAGGACAAAAAGAACAGAAGATACAGATAAAAGTGAAGGAAGAAGCAGATAAGGCAGATCTCAGAAAGTAACAAGTATTTTTTTCCCCTTTTTTGATCATTTAATGAAAACAATACAAGAGAGTTCTAGAGCACTAGAAATGGAAAAGTTATCTTGCCCCTGTCCTCCCTTCTAATGGTACAGAAAAATTTATTTCATTAAAACCCATAACAAAAGTGACTGCAATCAAATTCTATATACAGATATTAAGCAAAATAAAGTATATATAGAGAATGAAACACTTTAAAAAGATGAAACCACAAAATAAAATTATGACCTAAATTTCAAAATGAGTTAAATGCATTAAAAATAGAAACTACGAAAGAATAATGTAAATCAGATATTTTTAAAAACTCAAAATGAGGAAGTTGATCTAAAGAATGAGTTGAGAAGAGGGGATACAAAACTCAGAAAAACATTAAAAAGAAAAAAATTTGAGAAATCAAGGCAAAAATTAGAAAAAGCACAAGAGAAAATATAATGGATATTGTTGTAGTTATATAAGATAGAAATAATCATTTTTGAAATTTAAAAATAAATGAAGGGAGAAATACAAGTGAATCTGAGACAAAGTAATAAATATAGAAGGTAGAAAAAAGGGCCAACATACATTAACTAGCAGTCCAAAAAGATAAAACAAAACAATGGAATGGACTCATACTAAAAACTATTATTCAATACAATATTCATAAAATAATAAAAATAACTAAATAGTTAAAAGACAGATCATATGCCTAAGATAATTCTGAAATGTATTTTAGTAAAACTATTAGATTTTTTTTAGAAAAATCAATTTTAGATACAAATAAATGGAAACACATTCCATTTACATGTATAGGAAGACTCAATATTGTCAAGATGTCAGTTTTTCCCAAATTAGTCTACAGATTTAACACAATTCCAAATAAAATCCCAGCAAGTTATTTTGTGAATGTCAACAAAGTGCTTTTAAAGTTTACATGGAGAGGCAAAAGACCCACAATAGTTAATTCAATATTCAAGGAGAATAAAATGGGAGGACTGATATTATAAAGCTATAGTAGTCAAGACACTGTGGTATTGGTGAAACAATAGACAAGTGGATCTATGGAACAGAATAGTGTCCAAAAATATACCCACACAAATATAGTCAACTGATCTTTGATGAAGGAGCAAAGGCAGTTCAATGGAAAAAACAGTGCCTTTCCAACAAGTGGTGCTGGATAACTAGACATGCACATGCAAAAAAAAAAAAAAAAATCTGGACATAGACTTTACACCTTTCACAAAAATGAACTCAAAAAACTCAAAATAGATCACAGACCTAAATATGAAATGCAAACATATAAAACTCCTGGGAGATGCTGTAGGAGAAAATCTAGATGAGCTTGGATTTGAGGATGACTTTTCAATACATAAAGCAAAAAGCACAAAAAGAAAAAAAAAATGAAAGGTTAAATTTCTTTGAAAGTAAAAACTCCTGCTCTGCAAAAGACACTGCTAAGAGAATGAGAAAACAACCCACAGACTCAGAGAAAATCTTTGCAGAACACATATCTGTTAAAGGACTTGTATCCAAGTATACAAGTAACTCTTAAAAAGTTAACAATAAGAAAACAAACAACCCAATTAAAAAATTTAAAAATGGGCAAAAGATCTAAACAGATACTTTTTCAAAGAAGACATACAGATGGAAAACAAGCCTATTTAAAGGTATTCAATATCATGTGTCATTAGGGAAGTGAAAATTAAAACAACAGTGTGATACCACTACACATCTATTGGCATGGCTAAAATCCAAAACACTAACAACACCAAATGCTAACAAGGATGTGGGGCAACAGGAACTCTGATTCATTGTTGGTGGGAATGCAAAATATCACAGCCACTTTGGAAGACAGTTTGGTGCTTTCTTACAAAACAAAACATCCTCATATCATGTGATCCAGTAATCTCACTTCTTGGTATTTACCCAAAAGAGTTGAAAATTTATGTCCATGCATACACCTGCACACGAATGTTTATAGTAGCTTTATTCATAATTGCCAAAAATTTGGAAGCAACCAAGATGTCCTTGGATCGGTGAATTGATAAACTGTGGTACATTCAGACAATGGAATATTATTCAGTGGTAAAAAGATATGTGAGTTATCAAGCCATGCAAATACATAGGGGAATATTAAAGACATATTACTAAGTGAAAGAAGCCATTCCAAAACAACTACATACAGGCGAAACTATGGAGACAGTAAAAACATCAGTGGTGAGAGAGAAGGGAAGATTGAACAGACACAATAAAAGAGAAGTTTTAGGGCAGTAAAACTATTCTGTGTGATACTGTAATGATGGATACCTGTTATACATATGTCAATACCCAGAGAATGTACAATACAAAAAGTAAGCCTCATGTAAGCTATGGACATTAACATAATAATAATCCATCAATATTCACTCACCAATTATAGTAAATGGCACACACTAGTGCAAGATGTTAATAATCGGGGAAAACAGGAGAAGGGGAAGAGTGAGTGGGGAGATGGAAATTGTTCTTTCCTTTCAATTTTCTTATAAGCCTAAAACTGCTCAAAAATAATCCTCTAATTGAAAAATATAAAGATTACCCACTTTCCAAAAATAAAAATCAATTGGATATCCAAGCAATAATGACTAAGTCCAGATTGGTGTCAGGCTCTAAGAGTACCTCTCTATTCCAGAAAGCAGTGAATTGACACATCTAATTTGGTATAGGAAATAAAATGTGACTAAAGGCTCTGCATCTAGTCAATCTTATCTTTAGTTATGAAGTATGTGAAAACAAACAAACATGTTTGAAAGTGGAAGAACTCAGAGAATATTATTCCCAGGAGCTTTCCTAATGAATCTATTTTAAGCTCCAAATAGCCAAAGTGATTGAAGTGATATCAATTATTTCTCAGCCAGTGGTGCATTGACGGGTGTGCAGATGGTGGGAGCTGTCCACCCTGGCACAGAGGTGTATTTCATCATTGTAATTGTTCCAAATTGCCAGTTCATGGTGTTAATTAAAATCAGACAGATTATAATCAGTTTCATTACTGTTTACATTCTCTGCATTCTGTCATTACCTTCTTACCTACACCCAGGGCTCACCACTACCATCAGCCCGAATTTATATGCCACATAAATCACTAAACCACACGATCAGTTGTAGAGTGGAAAAGCAAACAGAGAGAAATATAAAATATACACGCTATTCTGGGCATGAAATTCTCCGTGTTTTATGGGCTGCTCCCCAAAATTGTTTCCTATTTTGAATTGTTCATGGGAAATTCTTAAAAAATGGAGGCAAAAGACATTCTATGTCTGAAAGCTATTACCTTCAGGACCTGTTACTTTTTTATTCGAGTGAAGCCTGCAAAACTACTGAAACTTCTAACAAATTCAACTACTTCTGATAGGAAAAAGTAAGATTCTTTTTCAAAACATAAAGAACAAGAGATTGAATCGGAAAAGCAGAAAGTTGAGAATGGAGGAGAAACTATTCCTTGCCTTTACATTTCAACAAATGTTTTTTATATCTTCTACAGAACATTCCCACAATGAAGTAAATACTATTTCATTTCATTCTCTTCCCACCTGTTTCCCCACTACCCAGGATTAAAACACACACACACACACACACACACACACACACACCTTTGTGAACAAGACATCTGGTGACTCCTGTGTTTTCCTCAACTCTGTGACTAATTGGCTCTGTCCTTAGGCCAGTAAGTACCATATTGGAGCTCAATTTTATCATTTGTAACATAAACAACGTTTGGGATAGATGACTTCTAGTGTCTGTACAGGAGTTAAGCAGATGGGGGGAGCATGGTTAACAGAAGATTAGGTAAAGTAGTAAGGTGTAATAACAAGGGGTTGGGTATTTGGTCACAAGATCAGAGTTTAAGATGCAAAGTCTAGAACTACCCATTTATCTATACATCTTTGAGCTTAGTTACATAACAGAAAAAAAGATTTTATGCAATAAGTTATGACATTTACCTATAAAATGCTATACACTGATGTCATTAAACCATATATGTGTGTGTGTGTGTGTGTGTGTGTGTGTGTGTGTGTGTATATATTTAAATGTCTGAGCTATATTGGGGAATATGTGGAAGTTGGAGCTGTAAAGCTTTGAAGTATGCAGTTTCAATCTTGAGGGCCTAGTTAGATAAACAAATGTCTTCAGCATGGTGTGATTTCACTCAGTTAAGAAATTCTTATTACCTTCCTGCCTTACCCCTGCCTTCCCTTCACCAAACTAGAAAATTATTTTTTCCCTCCAAAGCAAAGCTGGTTTCTTAAGGAATTGATGTCTTTTGGAGATAAAGTTCTCACCTACCCAGATTATTTCAAAGCTCCCCCTCAGGCTTCACTAAATACACACAGAAATTATATTCTTATTCTGATAAACTTGAATGCACCATGCAAAATTTTTAAGCTCCCTTTTGCCTGATTTTTCTCCATGTACAGAAAAAAAAATCCTGGTCCAAGTGGACATTTAACCATTTCTTATGAATGCAAATAGTAACTTGCAAGTAGTAACTCACAAATAGAAAACACAACTACCTCAATGTTTTGCCACTAAGAAAACAGAGAAAAGCTGGTGGACCAGTAATCTAAGGGAGGTGAGCAGGGAAATGAAGGTCATGGCCAGTCATTTATCTTGGTTATCAACCTTTGAGCCTTGCTGCATATCAATTATCCTAACTGAAGAGGTTGATGTGTGCAGTGAGGAGGTGGTGGGGTAGATATTAGAAAAGTAAGAAAAAGTACTGTCATTAAGTGTCTCAACAAGCCAAGCTTTACTAGGGACTACCACATTTAAATTCTTTTCAACAGAACTACAGTTAACCAAAAATCTGGCTCCAGTTCCAGTAGTTGAACTTAAGTTATATTTAATAAGCTGGCAAATGGGTTCCATGTTAATCACCATGGAAATAAGATGAATCCAATAACCAGGCATAAGTTATGACCCAGTCATTGCTATATCTTTCAAATTCCATGAATAAAAACAAATTTAAGTTTGAAATGTACCTTCAATGGGATATATGTTTCAGCGGGAATATGTGAATATGCAAATATGGAAAGAAGAAAAAGTTAAAAGTTATTAAAAGACGTAAAGCATGTTAGTGCATATATTTTTAAATATCTTCAAATTATGCTGATTTTGTTTATGGCAATTAGAATTTATATTAGCCCATCAATTATCCCCACATAGGGGCTTGGAAGCAGGGACTCTCAAATATATTTCTCTTAACAGCCTGCTTTATGAAGTGATGCCTACAGGCTTTCTACCTCATTATGTCTCCCACAGCCCCCATCTTCAAATATTTCTGAAACAGAAAACAAGTCTTCCAAAACAATTGGCATTCAGTAGCTGTTCTGGAACATGACAACACAAATGGATGTATATGGGTGCTCCCTGGTGGTCTAGTAGTTAAGATTCAGTACTCTCTCAAAAGGATGTATATGTATGGTGGGGACTTTAAAAGCAAAAGGAAAAACTGCCATAACTTTACAGTAACAGTCTATAGTCAATCCTTAAATAAGCCTGAGAAAAATAGTGCAATACAAGAAGACAATGTGCAATCTTTATAATTGAGGTAGAAGGGCTCTGGATTTTGGACTTCAGATATAGTAGTAAACTCAGTTCTGTAAATTGCTGGGATTTTATTGCCACTTAATTCAGTGATTGGAAACTTTTTCCAAAAAGCATATGATGAGAAGTCAAAAGGTGAAAAAGCCAGTGCAAATACAATGAGGAGTTCCAAGTACTTTTGAGATTACAGTCATCCCTCTGTATCCTTGGGGGATCAGTTCCAGGATGCCCCTATGGATATCAAAATCCATGGATGCTCAAATCTGCAAATGGTCATTAGGTCCATGGATGTTCATCAGATTCTCAGCTGGTTGAATATGTGAATGCAGAACCCATGTGTCTGCAGTACCTAAAAATGTATACATTTTATCAGGTTGTTTATTTTGTAATATAACAAAATAAATAAACTCACATGTTGATAAACATTTTAAAAGAGATAATTCTAATATGCACATGAATGTTCAGTCAACATTTCTCCCTCATCCTTTCGGAAATTTAGGAAAAACAAAAAAATATGCAAATTTAAACGTTGGCAGGACTTCCCCGGTGGTGCAGAGGTTAAGAATCTGTGCTCCTGGGCTTCCCTGGTGGCGTAGTAGTTGAGAGTCTGCCTGCCGATATAGGGAACACGGGTTTGTGCCCCGGTCTGGGAAGATCCCACATGCTGCGGAGCAGCTGGGCCCGTGAGCCATGGCTGCTGATCCTGCACATCCAGAGCCTGTGCTCCACAATGGAAGAGGCCACAGAAGTGAGAGGCCCGCATACTGCAAAAAAAAAAAAAAAAAAAAAAAATCTGTGCTCCTAATGCAGGGGGCCCAGGTTCAATACCTGGTCAGGGAACTAGATCCCACATTCATGCCACAACTAAGAGTTTGCATGCCACAACTAAGGAGCCCACTGGCTGCAACTAAGACCTAGCACAACCAAATAAATAAATAAATATTTTAAAAAATGTTGGCAAGACTATAGATAGATTCCAAATTAATTGCAGGAAGACAAAAGCCAATTGAGCCTCTATAGAAGACACATAGTTGTAAGTGGAGAGGAAACCCAGCCTCTTCAATAGCGAATATTAAAAGGAGTTGATAAAATGTCTATAAAAATATTTTATAAATAAGGGAAATAGAAGACTATGACTTAGTAACAGATAAATACTTGCAAGATAAATGTTGCCATGTAGAAAAGGACATTTGAAATTACATTTTTGTGTGTGAAATTTAATCAATCATCTCTAAAAAGTAAGAACATAAAGTAGAAATGCAAGGATTCAAGGAATTGTTGAAAGAAAAAGTAGTTCAATTTGAGGTAGCAGAACTCAAGAAAGAGGTATGAGAAAAAGTAAAATTTATTTCAAAGAAATACAATAAAATTTAAGCAAGCATGGATGAAAAGGCATTAGGAAAGCACAATAAGATATAGAAGCTAGAAATAAGAAAATTAAACAAAATGTGTTGGAATTTTTTTTTAATTTGAAATGAAATTATAAGTATAAAACACAAAATTGATTCAATATATGTAAAATTGGAATCCCTGAAATTAAATTCAACTATTAAAATAAAATGTGTATTTATAATTCAGAAACATTTTCTAAAATACAAGATGCCTAGAAACTCCACAAAAGAGCATCCATTATGTCATAAAAAAATTGACCCACACTTGTGAACACTAAGATACACATTACTTAAATTACTAAGCTTCAAAATTAAAGAATCCTGTTGGCAATAAGGCAAAAATATTAAGGCACATTTAAAGGGGGAGAAAATTAGGCCCTGGCACCTCCATAGCAAAATTCAAGAACAGATGACAATGTTGTGATAGTTATAAGATCTTTTTAAAAATAATGTGTGTACCAAGGACAAGCTTAATAGTCCTCAAAAACAAATGCAATAGTTGAATAGTTTTGAACATGCAAGGTTTTTTTAGGGGAGGAGACTACTAAAGAACAACCTTAGCCAATCCAAACAGTTTTGGTGAGACTATAAGAAAATTTAGTGCCGACAAATCTACATTATGGAAAATGTTAAAGGAAGTTCTTCGTGAAGAGAAAAATAACACCAGATGGAGTCCTAGAAAAAAATAGCTCCAAAATAGCAAGTTTGTGGGGGAGGAACAAGAAGAATTTTTTTTAAATTTTAAAATTTATTTAAAACTCAAATGGCAGTTTAAAGCAAAATAATAACAATGTATTATTGTACTTATGTGCAATGTGTAGAACTAAAAGTAGAACTAAAATGTAAGATAAAAATTACACAAGGATGGGAGGAGATAAATGAATGTACAAAGTTGTATGGTACTTACATTATATGTGAAAAGCTATGTTATTATTTGAAGGTAGATTATGATATGATAAAATACATATTATTAATCTGAGAGCAACCACTAAAATTTAAAACAAAGAGGGGCTTTTATTATGTAATATTGGAGATAAAATACACCCAGTTATAAATCTAAAGAAGATGAGTAAAGAGAGGAATAAAGAAAACTCAATCAGGTAAAAAACTAAATAACCAAATAGTATATTGCAATCTAACCATATGATACTTATATTAAGTGTAAATGAACTAAACTCTCCAACTAGAAGACAGACGTTTTCAAACTGGATTAAAAAGCAAAATCCAACTACATGCTGTCTAAAATAATCCCATTTTAATTAAAGGCCAAGATAGGTTAAAGTAAAAAGAAAAATGATGTGACAGTAAAAATTAATCATAATAAATCTGGATAGCTATATAAATATCAGAAAAAACAGACTCAAATCATAATATTATTATAAATATGGAGAGGAATTTCTCAATAATAAGGGATTAATTATTAATCAAGAAGATATAACAATCCAAAATGTTTATTTATAAACTTAATAACAGAGTTCCAAAGTACATAAAGTAAAAAAATAACAGTTCGGAAAACACAACAAACAAATTCACAATTTTTGGTGGAGATTTCAACATTTCTCAATAAATGAGATAGACAGCAAGCATGTGGAAGACTTAGCACCGTCAACCAACTTGAGTTGGTGAATATTTATAGAACACTCCACTCAACAACTGCAGAATATATACTTTTTTCAAGTGCAGATAGTATGTTCAACAAGATAGATAATAATCAACATCAAAAAATGTCTCAATTAAATTAAAGTTATTACACAGAACATCTTCTCTGAAAATAATGAAATAAAATTAATTAAATAAAGATATTTGAAAATCAATGAGTATTTGGATATTAAATAACACTCCTGTGTCATTAGCTGTACACCTAAATCTTATTCAATGCTTGTTTGTCAACTATACCTCAATAAAACTGAGCAAAAGTAAATAATACTTTTAAATAAATTAGAAAGAAAAAGAAATGGCATGGGAAATTTTAAAATATTTTGAATCAAATAAAAATTAAAATACAACTTATTAAAAATTATGGGTTGCAATACTTTGCAACAAGTTTAAGTTTATGTTAGAAGATCAATCTTCTAAGTTGTCATCCTAAGAAATTAGAAATAGAAGACCAAATTATGTCCAATGCAAGTAGATGGGAAGAAAAAATTAACAAAAATAAGATTAAAGTAAAAAAAAAGAGAAAATAGAATAGAAAACGTAATGAAACCAAAAGCTGTTTCTTTTAAATGTATAAGAAAATCAATAAATATCTACATATTGATCAAGATAAAAAGAGAGAAATATACATTACTGATATCAGAAATGATAGAGGGAATATGCTAATAGACACTAAATGGATTTGTTGATAAAAAATTAGTCAATAGTTAATCTAAGAAAGAAATGGAAAATTTTCATTGAGGTAATCTGAGAACTAAAACCTGGGAGACAGTCTTCATAAAGCTCTGAGGATTGTTTCGAATAGGTAAGGGGGGGAGGCCCGTATATATGTCATTTTGGCAGAGCAGTACATGAAATCTAGCATACATCGTGATAGGTTACTGCTATTTCCAAGGAACAAATATCTTAGTGTTTTTCTAAGTATGGGAAGATGTAAGAAACTGGGTTCGCAACATTTTCTCCAGAAAATACCTAACTATCCGAGAGCAGTTTTGACAGTTTTCCCAGAGCACAAAATATCTCATACTGATCTTTGTCCTGCAATCCTTTCAGGGTGTATTGTAGGTCAGCAACTACAATAGCTAATGACTTGATTCTTGTAAACTGGACGGTGGGCAGCATTCTTTATTTTACAATCCCCTCCATTTTGGTCTTAATTTTGATCAAGATTTGGGAGGCACTTTGTGACCAATTTGTCCCAGGGCACTAGGAATGCTCATTACTAGGTTGGACGAGGATTTTGTTGATAAGCCACTCAATGTGCTGTTACTGGATTAGGCCTGGTTAACAGTAGTCAAAAGCCTCTGGACTGCCTGTCTTATTAGCCAATAATGGTAGAGGAAAATGCTCATTGCTTATTTTCATAACTAGAGTTACACTATTATGATCATTTGATCTTATAGAACTATATATTCCATCCATCGTTTCAAGTCACCTAGTCATCATTTTTTTTATTGGAGGCTTGGTCACACATTTGATAATGTAAGAAACAATAGTCTTGTAAAATAGGCAGAATACAAGTAATATAGCTAGTAACATTAATAAGGTCATAAGTAAGTATTTAAGAATTTCCATTAGATGCAGCCCAGTGTCCCCCCCCAGGTCATCTAACCCAGTCTGTTCTGTACCAATCACTGTCTTTAAGGGAAATGATATATTGGCATTGTACATAAAGTTCCCCAAAGATGTCTGCATGTACAAGGCAAGTGGTGGGTCATCGCGACACCTTATAGGATTGAGAAAAGTATGTTATCTCTTAAGGAGTAACATGGCTGGTGCCAGAAGATGAAAAATTGATCTTTATGGTTGAGCAGGTATTTCTGCCGTCGGGGATGTCTGGTTAATGCATAATGCAGATGTTCAATGCATACTAGAGGGGAGGGAGGAGGCTCAAATGGAAAGAGAAAATTTTTGTTTAAATTTTTCTTGTCTTGCCTTAAAATATGAATTTTATTTCATCAGATTATAAAGATCTATTATGAACAATTTTATGCCAATAAATTAAACGCACAGATCCTTTGCTGTTCAGCTTGTAAGAGGTAAAGATGTAAAACAACATTAGATGTTCCGTTACATAGCTCATGCTCTTAATCATTGTACTAATTCTTGCCAAATCCATTGTTTTCTTTTAAAAGTTTTTGGAAAGCTTTATAATTTATAGAATTACCAGTATGGTAGGAAACTTAGATATTGCCTTTTCCAATTCTTTATTTTACTTATATATAAACACAGCTTTTATTTAATTATTGGCATTTCATTTAAATAATAAAATTATTAGGAAATCATAGAGATCTCATAACATTTTATTACCATCCCATGTTTAGATCTTTCTGCCAAAATGCAAAAAAATATTGTTAAAAAAAAATTCAACTGAGTAAATTTTAAAAATCTAATTGGTTTTATTGAATTGGACAGTCTCCCATATAGCATGTAGAGGGGAGATCCAAAGAGCTACAGAAAGGGAAAGTTGTTTACAGGAAGACCAAGGAAGTAAAGAACAAAAAAGGGTTATTTCAGGTTTAGATAACCTACTTATGGGGGAAGGAAGGGGTCTATGTGGCAGATTATCTCATCTTTGGGGGATGAAGGAGGCCCATGTGACAGATTACTTTATTAGTGCTGACCAGAAAATTCCTGACTGACAGGTTAAGACTACATTTCTGGGAAAGGTTGAAGTTTTAATTAGGTTAAGCATCAAGCCCTAAGCCCAGGTCTGTTGATGTGGCCTAGCAGAAATGACTCCACTTTGGGCCTGTGGTTTTCTTTTTAACAACATGAAGTCAGTGGGATATAGGAAGAGGCAAAGAGAGAAGAAGCCACAGAATATAAAAACTGTCTTATATTAGAAATAAACCCCTTTTTATCTGAACAATTTATCATTAATATTTATAGCTTCTCAATTAGAAGAGGACTCTGAAGCTAACTGAAGCCAAATCTGGCCTCTGTACCCCGACACTGAATTAAATCTTGGAGACAGAGTTTTGGGTGAAGTAGAAAAGAATAGCTTTATTGTGTGCAAAGCAAAGGGGGCCACAGCAGGCTAATTCCCTCAGAACTGTGTGTCCCAACCTGGAGGGAGTAGTGAGAAGTGTTATAGTAATAGTTCAAAAAGGGTGTGATCAGCGCGTGGACATTCTTCTGATTGTTTTTTGGTGAGGTAAGTGGGGGTCAGCATCATCAACCTTCTGGTTCCAAGTAGTCTGGCGTCCTTGAGCTTGTGTGCAGCATACCTTTGTTAACTGTTATAACCGTTAACTTCTCCAGTATCTGCAAAACAGCTCGAAGATATTGTTGTGATATCCCTTGATAGGGAACCAGGACCTTGCCCCAAGGCTGCACTATTGTTTCTCTTGACTGTTCCTCCCTTGTCCCCTCCCTTCCCCTGTTTGAACCTGCCTTTTGGAACTCAGGGTAGGTCTTGGAGGCTGAATGAAGCCTATTTCCTGTAATCAAAGAAATGGGGGACACAGGAAGGCTTTTGTGCCCAGGAGCCTCACAGAATCCTGCTCTGTATCGTAATCTGTGTTATCCATAACTATATCCAAAATGTAGTAACAAATTCACCTTAGTAAAGGCTGTCCAACTCATTTCAATGGCACCATTAAAATCATTGATTTTTAAGACATGAATGAATAGCTCAAGCCAATTTAATCATGACCTAAATTTACTAATTATTGACTACCTTCCTCTTTTGGAAGAAAAAAATTGCTTTCTGTCTCTTATCTGTTCCCCAAGGAAGCAACTAGAACTAATAAATACTTCTCACATCAGAAGATTTAATCAGAAAAAGAATAAGAAACTGAGAAAGGAAGAGTTAATACACACAGAGAGAAGTCAAGGCAGTTGTATTACCTACCTTCCTTCCACCATACAATGTGTTAGTTCTAAATCCAACTGAACATCTACCATGTGCTGTGATAAGTACCATGACCTAAATATTGCAAAAAATGAACTTGTAGGCAAGATGGTTTACCAATAAATATCCACTTCGTATTAGATACCACGAGTGTTCTAAAAATGTTACACATGTTGAAAGCAAGATTACTTTTCAACTGAGGAAACAATGTCTTCATGTAGGATTGTTGCTTACATGGAGCCTCTACTGAAGGTCAGATTTGTCCAACAAGGAGACATGGAGAAATGAAGCACCAGGTAAACCAGTATCATATAAAGAAAGGACTCAAAGCAAAGATAGGTAGGTGTTTCATGATTAGATGTTAATGTATTGGCAACATAGAAGGTGGTATAAGTGGAGAGGTATTTTGAGGCCAAATGTAGAGCACATTTACCATTATGTTAATAAGTTTTCTCTTCAGACTAATCTTTCCAAAGGTTTTGTATTAGATGTCTATGACTGTAATGAGAAAAAATATTATAGCTACATAAATTTGAGAAATGCTTGGTAAACTCATTTTTCTACTGCAAGACTTCTCAGAGCTTTTAATATGACTTGTGACTGTCTCAGGGAATGATCAGAATAAGAGCAGAGAACAGATATATTATACAATAATTCCTCAACCTATTTGACCATAAAACTCATTTAATTTTTCACTTAGTTTTTTGTGAGATGTTTCCCTAGCATTTTTGAAAAATAAATAAAAGCATGTGGGGAGAAGCTACTGAAGAAAATGATAAGATATTCCATGAACATTGGTACATAAATGATATGACCATGTTAAAATCCATCTAAATAACAATGTATAAAATGTTTTACAAAGAAAAGATTAATTCAGGGCTTCCCTGGTGGCGCAGTGGTTGAGAGTCCACCTGTCGATGCAGGGGACACGGGTTCATGCCCCGGTCCGGGAAGATCCCACATGCCGTGGAGCAGCTGGGCCCGTGAGCCATGGCCGCTGAGCCTGCACGTCCGGAGCCTGTGCTCCGCAACGGGAGAGGCCACAGCAGTGAGAGGCCCGCGAAACCAAAAAAAAAAAAAAAAAAAAAAAAAAAGAAAAGATTAATTCAAAATGTTGACTGGGCTCTACAGCAATTGTCCAACTGAGAGTGAAGACCTTAAAAGTTATTTTCATGGATAGAAGAAACAGAAGATGACAGATAATGGTGAAAATTTTAGTTTGGAACGTTGTAGGAAAATCAGTATTTGGTCATAATTTGTAATTGTCCATATTAAACCTTGAAAATTTGAAATATTTATCCACTAATAAATTTGGAATATCTGTACAAAATCCCATTAAAAAGTTAAATGATAAATAAAATATTGATAAATATATTTTAATACTAGTAATAATCTGAAGTATTAATATTATATATGTAAGAATGTATTATACACGTGTGTGTGTGCACATATATCTACGTTTAAAGAAGTGAACAAGCCAGTAGAGAAATAAAAAAAAATTAATATGCAATTACAGAAAAAGAAATACAAATGACTGACATATTTATTAAAAAAAAAGTTCAACCTCACTAATAATGAATTGCAAAGGGAAAAGAACAGAAGTTATTATTTTTGCTTTTTAATTGTTAAAACTTAAAATGCCTGAAGTAATCCAATGTTGATGAAGTAATGGGAAACCAGAGAAATTCCACTGCAGAAAGGAGTCTAAAATAGTACTTTTTAGAGACCAATTTAGAATCCACCATTTATCAACATCTTCTATCAGGTATTTGACCTGTTAAAATGAACACTTCTTCCAGAGTGAGATTTGTGACAAGCAACCAGGAGGAAGAATTTTTTTTACCTCTTACACCCTGCATATTTTACACTGAAAACATAATAGCATGCTGACTGTGAAATTATGATTTATAAGAAAAATATATATTTGGTTATTCAGATGACCAAAATATTATATATATATACATTTGGTCTTCATCCATGGTTCCTGGCTTACAGCTCCCAAAATCCTTGGAATTGCCTAAATGTTGAGAAAAATAATTATGTCTTTTGTTATTTTAATGAGGTGACTTTAGGAAAGCACCTAAGATTGGGGGCTGGTTGCCTGAGTATCCAATTGGGATGTGGGGGTTGGAGCTTTCAGTCTCACCCCCTGACCTCCTGGGAGGAGAGAGAGCTGAAAATTGAGTTCTATCACTAATGGTCAATGATTTAATCAATCATACCTACATAATAAGACCTCCATAAAACCCATAAAGGGTAGGGTTCAGAGAGCTTCCACATTGATGAACACATAAAGATGTGGGGAGAGTGGCACCCTGGAGAGGACAGGGCAGCTCTGAGGCCCTTCTCACCTGCCTTGCCTTATTCATATTTTCATCTGACTCTTCCTGAGTTATATATATTTTTTATAATAAACCAGTGACCTAGTAAGTAAAATTGAAACAGGAAGGAATGGGGCAAGGCACAACCTTTAAAAGAATGACATAGCCACAGGACATGACAGAAACTGGTTAGAACCAATGAGGTCCAAGATGGCGGAAGATTCAACTTCCAGTAGACCTTGAGCCTCATTATGCACTCATTATAATACATTAGCATGCTAAATGACACAACCACCAGCATCATGACAGTTCTGAGGCCAACCATAAAAGGTCAAAAAGTGGGCTTCCCTGTTGGCGCAGTGGTTGAGAGTCCGCCTGCCAATGCAGGGGACACGGGTTCGTGCCCCGGTCAGGGAAGATCCCACATGCTGCGGAGCAGCTGGGCCCGTGAGCCATGGCTGCTGAGCCTGCGCATCCGGAGCCTGTGCTCCGCAACGGGAGAGGCCACAACAGTGAGAGGCCCGCATACTGCAAAAAACAAAACAAAAAATATTCAAAAAGTGGAAGTTGGCCCAATTTCTGGAAATCCCTGTGTCTTGCCTGAAATAATTAGAATAATCTTCCCACTCATTAGCCTATGAAATTATCCAGCCCATAAAAACTAACCATGCCATATTTTGAGGCCTCTTGCCTAAGGCTTTCTCACCTGAAATGGCCCACACTCTGTGTTTCCCTCTAAATATATCCACTTCTTACCAATCACGTTGTCTCTCACTGAATTCTTTCTGCGATGAGACATCAAGAACCTCAGATTCACTGGGAACAAAGCTTCTCAGAGTTCTGCGAGCCTCCCTACCAAATTAAAGAAACCCAGGGAAAGGGTGGCTGAAACCTATGATCTAACAAGCTGAACTTTGACTACATCTGAAGTCCAAGGAGGGTATTGTTGGAACCCTCAATCTACAGCCAGTTGGTCAGAAGTAGAGATGACAACCTGAAACTGCGATTGGTGTCTGAAGTGGGGAGGATGGCAGTCTTGTAGGACTGAACCCTTAACCTGTGGAATCTGATGCTATATCTGGGTAGATAGTGCCAGAATTGAGATGAATTATAGGACACCCAGCTGATGTGTGAATTCTTGGAGGTGTGAGCAAACCCCACACACACACTTTGAAATTGGGTCCAGGAGCTCCATTAGTGACCAAAAATAAAGATAAATGCACTAAGGGAATGAATATTTTCTGAAAATTATAATTTAAGCAATCTTTTAAGTTAAAAAGATGTTTTTTTTTAAATTTCAATAATCAAATACTGAAATTTCTTAGAGTAGAATGTAGTCATAGTATATAAATGCATAGGAACAGGAAATTACCATTTTAAACCATTTTCAAACATAGAATGCTCATTAGTAGAAATATATCAATAGATTTATAATAAAATAAGAATATAGCTAAATATACATTATATTACACTATATTAAAGCAAATCATACATTTTATTATAATATGTCTTCATAACATGCCATGCTTTAGTTCGTGTCTCTGAGAAGGCACTAAAATTCCAGAAGGTGCTATTGTGTAGCTGATAAGAACACAGGTGAGGAAAGGATTCAAGCCTTGGCCCCATTATTTACCAGTGGAGTCACTTTTGGTAACCTGCCAACAGGGGCTTTGTCCTTGGTATTTGTACTATCTGAAATGTTCTTACTTAATCATCACCATGATTCTTTGCCTCACTTGACTCAGATATCTACTCAGATACTAGCATATTAGAGCTGTCAAACAAATCACCTGTTTAAAAGAGTGACACCAACTTTTACGTTATTACCCACCATTCCATATTCTGCCTACATTTTCCTCTTAATCCTTATTGAGACCTAGAAATATGCCTGTTTTTAGTGCCTATTTTCCCTGCTAGATTGTAAACTCCTTGACCTTAGGGGATATGCATATCTTTGCTTACTGAAACATAGCAAGCATTCAGTGACTATTTGTTGAATAAATGAATGAATGAGGAATAAACAACTTTGAGCCTCATTTTTCTCATTTATAAAATCAGGGTAATAATAAAGGCTTCCTGTGGTGTTTTTGAAGATTTAAATGTGATTAAATGTTTAGCACAGTTTCTGGTACATAGTCATCACTACACATGTAACTGAAATTTTTATTTGTTGTCTCAGTTTTCTACAATTTTAGTGATTTTCCTTTTTGAAGAATCCAATTTGTGAAAATGGTTTTAATGCTTCCTTAGACTGCTCTCCTTTCCTTTTTTTTCTAAATATCTTATTTATGCCTTTTGAATTTATATATCATTGTTTTCAAATTTTAATTGCAATAGGGCCTCATTAGGAAATTATGATAAATATATTCTGAGGTGTATAGTTTAGAAGGCTATAAGATAAAACTATTTACTCACTGTTGTCATGAGAATTAAAGACTGCAGTTATTGAAGTATAGAGAATGTTTATATGAACAATACGCACATTTTTTGATAGAATCATTTTCTATCAAATGATAGAAAAAATTATTCAAAAGTATGTAAAGAAAAGGATTCACTTATTCCAAAGCAGAAAGAAAAGTAGGTTTTACAAAATGTAAGGTTTGGAATAGTTTGCTACATCTAATCTTGATACATTATTGGCTATCTTTCAATGTTCCTGGATAAAATAAAAACAAATATATTTTTCTCTAAAAACTGCCATTTAAATTGTCAAAATACATGTATTTGTTGTTGCACCCAAGCTCTTGGGCAATGCCCAAGAACAGCTGCATATTTCTACCCTTGTAATTCACTTCAGTAAAAATCAGATAGTGTAAAGGAAACTTAAGACATATAATCTCATACCTAGAGGATATTTGACTTTACATCGTTCTTATTTAAGTAAAAAAAAAAAAAAACCCTGAGAATTAGGCCACCCTAGAGAAGATTTATAACCTCAGACTGACCTTGACTTTGGAAAGTTCATTCCTTCAGTCTCAGTTTCCTCATTTATGAAATGTCACCTAGTTAGCCAATCATCTTATATAGATTCTTGATCCATTCATTTACCACTTGCCATTCGTAGTTCCATGAGTAGAACACTCAGTTCTATAAACCACCAGCAAACCCTCACTAAAACTTCGAAGATTTCCTTGAGTGATTGATAAAGGTATGTAAACAGGGAAATAATCTTATAAAAGCAGTTTTTCTATTATTGAAAATGTTAAGTGGTAGTTTAGAGAAATATACTATATTTTTCCTCTAAGGAATATTTGAAATGTACTACATCTTCAGTATTTTCACATTGGTTTATATATTAGAATTATTCTCTCCTGTTAATCTCTATAGCATTTAAATGTATGCATCAGTCATATGGAACATTCGAAACACTCCTTCTGTTTATTTCTGATTATATTTATATCAATAAACCTTTGTTTATGAACAGATTGTATGATAATGTGAAATATACATTCAAAAGATGAAAAGAATTTTCGGTGAAGCTAATATCGACCCAGTTTATAAATCTTATCACAATCTTTTATTTTTTTTCTTCTTCTTATTATTTTTTGCGGTACATGGGCCTCTCACTGTTGTGGCCTCTCCCGTTGCGGAGCACAGGCTCCGGGCGCGCAGGCTCAGCGGCCATGGCTCACGGGCCTAGCCGCTCCGCGGTATGTGGGATCTTTCCGGACAGGGGCACGAACCCGTGTCCCCTGCATCGGCAGGCGGACTCTCAACCACTGCGCCACCAGGGAAGCCCTTATCACAATCTTAAAGATAATCAGATCTCTTAAAGCTTGGAATTAAATGTCATTTTCAAAACTGTTTCTTATGAATCTGACAGGAAACATTTGCCTAAGCATATTAATTATTCTATTTACTCTTTGTAAAATTGTATGGTAAAAAGCAGCATAGGAAAGTACTATGAGTGAATTTCCTCCAGTTTCAATGTTTGCAAAATATTTTTAGCCAAGAGATTTTGGCACCCAGAGCGTATTTTCCCCATTTGCCATGAGGAATAAATTGATGTAAAATTGGACTCATTAGGAAGAACTACAGCCTGCTAGGCAAGAGGCTTTTGAGAACTACTACAGAGATGATGGGCAGAGTTTGAGTAAAATTTTGAAGAGAAAAAATGACTTGCAGTTTGGAGGAGAGATGGATTTTCCACATTGAGTAAGCAAGTTAACTGAGATGCAGATGGATGAGCTCCCCTCTGGTGGGTTCCAGACTCAGAAAGGCACAGAGTTCCCTCAAATGACTTTCAAATGACTTTGTTGGGTGGGGGATGATGAGAAGGTTGTATTCCCAGGACACAGGAACTTTCCACTACCTGTTCTATTTCCTGAGAGGCGAGGTCTTTGATTTTATAGCAAAGAACGTAGATAAGTTTCTTCTATCACTGTGAAAGCAAAAGATTTAGCATTTCAGGAGATTCTTACAGATTTGTTAGACTCTGATATTTTACCATGAGCATTTAGTTTCACTTCATATCTTACAGAATGCTCTGTTTTTTCTTTAACTAAAGAGGGTTACCCTTACTTTTTTTCAAATCTTGATTCTGACTATATGTACATGAAAAGAGAAAGTAATTTGAGGAAAAGCAGTTGCTCTTCTCAGTGAATAGACAGGGGTCCATAGTTGTGAACAGCCTCAAGCCCAGTTTCTGGTCTCTCTCATATATGTTCTCAATTCCTGGTTGTCTGACTACACAGAATCCATTTTCCACGATAAGCTTGAGTCAGTCACACTTCTTCCCTTGCCAGAAGTCACAAATGAGTGTCCTAAAATACTAGAACCCACATTTTCATTGCTTTGCTTGTCTTGTATTTTGTCTTACTTCCTACAAACACCAAGCAGTCAACCCTCTACCATGTATCCTTTCTTTTCCTTGTTGTATTACATTAATGTGACTTTTGCATCTGGCTTGTATTTTCTGAGTATTTCATGGGATATTGAGGGTACGGATTAATCACAACCATATACCAACAATCATAATGGAAAGGCTTTGTGTCTGCATCTATTTTTCTTTTTCTTTTTTTTTTTGAATTCTGTTACTTATAAGATTCAAAGTTGTCCCTTCCAAAATCTAAGACTTCCTAAGAGCCATCATAATCAAATCTTTCCAAAGTCTTAATGCACACAGGCAAGATATTCAAATTTAAAGATTCTAACAGATGTACTTATTTTCACATAATATAATACACTTTAAATTTAATTTTTAAGTCCTAAATTATTTTTCCAGCATGCATGATAAACATACTCAAGGGAGAGATTAAAGGGATCATTTTCAAGTCCAATACATTTTCTCTCTAATAATATTCATGTTCCTTCAAAAAAAAAAAAAAACACCAACTCTTCCTTCTTACATTTAGAAACTGACCTATTTTTTTTACAGTCTAGAAGACTTCCAGTTCCTTTTTGGGTACTTAAGAATATGTTTTAATTAGTTATTGTGGGTATTTTATCTCGATTAAAGGCATCTTAACAAGACAAAATTTTCTAAACATATACATTAAGAAAGAAAATAAGGAAGTTATTCTTTAACGAAGTTATATAAGCTTCTGTTTTTTTCTGCATTGTAATTAACATAGCACAATACTTTTCTACTCCTTTTCATTCAGTCATAACACCTTACATCCATAGCCACAATGATTTAATCCAAGTGGTTATGTCATATCCTAAACCAAGAATATCGACGGCCTTCTTTTCTCAGCATTATTTCAACCTGGATTAGAAGAGGTGTTGTTACTCTTTTCTCTTTTCTGGTGAAAAAACTTCCAAGCTTCTTATCCTGAGCTTACAAATAGCTATAACTTCTGTCATGGAAATAGATTCCAGAAGGAAAGGAAGAAGGGTCCTCTTCTGAGTTGAATTCTTGGACATCCCTGCCCCTTGAAATTGCTTGAGATGAGAAGATTCATTTTATGCCCAAGCAAATTTGAACTTGTCTTTTGTCTCTTTTTACTAAATGCTGAACATTGTGGATGTTATCATTTGAATGTTTGGCTTTTATCTTTTAAATGCTATTGCATTTATTTTAACAGTTAAATTACTTGCAGATCAGCATGATCTTTTCTAAGATTTTTTTCAGGTTGTTCTTGTTGTTTGGAGGGCCTAAAGTAACCTAGAACTGTTTTAACCCTACCACTAAAGCATACCTATTCTGGTGCCTTTCATGAGCACCACCATGTGTTTCTGAGGTCTCTCTAACCCTGTCTGTTCAGAATGAAACATATCCAGCAGTTTGAGACTCTTGGGAATTGTTCAGCTTACAACTCCTTAGGAATTGTCCTTTGACTACCCACCCTTATGAAATTCTATGCTTGCTTCAGCTGATGCTCCCGTAATTTGACACAGCCTGGACCACTTTGTTTTTCTGTTTGTTTTTGTTACAACCTCAGTTTGGCATTCTTCTTTTAGGTGTATAAAGTTTCATCCTGTACCCATACCTGGCAGCATGTCATAGGTTTTTCTTTTCTTCTTTTTATTTTTTGGTGCATTTTTCCTATGAGCAAATTGTTTTCTTTCATGGGTCATGCTTTTGGTATAAGAACTCTTTTCCTAGCCCTAGATCCTGAAGATAGTATCTTTTTATTTTTTTTCTAAAAGTTGTTAAGTTTTATGTTTTACATTTTATTGTGTGATCCATTTCAAGTTTATTTTTGTATAATGTTTAAAATTTAAGTCATGTTTCATTTTTTTGTTTATTTTGATTCCTCCAGTACCGTTTGTTGAAAAGTTTTTCTTTCCTCCATTTAATTGCTTCTGCCTTTGTGAAAAATCAGCCTCACAGGCTAAAGTCTTTCTGCAAACAATAGACAGGAAGAGGGAGTCTGTCTTTGGATGGCTCCATAGGGTCCTGCTAGGTTACAGCTTCTTTAGGATTATATAAGGAAAAAGAAATCTCAAGAAACTCTCCATCAGGTCCTTTCTCAGCCCCAAAGTCCTTATCAGTCTGCTTTTTTCTGTCCAGGGTTTTCAGCCTTCTTACGTTTGTTATATAATATCTACAGGATTTACTTATACTTAGTTGGGGGAATTGGGAAAAGTATATCTACTTGATTGTCTCATAAACAGAAGTCTTTAGCTCTTGTTCTGCCACCTTGGGTGCAATCACATAACTTTACAGAGTGAACTGAAACTGAGTCCCCCTAAAATCAAGTTCCCTTACCGAGTCTATAATTATTCTCTCTATCTAAAACTTTATTGTCTTTCTTGCCCCCTCTGACTTCAACTTTGTGCTAACTGAACACTAATTAACCAGAGTCAGATGACTAAAATTGCTGTTGTTGATAACACTGCTGATGTACTATAATTGCTGTTATCAATATCATCATTAACTTACAAACTCAGATTGTTTCTCCAGGGCAAGATGAGCTAACCCAAGCCATGGACCACCTGGCCAGAGAATTGTAAACCAGAGACATCCTGACTCCCAAAACTAAGATGAAGACATGTCACAGAAATGTCACAAGATGATGATTAACCCTAGCTTCTTTGTTCTTCCCCTTTCAGATACCTCTAACTCAAAGACCAAGTTAGAGTGGATCTGAGACTTGTTTCCCAGCCCTTTGCTGGATGCCCTGAAATGTATTCTTACTTTTGCAAACTCCCACTGTCAGAGTTTGGCTTTCTGCACTGCAGGCACATGAGCCTTTTGCTCGGTTATAGAACTGCCTAAGAATTTTTACCTTCTGTGTGTGTGTATGTCCAGCTATACATTTTCGCATGAGCATTTTGCAAATAACAATTCTGTCTGGCTTGTTACTGAGAACATCACAACAAATTTTCAGGTAAGTTTGCTTCTATATGTACAATTCATGACATAAGTCATCTGTTTCATTCCACACCTATCACAATTAACTAGCAAAGTGCCTGAATAACACTAGACATTTAGTATTTCCTGAATAAGTAGTGAGAGAATAATGCTTATAACAAAACAGTGGCACCTAGCTACATGCTTGCCTTCTAAAGTCAATTATTCATTGTATTAAGTAGATGATTGTTTCTTTTTGCATCTTTCCAGATCATCTGGCATTCAGATGATGTGTGGTTAATAGTTAAGAGTAAGTAAATGTCTAATGAATATTTAGCATACATTTTATAGCTTGAGCTACCATGTCAGCATCTTGGAAGTGCCAGCATTGGTCCATCTTCCTACCTGTTTCCATGCATATCTATCTACCTAGTTTCCACATAAATGGTTAATTAGATCAATCTTACAGCTTCACTGCTCTGCCTTAAAAACCTTTCTTTTTTTTCATGCTACCTCCATAATGGCAGCCAAGCTCACTATCTGGCTTTTAAGGGGCTCCAAATGCTAGCCCCCCCATATACTTCTAACTCCTCTTATACTAATCTTTCATATGGGTTAATGCTAAGTAAGTTGCTTTCCAAATCAAATCGTACATTAATTCTAGGTCCCAGGTCTCAACAGCTTCTGACAAAAAACATAGTCCCAATTTCTCTTTCTGTCACAATTAGTAGGAGGTCTTACCACTTTGATTTTTATAAATTGGCCATCTCCTTCCTTAAATTATTCCCCAAAAACATAAGCATTCCCTAGGGAGCTGTTTCTCAAATACTTTGAGACAGTTATCTCAGCTTCTTCCACCTGCTACCTTGCCAAAACATCCATACTCATGGTGCTGCTGCCATTCCCAAGACCCCGTTTTGCTGAGCACAGCTTTTCTCTGCATCCGACTTCCAGCGTCAGCTCTTGCCTCACTAAGGTGTATGACATCGGTGAAGAAAGATGGTTCTCTCTCTCAGTTATCTCCAAGCAAGTCATCCTTCATATTAAAAATGACTATAATCCAACTGAAATCAAGTAGTACTTCTAACTCTATTCCACTAAAGTATCATGGATTGGGGGTAAAGTATGCATCACAGAAGGATGCTTTATGTAGACAACCCTGGACTAAGATTTCTATGAGGTTATCCCTGTGTCTTATTTTGCTGCAGGCTCATCTCCACGAACGACTTTCTCATTTTCACACTTCAGATTAAGTCTAGTCTAACTCTTCTTGGACTCTGATAAAGGGATATTTGGAAGGGAGAGGATTTTAACAATAAAAAAGAAATAAGCTTTTTAAAATTATTTATAAATATAGCTCTATGTTTTATGCTTAAGTACAGGATTAAGATGTGTGACGTTAGTGAATTCAAGGAACTTATTCCATGTGCCTTTCAGTCCGACATTGAAAGAAACAGGCAAGGACTTCCCTGGTGGCATAGTGGTTAAGAATCCACCTGCCAATGCAGGGGACACGGGTTTGAGCCCTGGTCTGGGAGGATCCCACATGCCGCGGAACAACTAAGCCCGTGTGCCATAACTACTGAAGCCCGCACGCCTAGAGCCCGTGCTCCGCAACAGGAGAAGCCATTGGAATGAGAAGTCCATGCACCGCAATGAAGAGTAGCCCCCACTCACTCATCGCAACTATAGAAAGCTCACGTGCAACAACGAAGACCCAATGCCGCCAAAAATAAATAAATAAATAAATTTATGAAAAAAAGAGAAACAGGCAAGAAAAGAGGAAAGAGCTGTAGATTTTTTTTTAGTTTTTTGTTTTGTGGGTTTAAAAAAAAATTTCCTACAAAAGCAAGATTTAAGTGAGTGCACAGTTGGAGGTAACCAAGGAGAGCAGAGGGTCTGGCAAAGATTAAAATGGCAGTCACCCAATCCAACTGTGCCAATTAAAAGAATCCTCCACAAGATCTCATGCATGGAAAAAAAAAAACATATGAAAGTGAAGCAAATAATTACTTGAAGCAGAGTGAATTTGAATAGTTCTGTCTTGATGTAAGATCCAAATAAGTGTCTGGGAATTGTTTCAATAGGGCACAGAAGGAGACCTTATGCAAAAGGGTACAGGTGGTCAACTAATGGTGTTTGCAGGCCCTGTGTCCTCAGTGGACCATGCTCCTGCTCTCTGCCTATCACGTCTCCTACTGGCACAGTTATGTCCAGCACAGGTAATCTAAGGGTCTGTGAATTTTTAATCACATTACCTTTTCTTCTAGTCAAAAAGACAGTGTGGTATGGGGGAGTAGGGGGGAACTAGAAGAGATAGGGGAAGGGAGCAATATATAATTATGGTGCTATCCTCATGTAGATTCTCCTTCTCTAGTCCTCACATCTTGCTCCGGAATCAAGCTTTTTAAGGAAGCCTGAGAAAAAAATTGACCAATTCCTTGAAGGATCACAACCTACTTCTACCCCTAATGGTGATTTAAAAAAAAAAATTATCTCCAAGAAAACTACCTAAAAATAGTCTGACATTGGTACATTTTCTGAAGTATAGCTTTCTGTTTCATCTTTAGTCAACTTGTTATACTTGCAGAGTTGGTATCTGCTTTTATTCACCGGTATGGATTTCTGGAAGGAACAACAGGGTTTGAGTGAGAAACTATGGTTGAAACCTGACTTTGTGTTTAACAATGCTAAATTAATATAGACTTCCTCAACTTAGTCAATTTCAATTATTTGCTCTGCCAAAATTGAATTTGAAATGAATTGAAATGGATATATATGGAGTTGATATGCTGAAGGGTAACGATTCAATTATTTCTTTTGGCAATCTCCCAGCACGTTAGTCTCAAACCAAAATATCAGCCTTTCTTTCAAGACTTTATAGATTAGCATTTTAAGTTTTTTTCTTTTCTAAAAAATATGCATTCCATCTGGTATAGACTTGTCAAATGATGTATTTCATTCTACATTAAAGATATAGCAAGCTACATAATTATGACTACTATAATTTTTTCTCCTCACTTCGGAATGTAGTTAAGCCTTTTTCTGATCAGAAAAAGAAAATGTCATCATGAACATTGACATTGTAACAAATTGATAAGTTGTATATCATTTATTAGCCATAACTTTTGTTTTGAGATCAGTATATTCATTTGTCACATTTTCAAATGGCCTTTTAGGCTCTGGTTGGATTTTAGGCCATATAACTCATTTAAAAATTAGATTCTGAATCCATGCTTTGCATACACTTTCACTTACACAGAAAGCTCCTATAAACTAATTCATTATAAATGATTTTAGAGGCAAGGAACTCTTCCCATTCTCTTTTACCTATTCCTATAATTCACAATATGATTAATGGTTAAAGTTGCAAATTAAGTTCATCTGCAATGAGATGCAGGCTTTGATCACATTTAAATTTCAGAAATATTTTTACACTTTTATTCTGGACTAAAATTTTAGACTGATGAGTTGGCCTTGCAGACTAGAACATTTTCTAGTCATAAGTTTTCCTGAAATTATGTGGAGTCATGAATGTGAGGGCAAAAGCACTAAAATGACTGAATAAGACTGTAAATATGACTACAAGGTAAAGAGATTGTTCAATGTAATTTGATGGTGGAAATAGTTAGCTTTCTAACATGTGAAGGGTGCAGAATTTAACAAAAATTAGGTGAATGAGACTTGAAGTCACCCACTGACTTATTGACTGTTGGTAAGGAACACATTACCTGTATTCACATGTCTGGATGTGATAGAGAACTTCCACTCTGGACCAGAGGAGAAAACTAAAAAAGGACAAAAAATGTGTAGGAAGAACCTTCCCAGTTTTTCTCAGTCCCATACCCTCTCCTTTGTATGGGAAAAGTGATATCTGATTGGATTTGGGGAGAAAGCCTTGAGCATGTTTCTTCCAGATCCTATCTTTTCCAGTTGACCTGTCTCCAGCAAGAATGTGTCTTTTTAGGAGTGTGTGATGCTGTCTCCCTAGGGAAACTTTCAGTCTGTCTAGTTTGCTAATAATTGGGCGGATAAATCTGTCTAATTCAGAGGAGAAGTACCAGCAACCAATTGCTTGTCGATATAGATCCAGAATATTTTTCCCAGTCAAGTTTATCTACATAAATTATAAATTTTATCTCTATTTGCCTCTGCTGTTTCATCTCTCAAATAACCCCACAGTGGAGTAGGAACGGTCATATATTGCCTAGAGGAAATAGTTTTTTTTTAAAATATTGACGCTTGTCAAAATGTTATCTTAGGGAATTTCTGTCCCTACCCAGCTTGCCTTTTGATTGTTTTGAAAGCAATGTAAAACATATAAAATAAATGTATAGGTATAGATTTTTGTAAAGAATTATGTAACATGTCAAATATCAACATTTTCCAGGCAATTATCACTTCTAGTTACAACATAGTCCTTGCTCTGGGCATATACTCATTGTTCTATGAATTCCTTGGTTGGAGTTTTATGGAGACAATAAATTATACTCCTCTCCCCAAAGTTCAAAACCTTCGAGAAATAAACAGGATCTGATAGAGATCAAAATGCTAGCTCTATTAATCATACATTCATCAAAGAATGTAGCTTTACTTCTGTAGACAAACGAGTTCACTAATACTTTACCACTGCACCACATGAAATTGTAGATCATTAGATACAGAGAAAAAAAAATCCTCTGGAATTTCCACTGATTCTGAAATGGGAAGGTCTGGGCAGAACATGCTCAGGTATTTCTTCTGAATTAGGTTAAGTCATTGATCAGATAAGGCAGTTTTCTTCTTTCCATGGTGAAGAAAGTGAGAAGGGTGTGATGAGAAGCCAGGAGTGTTTTTGTAATAAAAGTCCTTCATATTTCCAGGAGCCTAGGGAAATGGAAATTATCCACACAGCTTGTAAATAATTTCCTGTTTTATTTTTGATGCCAGTGCTTTGATGCTATTACTCAGTCACTTGCCCTAATGCTGAATTCTTGGCCAGACCTTGTCTTTTCTTCCTATCTTCTGATACCTCCATGTAATCACCTGACTTACAGAGGACAAGCCTCCCTTGGTGACTCTGATCACCCTGGTCTGATCTTGATCTTACTTTATTTTATTATTTTCTTGATTATGTAGATGCATAGAGTCTTCTTTATCACTTTGGGTTGTGATTCCTAAAGGTTGCCTTTAGGTCTCTTGACTGTAGAACTCAATTTCATAATTTTTATTAAGTATTTTTCCTTAACTACTCCTTGAATTTTGGTCTGCCTCTTTGCATCCCAAATCCTAGCATAATATGTATTGTGTATGTGTGTATTTTCCAATTCTGTACTTTGCTCAAGTCCTTATTCTGCTTTTCTCAGAATACTCTATTTTCTTTATTCTACCTTTTCAAATTTTGCTACTTCTTCACAACCCAGGTGAGAAGGTGTCAGGGTGGTAAAAGCTGGACATAGACTTTGAAATATTAGGATCCTGTATTTGTATGCTACCTCCACAACCTTCAAAGATTTGTGATCTTAAACAAGTCACATATCTTAAACTTCAGTAACTTTATCAGAAGAAAGTTCTCAGAAAAAAGTCATAACTATCAACTATTAAATAAATTGGTATAAAACTTTCTTAACAAATTGTCAGGTAAAAAAAAAAAATGACTAGGATGCCCTTAAACATGTTACAGTTATATAATTTCCAATTAATTTATGTCATCTATATTTCTTCCATAAAAATAGACTTAAGAAAGCCCAGTTTTTATGAATTAATAGTACATTTTACCTACACTATTTCACTTTTGACTTGTACCATTTCATTCATTCATTTATTTAATTACCTTTTGGCTTGGTTACTTCTCATATTGCTTAACATTTTATACATTCTTGCCTTATTTTCCTACATCCTCATTTCCTCCATTCTCTTGTGTAAAATCCTTATAGGTAGTTAACGATTGTGTACTTTATGTTCATAAATGTATTAAGCTTAGTGGATTTCACCTCATAGGAATTAATTTACATTATGGAGTAAATAAATGATGCTTAACAATAAGTCAAAATGTGGGGAACGGAATGAATTAAAGTATTTTGCCAAATTTTTAGGATAATTTAGGCCAGCGACTTTTTTATCTATTTATTGGGCCGTGGCATTAACACTAAAAGCATGGCGATAGCAGAAAACGTTGTGATTACATAGTTTTCTCTATCTTTTGAGTATGAATTACATTTCATACATATACAGAATAATTATGAGGAGGTGAATTAAGCAATTTAAAAACTAGAACTGTTTATGTAGTCCCTAAAGGATCTGAAGATAATATCAGAAGACTACTGAGAAGTGTAGGGGTAGGAGGAGACACACTAATCTCACAAGTAAGATTTCTAATCATGAAAATCCTGTTGGAGCATCTGAAACATGATTAACCTATTTTGTATAGTTATAAGATTATATAAGTAAATATTTGTGAGATTTACAATTTTTATTTAAATATCATTTCCTCACAAGGATTAAAATAGAAAAAGTATAAAATGGACAAGTAATACTTTAGTTATCTTTGTTTCACAACAATACAGCTTCATAAATGAACTACCATGGCACTCAACATCATTTTGGAACCAAGAAAGTTATTTTGGCAATTTTTCATCTCTCATAAAAGTAAAAACTATATGATGAGGAATGAGCAATTTGCATAAGGGTAATTGCTAACATTTATTAAGTCTATGACTCAGACCCTCTTCTAAACACTTCTTAGACCTCGACTCAATAATCCTCACCATCCCTTGGTCTTGCTATTCTCATTGACAAATGAAAACAAAACAAAACAAACAAACAAACAAAAATGACAGGGGGCACCTGTTATGTCCATGGGATTTTAAAAAAATGAAATAGAAGACATGGTTCCTGGATTTAATCAGCTCACAGTATAATCAAAGAAAAAATAAATAAACCTATGATTCCAACTCAGTGGAATAAATATTATGACTCACAATTATTCACAGTACTCTATGAGCCCAGAAGACAAGGCAAAAGTTTCTGCCTGGATGTCCTGCTGAAAAGGCTCAAACCCAACATGCTGGAAACCTGATAAGCTGCCCTGCTGCTGCCCTGAGTTCTACCCATACCATATCACTCACATACTCTGACTGTCCACTCCCTTTTCTGCAACATTTACATCCATTTCTGATTTTATTGCTGAGCCATTTTCTTTCCTCATACACACACACACACACACACACACACACACACACACACACACTCAAAATATTTTTCTTTTTCTTCTCCACTTTCACGTAATCAACTCTGACAGAAATTTTGGAATCACTTGAAGTCAGGACTTAGGAAATTTGGTCAGACTATAAATCAAAATGGATTAATCGTATATTAGTCTTGAAAGAATTTCATGAAAAATTCCAATTAAGTTGGAGTTTAGATCCCTGCCTCCAGAAAATCAAAGAATATAATGTTTTATCATTGGCAGTTCTTAGCTCTTCTCTTCAGTTGTTCCCTTGTGAGAGGGAGAGAAGATGAGGGGCAAGCAATGGTTTTGTCAGCCTCTAAAATACAAGTGAGGCTATAGGTTCTGATGACTTTAGTTGTCTTTGTATGATTTCCCACATTTTTGTCAAAAAATGTAGACAAAAGTAGGTTAAAAATTCAAGTTGACAGACAAGCAATTTAACATTTTTAAATGACCTAAATAAGATGCTTTTACACTTCTACTCATTGCTTTTCACATATTTTCTCCTATCTTTTGTCAATTTAGTAGGGACAGAGTAACTGTGAACTTCAAGTCAACAAGCAATGCCAAACTGTCATTGGTGTTTCAAAACCAGTCTAATACAGTACTTTGAAGAATTTATTTCGCTGCTCTCCTTGCCCTAGGCAAGAGGCTTTAACCACCAGTTTGAGGAAAAAATCAATAGCTATGAATCTCAAAATTAAGAGCTACTAGTTTTCCAAATACCGTATATTAATGAATATATATATGGAATCTAGAAATATGGTACTGATGAACCCAGTGGCAGGGCAGGAATAGAGACACAGTTGTAGAGAACGGACTTTGGACACAGCAGAGGAAAGGGAGGGTGGGATGAATTGAGAGTGTAGCACTGACATATATACACTACCATGTGTAAAATAGATAGCTAGTGGGAAGATACTGTATAGCACAGGGAGATCAGCTCGGTGCTTTGTGATAACCTAGAGGGGTGGGATAGGAAGGGTGGGTGGGAGGCTCAAGAGGGAGGGGATATAGTTATATATATATATAGCTGATTCACTTTGTTGTCCAACAGGAACTAGCACAACATTGTAAAGCAATTATAATCCAATTAAGATGTAATAAATAAATAAATTTCCAGGCATAATAAAAAAATGCCTTTAGTTTTCAAAACTGTGTCAAATACCTTTAAAAACACTTCTCCTTTTATTTTAAATTTTGTTTTGTTAGTTTATGAGTGTTTCTCCTAAAGAGATGCCTGATGATTATAAAGATTTATGGGCATAAGTATAAGATTTTGTGAAAGTGTCCCAGAATCTCTCCTAAATAAAATTGCTACCATTCTTGATTTCTAAGCGAGGTTAGCATTTGATGTATATGGGTCAACCCTAAAAAAGGAATTATTTCTTTTACTGTAAATATTCATTTAGAAATGCAAAAAACAATTGGGAAAATGAACTCATGCATAAATTATTTCAGTAGATAAATTAAAAATTATTTTCACCCACAATACACAGTCAAATGAATACAAAGGAATTTTTTTTCACCTTGATGAACGAAAGCAATAGAATTTGTAAAAATATTCTCCTGTAGTTAATAAATAATAGTTTCATGGATAGTCTGTTTTAAGCCAATTAGGGGAAAAAAGGATGAAATTAAACAGTCATTTATAGAGATGTCCATGGAAAATACACATGACTTTGAATGACCCTAAGTAAAAGTGTTGTGATTATATAAACCTAAATGGGTATTTTCATATATAAGCAAAACTTCAGTCCATAGCTATTATTTTATTACACTTTTCTATGTGTTTTGAGCTGTCCGTGTTTCTTTTCAGCCTATCTTCTGTAGCTGGTCTTGGGTTTTTTGCCTAGACTCCTTTCCTTCTATTGAATAATCTGCTCCTTTACTTTTAGAGAGCTATTCCGTTCCCATTACTCATTTTACTTACGGTCTTGAAAAAAAACTGTTATCTTCATGCATGACACTGACCTACCTGGAAAGAATAAATCATCTAAGTGTAAGCATGCAAACCAAACGAGCCCATCATCATCCTTTCTTGGAATTTTTGACACAAAGAAAACTATTTTCCCAAAGGAGATGTTGGAAACCGGAAAATCCCAAGATTCTGACAACTATTGTTCTGACACTTCGGAGAAAGCAGATTTGATATTATAGTGGTCGGTGCAACAAGGTTCCCTTCATAAGGAGGAACTTGATCATTAGTTCTCCTGAGGTATAAATACATTGTAAGTCTTTGTGAATGTGTGTTTTGTCATGTCGAATGAACCCTATAACACAATGGGTAAAGATAGGACCTACCAATCTGATGTTCCCTTTTGTTGCTTTGTATACAGGGACCTGCTGTATAGGAGGAAGCCTATGAGTGATTTCTCAGATTTTCTGAGCTGACCAGGTCTCCTCAGGGTCAGTGAACTTACTGGCCAGCCAGGGGTCCTTGGAGCTCTTCCAAGTCCTCTGGCCAGTATTTACTCAGAGAAATGAAGGGCTAAAGATGCTGTACAAAGCTTCATTTCTGCACCTTGTCTTTGAAGCCATACAAACCATTTGTTTACCTATTCTAATATTTCTGTGGAACTGATAAATTTGCATAAAAGTAACACCTTTCTTTTGCAGAGAATAAAATTGATATCAAAGAGAGGCAAAGATGAGGGCTTCCCTGGTGGCGCAGTGGTTGAGAGTCCGCCTGCCGATGCAGGGGACACGGGTTCGTGCCCCGGTCCGGGAAGATCCCGCATACTGTGGAGCAGCTGGGCCCGTGAGCCGTGGCCGCTGAGCCTGTGCGTCCGGAGCCTGTGCTCCACAATGGGAGAGGCCTGCGTACCATAAAAAAAAAAAAAAAAAAGAGGCAAAGATGAGAGATGGAGAGCCCTGACCAGGCTCACACCACTGTTACAGTGTCTTCAGTTGCTACGTTTTTTGCCCCCATCTTTCCTACACTTGAGTGTACTTTCTACACTTTCCTTTCAGTGAAAAGCACTAGTATATTTCCAGTTAATTTCTCTCTCTCTCTTTTTATATATATATATATTTTTTTGGCTTAGATTGAGTTGTGTATCTTTAAAAATCTAATCCTGAGTGATAGAGAAACTGTCAAGAGAACTGGTACATTACAGGTGACAAAATGGGGACGTAAGAGTAGGTGCTGAGGTATCAGACATTCAGGATTGGTGAAAGAGCTATTTGGACCATGCAAAAGCAATATCATCAAACTATAACATTCTGGTCCTTGAAACTCCAGGCATGTATTCACACATACACAAAAAGCCATTTAGGTGACTCTGCAAAAATATATCAGCTATGTGTTGGTTACTTCTTAATTAAAGTGCTGCTAAAGTAGAACACACTTGAGCCCAAGCCTGTCCATCCCAAGAAAAATCAGGGACTGCAGTTCAACCTGATGAAACCCATAGTCAACTAAGAAACTGGATAAAGAGATTACTTAGAAAATGATACATATATGTGTCTTCAATATTTTGTTTTAAACTAAATGTACAGTTTTGAGCACAAGTCGATTGATAAGATTTCTGCATCAATTTTTTTTTTTACATCTACCAAATCCAATATGTATCATTTAAAATTTCTAGTTTCTTTAAAGTGGAATATAGATTTAAATATGCTATTAATCTGCATTCAGATGGCTTTTAGATATTTATAATTTTTACTTTACTATTTTAGTTAATTTATATACACACAATTCAAGGGTATTTTTTTTGTGTGTGACTAGTTTTATCAAACTTTCCCAAGCATTTTATTTAGTTTTCACAGAAATAACAAACCTCATTTCTTTTTACACTCATGTATCTAATTTGGTGTACATATAGAAATTAATTATTTATGGTGGTAGCAAATGAACTGACAAAAACAGGCTGGGGAAGCAAAAGCAACAGGCTCTTAATTGCATACCTCAGCTGCTGGGAGCAGAGGTGCTCAGATGTTCAGGAATGTGGCCCCCGGGGGAACTCAACAAGCTGGGGGGCAGAGGTCATAAAGTTTTACAGGGAAAATAGAGTGAGGGATGTATTCTTTTGCTAAGGCTGCCATAACAAAGTACCACAAACTGAGTGACTTAAACAACAGAGGTTTTTTATCTCACAGTCCTAGAGGATAAAAGTCTGAAATCAAGGTGTCAGTTCCTTCTGAGGATCTCTCCCATGCCTCTCCCCTAGTGGGGGTAATGATGTGTCATCATTACAGCTTCTATTACATGATTTCAGTAAGAGATGCTTTTTTTGCCTGTGGCTAGTGATAGGGCTCTGAGCCTGATCACAAGCTGATCTAGTGATCATTGGTAAGTATGTTGGTGACTGTATAATTAAGTTGCACAATGAGAGGTGGGGCATTTGGGGATCAGGAAGAAAAAGAAAATCAGTGTGTATATTATTTAAACATGTGATATAGACTGGTTGCACCTGTCTCCTTATAATGCAGCAGAGCCAATCAGAGAACATCCCTGGGGAGTGTTTTTTATTGTTTGTTTTTTCTTTATTTTATTACTAGAGACAATGAGGATGTTATTTTTTAATGGGTCCTTACTAAAAGCCATTACTAGTCATGTATAACATCATCATGGGGGGAAGGCTGTTTGAGAGAATGAGGCAGACACACAGAGGGAAGAGAAGAAAAGCATCTCTGCTTCCAGTTCCAGATTTTTTTCAGAACCAATCCTAAAGCATAGCTGTTGGATCGTTCCTTCAACATTGTGAGCAGTCCAGGAATCCTTTCAACACATTTCCCTTTTTGTTTACTCTGGTTCAAAAATGTTCTTTTTTGTTTTTTCCCAAAAGTATCTTGATGTTTATACTTTCTTTTTAAGGCAATGGAATTTGCACAGTATTTCAGTGTATTTCAAATGATATTATATAGCATATATATATAAAATTATAGATTTTGTTAAAGTATCTTTATATTATTTGTGCACCTAAATATATTTATTTTCAAAATAGTCTTGTTTATTAGAAATAGTCTAAATGTTTATTAGAAAAGTAATACAGCAAATTTTAACAAATCTAAACAATATATAATTAGTATAATTATATCTTTATATTTCACTCCTATCCAATTCAGAAGATATTAAATTTTTTAGGATGATTATATATTCCCAGGTACTTTTTGTGCTCATTGGCATAAGATATCTTTCTTAACTTTTATTCTCTCTCTCTCTCTCTCTCTCATACACACACATATACACACACAATTTTTTTCCGACGCAAAGGATCACATTCTACATATTGTTCTGCACCCAGCTTTTATAAATAAACAATAGTTTTTAAAAAAATCTAAGTGAAAGCATGGAGGCTTATTTTACTTTTGCTAATCACTCCATTTTGTGCAAATACTCAGACATATTAAATTTATTTATTTATGCATATTTGTGATATTTCCAGGTTTGGTTTGATTTGGTTTGGTTTTTGCTGTTACAAATGTTAAAGGACATCACTGCACATAAATCTTCATTGATGTTAGCACTAGTGCAGGATAAATTTTCAGAAATAAAATTGTTATTCAAAAGTGTGTTCATTTATAAGTTCAAACTACCATTTGAAAGGTCAATTAAATTTACATTTCCATCAAAAGTGTATATGCTATCCCATTACTCTTATAAATCTCATGTGCTATTAAATATTTTCCTTTAAAAATCTAAAAGACAAAACTATTTTCTAATTAATGTTTCAATGTATATTTCCTAATCTTTAATGAGATTTGAATAATTTTGTATTTGTATTAACTGCTTTAATTTATCTTTTTCTGAAAATTATTTGTTAATGTTTTGGCCCATTTTCTATTAGGTTCTTAGAGACAGTAAATATAATTAACTCTTTAAGAAGTTTATGAAGAAGAAGAAATTTAAAAAGTAGTTAAATAGCATGTGTGATTGAAAAGACTTACTTATTTAGTTGGCCATATTCTTGTTTTTAATGGAAATATTTGAAGGTATCCAAAGACCAAGGAATAGCTACAAATATAGTACAGAGGGTAACTACAAAGGAGTTAGAAATAAAAATTGGTAGTAAAAGTTTCTGGCAAAAGTGAGAAAAAGTGAGATTCAAACATAAATTGAGATTATTATTTCTTAATCCTCTATCCCCAAAACAAAACTTCAGATAAAATTATCCACAAATGTCCAGAATGTCACTTTCTTTGAAATATAATATATGCCCTCTATATTGAAACCATTTAATATTAAATGTAATAAATCTTCACATTATGAAGACTCATTTAGACTTACCATAATCTGAAAGCATCTTAGTTTACCAACTTTTCTTGTATTTTGTGTTCTCCATCTTTGCATTTTCATTTTGTGGTAAAAGCATATCCTTAATTTGATTTTCAGAAAAGGTAGTACCTAGATAATGTACTTTCTGAAGGCTTGTGTGCCTCAATATATTTTTATATTTTAAAATCACAGTTGAATGATATTACATTGAATACAAAAATTTAGATAAAAATAAATTTAAAAACTTTTGCCATCTTGACCCACTATCTCACTATAGAGGTAAAAAGTATAGACAAAAAATCTGGTCTAAATTTTCTTTTACACATGAAGAAGCTGAGTTTCAAAGTGCTTAATTAATTATGCAAGGTAAAATAACTAGTAATTGGACCGTTGACACTGGAACTCATATGCTCTGTATTCTTGTATTAGTTTCCTAGGTCTGCCATAACAAAGTGCTGCAGTCTGGGTGGCTTAACAAAAAAGAATTTCTCACAGTTCTGAAGACTAGAAGTCCTAGATCAAGGCATTGGCAGGGTTTCTTCTAAGCATCTCTCCTTGGCTTGTAGATGGCTGTCTTCTCCTTGTGTCTACATGCTCTTTCCTCTGTAGGTTCCTTTTACCTTAATCTCCTAGTAAGGACAAACTCGGTGTTGGATTAAGGTTTACCCTAATGACCTCCTTCCAACTGAATTACTTCTTTAAAGACCCTATATGCAAATATAGTCACATATTGGGATACTAAGAGTTGGGACTTCAAAATATGAATTTGGGGGAAGGACAAAATTCAGCTTAGAACAATCCTCAATTCCTACAGTATCTCTATTAAATATACAGACTTTTACAGTGTTTAAAACAACCTATGGCTCAACTCCAGAACGTAATTATATCACTAAGCATACCAAAATGAATACATCTATCTCTAGGTATTTTAGAAATGATAAGACATGTACAACTCAAGCTCCTTGAGAAATCTTACTTAAATAAGTGTTATCTCTGATAAGTTGACCTTTTCTGCTGCCCAAAGCAAGTCATGTCCAGCGTTTATATTTTGCTTTCAAATGAATCATTTATCTTACCTGGAGACAGCTTACCTCTGACACAAAAGTTACCAACCTCAGCCTACCCTGTCAGTCATGCTGCTTAGAAAACTTAATCTCTTTAACAAACATGTCAGAGTAAAGTTTATCTTTAAACATAACATAACTGGATAACATCCTCATACATTTTTTCTCATTTTATGCCACTGTTTTCTACAATAAAACACTGCTCCCCAATATCTTACCTTAATATATGGTATTATATATATATATACATTAGCTGCTTTTTTAACATAGCAGATGATGCACATTTATTTTGTTTCAAATTTATAGCAAGAACAGCATGAACAAAACACATCTTCTAGAGTCTTGTTGGATGATAGATGGTTTCCAAAGTCTGGGAAGATTTCCAGGTGCATTTCAAGGAAGTTAGTTTCTCAGAGTTGTGGGTAAAGACTCTTTTCCCCTGAATAAATACCATTAACTACTGTCAATCTAATACTCAGTTTAAGAAAATAAACTAATCAGATAGAAAGTAACCATCACATCAGAAATTTTAGTAACTTTAAAGCTAATAAATTCTTCTATCAAAATGACCCAGCAATCCCACTACTGGGCATATACCCTGAGAAAACCATAATTCAAAAAGACTCATGTACCAAAATGTTCATTGCAGCTCTATTTACAATAACCAGGACATGGAAGCAACCTAAGTGTCCATCAACAGATGAATGGGTAAAGAAGATGTGATACATATATACAATGGAATATTACTCAGCCATAAAACGAAACAAAATTGAATTATTTGTAGTGAGATGGATGAACCTAGAGTCTGTCATACAGAGTGAAGTAAGTCAGAAAGAGAAAAAGAAATATCATATGCTAACACATATATATGGAATCTAAGAAAAAAAAATAAAAAGGTCATGAAGAACCTAGGGGCAAGACAGGAATAGAGACACAGACCTACTAGAGAATGGACTTGAGGATATGGGGAGGGTGAAGGGTAAGCTGTGACAAAGTGAGAGAGTGGCATGGACATATATACACTACCAAATGTAAAATAGATAGCTAGTGGGAAGCAGCTGCATAGCACAGGGAGATCAGCTTGGTGATTTGTGACCACCTAGAGGGGTGGGACAGGGAGGGTGGGAGGGAGGCAGATGCAAGAGGGAAGAGATATGGGAACATATGTATATGTATAACTGATTCACTTTGTTATAAAGCAGAAACTAGCACACCATTGTAAAGCAATTATATTCCAATAAAGATGTTAAAAAATAAAGAGTTTTTAATCACATTCCATTTTCAGCTAAGGATCAACATTAATGGAAAACTACTTCAAACACAACATTTTAATCAAATAGTGCCTGGAATAGGGAATAATTTCCAGAATTCTCTTGAGACAGAATTTTATTTTACAGATAAGAAAACAGATGAGTTAATTGATCTGTCCAACTTTAACAGTATAATGTATGAATGGGTTTCAACTTTCCTAACCTGTTACTAGTAGTCTTTGACGTGATCTACCACACTTTTTAAATGTATTTTTAAATTCATGTTAGTGAATATATATATAAAACTATGTTTAATATATAACTATATATAAAAACTAAATATATTATATATACTATATATGATATTTGAATCACCCAATCATGGTGGTATTGCCCCATTGAGTCCTAGAAGAAACTTCTGGAACCACTACTGGGGACACAGAATGCTGTTGCTATGGTAATGAATTATCAACGAAATTTTGCTTCTCTGTATCACTGAAATTAGATTAAATATCCCAGATGGTGTCTTTCAGGTAAGTGACTATGCTATAATGCTATACTACTTTGCTCATGCAAAACAGCAGTCTAGCATCTTTAGATTCCCTAAGAAGAAATGAGGACCAATTCTCATGAAAACTCAAACAATGTTATGGTCCCTAAATATAGAAAGTTGGTATAGTATATACTCAAATTAAATTTACCTCAGAGGCCTACTTTGAGGATAGCCTTTGATTATCTCACATACATACACCTACTACTTCTCGTATTTCTACTTCTCAAAGAAATGTCCTGCCTATCATAATCCAGCTGTGTTCTTTACATTACCAAAATCATATCACTTCTCTTGGAAGAGACAACCCGAATCTCACCAGTTACTGAATTCACTTCCAAATCTAAAATTTTGATTTATTAATTTGTTTCCTTGAACTCATTAAATCCTGTCTATTTTCTGTCATCTCTGAGCTAATTTAAAAAGTTAAATTTATATTCCATTTATATATATGAAATGTGTAACTTCAGCTAGTATGAGGACTGTAAACAGTATGTGTGCTTTGGTCCTGTATCACCCACTCCATGAACTTATTGTAAGAAACATAGCTACTTGAATCTTGCTGCTTACTGTGGTAGCTTGGTTGCATTGCCTATGTCCTCACTTCCATTTCTGAGGATTCTAATCATATGTAGGTCCTACAAACACATGGATGCACGGACTCTGTTTTGCAGCAGCTACACTATTTCCCTTTGATAGGCAGAATTGTTCACTCAAATCTTCACCATAACCCACCTTTTTTTGTTTGTTTGTTTTGTTTAGGAGAATTAGGAGCTTAAATTGACCAGGTTGCAATGCTAACTCTCAATTCAATAAAATCACTATTATTTACCAAGTAAAACTTTTTTCCTTTCACTTATGAAGATCCCAAGGGATTGAGCAGAGAAAAATTTTTCTAATGGGACAATAGATCTAATAGTGAGAAATAGTGTTCACTGATTCCAAGCACACATTGCACCCAATTTGATAGCATCCCAGTCTAGGTTTAACCATCCAGCTAGCTCTGCACCTGAAACATCTTGAGCCATCCCACTGTTTTGTATAGTGGGTCTACTCTACTTAATGAGATACATCATAGGACCAATGGGTAATGCCATGGATATCAGAACTTTCCTTATTATTTTATAAGAAAGTTTCCTGGCTAGTACCAAGATTGTGTGGTAGGTTCTGAGGATATTTTGTCTGAGATTGATGGGAGGAAGAAAGATAGAGTGAAGAATAGAGAAAGTTTTAAATATTCATATGTAGCAGGGAAATATTCAAAGAGAAGGAAATTATGAATTTTGGAAAGGGATATTCAGAAATGAAGCTGATGTTGATGGTTTACCAAATATACTTACATGAATATAAGACTAATGAAGATATAAAAGCTGTCTCAGTCAGTTGCTTGGTTCTAGCCACAGTTCCTTCAGTCCATCAGTCTGTTGCCAACAGCTGATTAGGTTCTCTGGTCTAACCTTAAACGTAAACATCAAGCTTTGATTAGGGGACATGTGTGTTTGCAAACAACACAAATATAATTGTCTTGATGAAATTGAAACTAAAAATTAGTATAAAATGAAGAAAATCTGCATCATTTAAGATAATAGATTAGATGTCTTTATTTAACATCTAACGTTTCTCTTTATCTCAAGAATACAGCAATACTATTAGGAGAAGCACAGCTAGCTTTTATCCTATCATGAATTACAGTGGTTTCCTAAGTCTTCTAATGGTTACCTTTAGAAATATGTAAGGAAATTGGCAATGAGATTTTCAGAAGAGTACAGGATAAGGTTACTTCCATTCAGTGGAAGGGGTTTTAGTGTTTCCAATTATGGCTATTTCCTGAAGACAATTTTTTTCCTGCCAACTACTTTTAGGAGATAAGAATATTTCATAATTAATTCTCAGTTGTTTCTTATTATGCTTCTAGTGATATATTTCTGTACACTAATGGGTTGGATATAGTGTTACAAAATAAATGTAATCCATATTTTCTATTTGTCAAAGAGTTTTTTTCAGCATGAAAAGTTTTGAGTTTCAAATGGGAAGTTATGTAAATTACATTCAAATAAATAATTGTTGTTTGGAAAGTTTCATGTCCTTAACTTTGTGCTGATTTCTCTAGAAGATACACATAAATATAAACAGTTTTTATTAAAGGCTTAGAGGGAATATAAACTCTTAGGTTGATGGAAAAATATATTGATAAAGTCATAATTCAAAGTACATTGTAAGAACCCGTGTATATCATGAAGGAAGTAATACTTGAATTACTTTTTAAAGAATGAATAGAGTTGATAGGTAAATATGTGAAGAAAGAAAGCCTTTTCAGATAGAAAAAAAGAAATGTATTTACCCAAGCAAAAATTCAGAGGATAGAAAATTTGAGTAACTACTAGTGAAATACTTTTACTCCAGTTTGTATAGATTGCATAAATGTTATTAAAGTTCAGTCATCTATAATTCTGGAAAGGTGTATGGTGCCAATACATGTAGGATTTTGAAAAATTAAGACTATGGAATATGGATCTAATGAAATAAGCAATGAAAGTGTTTAGAACTTTGCTTGAGGATGATTGATCTTACAACACTATAATCCATAGGATAAATTTAGCTGAAATGATAGTAAACATGAACTTAGCTGGTGGCCATGATTTCAGTAAGCCTAGCTCTATGTGAGGAAGCCTACAGGGTATTATATGTAGAGCTGGTGGGAAGAAAGTGATTGCAAACAAAACAAATCAAAGCAAAACAAAAACATATTGAAAGTAGAAAAGTATATATGTAATTGCTAAAAAGATTTAGGTAAGGAGTGAAGAATAATGCAAAGATGACTAAAGTTTTATATTTAGCTATTGGAAGATTCATTGTCCATTATCAAGAGTTGTTTGAAGGCATGATTTGAAGCCACATCTCAGAGACAGCCTAATGAATAGCATATAATTATCAGTGATTTCAGCCTAATAGTTTTGAATGACTATTGCAATATTTAATGACATTAATACACTGATGATGTATTGCCTGAATGACTTTGATGAAAATGTGAGTGATATTTGCCTATTAATCTTAAAATTGCAAAAGGGTCTACAGGAATTAAAATCACTTCTTGATATGATATGCTTTCAGGTGATTTTAAACTTCATTCTCCATGTTTATTTTCCAAATATAAGTTATACATTTACAGCACACATACATACACATACAATTATTTAGGAGACGAGGAGATGGCAAAACACAAAACATACACATTAAAAGGTTGCTTTGATATTACCTAATTCAAACCTGATAACATTTCCTACTAGTTTTGATTGAACAGCATCATACACCCCATGTTGTGTTTTTGTTGTTTTTCTTTGTTGTTGTTTTTCTATGTCTTAGATACTGAGTGCAATTATTCTCAGTGCCAAACACTTTTTAATTTGGGGTTCAGTTGGGTAATGTTCGAAAATGTATCATTTTCTATCCAGATTTTTCATAAGTTTATTTCATTTCAGACTGAAAGAAGATGGGAGATGATATTTCTCATTTTGTGCGATTAGAAGAAAATGTATGGCTCTGTCAAAACTGTGGGTGCATTACCTATGCCAATGATTTACAAACCCTTTCAGTATTCTAAGTGGTGGGCTTTTCAGTCTCTCATTAGCTGCTACTCCCAGCCCCCAGCTCCAAAACCCAGAGCAGCCCTTGTTTTTCTGAGTTAGAGGCTTTGGGGAAGGTGTGATTAAGAGATGGCTGTGGCATATGAAATCTACAAGAATCACTACGCATCGTTTGAATCTCTCTCTCTCTCTCTTTCTCTCTCCCCCTCTCTCTCTCTCTCTCTCTCTCTCTTTCTCAACGGCACAGATCAACTATTTCCTTCAATCCAAGTCTCACAGACATATTTAGCAAAACTATTCCAAGCTTTTAGCATATGGAGGCTTAGATCAGATTTTTTTTTTAATGTGTATTTTGTTGACTTTTAAATAGGAATTAGGGAATGTTTGGTGCCAGGAAGTACCCATGCCCTCAGTTTGCCTTCCTGTTAGGATAATTGAGGTAGGGAGGGAACACATTCTCACAGAGAACGATGTTGATTTTCATAGCACTGTCTTTTCCTGAGCTTAAACCTATTATTTTGACTTTCCCTAGCTTCTCCAACAAACAAAACCACAAATTTCAGTAGCTTAACAATAAATTTTATTTCTCATGTATGTAAAATCTAAAATTTTATTTCTTACTGGGAGCTAATCTCTTGGAAGTGATGATTTAAATACTCAGTTCCTTGCATATTTGGGGGCTGCTGTCTTCAACACATAGTTTCCAAAATACATTTGTTTCCTAAGGCTGCCATAACAGATTACCACACACTGGATGGCTTTAAGACAGAATGAATTTATTCCCTCACAGTTCTGGGAGCCAGAAGTCTGAAATCAAGGTGTTGGCAAGGCTATGCTTTTTCTCTGAAAATTCTAAGGAAGGATCCTTCCTTGTTTCTTCCTAGCTTTAGGTGGTTACTAGCAATCTTAGGTGTTCTTTGTCTGTAAGTATATGACTCCAATCTCTGCCTCTTTCATTACATGGTATTCTGCCTGTATATCTCTGTGTCCAAATTCTTCTCTTCTTATAAGGATCATAGTCCTTATATAAAGACACAAGTTCTACTAGATTAATGGACCACTCATGTCCACAAGGACCTCATCTTAACGTGATTACATCTGCAAAGCCCTTATTTCCAAATAAGGTCATGTTAACATGTTGAGGATAGACATAAATTTTGAGGTATGTTATTCAATTCAGTACAGAAGGGCACAGGGCTTCTCTAAATTAATACAGAAGAGGGTAGATAGAATGGAGGATGAGACCTCAGAGATTTCTACATGGAGTAGACCTACAATTAGTGTGAACACCTGCTGTTCCAGAACATAATGACAAGGGTACACCCATGCCTATGGAGACTGGAACTTATAGCATCAGTGTATAGCTAGGCAGCAAAAGAAACAGGTTTGTGAGCAGTAGTCAATGTGTATCATACTTAGTTCCCCCTTTTTTAAAAAAAAATTAAAGGTAAGCTAAAATGAAACACATCTGAGAATAAGAACAAAAAATATCCTTCGTTGTTTTGTTTTATTTTTGTGTCCATTTTATCAGAAAAAAAGATAATATTGTTAGAACCTTTCTGCTCACAAGATCAGACTAAATCCCATTTCATTTCTTGAAAAAAAAAAAACTGTAGAAAGAAGAGTAATCAATCAACTAATATGTCTTCTATGGTCAAAAAAATAACAAATGTATTATATTTTTCTCAGATGTTTTCTCAGGGGCTCTCACTGTTGCGGCCTCTCCCATTGCAGAGCACAGGCTCCGGACGCGCAGGCTCAGCAGCCACGGCTCACGGGCCCAGCCGCGGAGCGGCATGTGGGATCTTCCTGGACCGGGGCACAAACCCGTGTTCCCTGCATCGTCAGGCAGACTCTCAACCACTGCGCCACCAGGGAATCCCTCATATGTTTTCTTAATAAACAAAATGCTATAGATAAATTTAAATGCTCTAGAGTTTCTTCTTTAGACCCCTTACCTCCTCCTCTAGAAATAGCTATTATTGTGTAAGTGATATATATTATCAGTTTTACTTTCTTACAAATAAAGTTCAATGTAACTACATTGGAGATAGACTACATTTAGTTCACTCCTTTTAAATGTAGAGTTTGACAAGTTTTGACAAATACATAGAATTATGTAACTGTCACCACCATTAAGATACAGACCATTTCCATCACCACAGAAAGGTTCCTGGTGCCTCTTTGCAGACACTCCCTTACTCTCAACCTTAGGTGCTGGAAAACAGTTATCTTATTTCTGTTTCTACAGTTTTGTCTTTTCCTTAATGTTGTATAAATGGAATCATACAGTGTGTATACTTTGACTTCTTTTACTTAGCATAAATCTTTTGAGAACCATCTATCTTGCTGCATATATCTCCCTGTAGTTCCTTTTTTTTTTTTTTTTTTAATTGCTAAGTATTCCAGTGCACACAGGTACTACAATGTGTTTATCCATTCAACAGTTGATGGTCACTAAAGTTGTCCTCACTTTTGGGTTCCCATATCCCATAGGAATAAAGTTCCTAAACACATTTGCATGCAGACTTCTGTGTGGACATTTATTTTTATTTCTTTTGAATAAATAGCTAGAAGTAGTATTTTTTAGGTCATATGGTAAGTAATGCTTAAATTCATAAGAAACGGCCAAACTATTTTCCAAAGCAGCTGCATTATTTTGCATTTTAAAATCTAAAGATTTGCAGTTGCTCTACATTCTTACCAGCCCTTTTGTTATCTGATTTCTTAATTGTAGTGATTTTCATATATGTATATGGTATCTAATAATGTTTACATTTTCCTAATGACTAATAATGCTGTGCACCATTTTTTGTGTGTTTACTTTTCACCCATATCTTAGGAAAAGGGTGTACTCAAATTCCTTTTCCATTTTTTAAAAATGAGTCACTTTTCTTATTAATATTTAGTTGTAAAAATTTCATTTCTATCTTAGAAACAAGTCTCCAATATTAGATATTTCAAATATTTCCCCCAGTAAATAACTACTATTTTTCATTTCCTTAACATTGCTTTTGAAAACATGAAAAATTTTAATTTTGATGAAATACAATTTAGCATTGTTCCTTTTATGTTCCATGCTTTTAGTCACATACCTACAAAAGTTTTGTCTAATCAAAGATCACAAAGATTTTCTCCTGTATTTCCTTTTATAAGTTTCATAGTTTCAAACTGTACATTTAGAACTACAATGTATTCTGAGGGGTTTCTTTTTTGGTATAAGATGTAAATTGAATTGTTTCATTTTTTGCACATATATGCAGTTTTTTTTTTATAACCAGAATTATGACTTATAACATTATACCAGAACATATAAGATTTTTAGGAATTTCATATAACATCTGAAACATTTATATTAACATATTTCCACACAAATAACTCAAAGAAATTTTAGTATTAGTTTTTTTTTTAATTTTTGAATTTAATTTTATTTATTTTTTTTATACAGCAGGTTCTTATTAGTCATCAACTTTATACACATTAGTGTATACATGTCAATTCCAATCTCCCAGTTCATCCCACCACCAGCACAACCCCCCGCGGCTTTCCCCCAGTGGTGTCCATACGTTTGTTCTCTACATCTGTGTCTCAACTTCTGCCCTGCAAAACGGTTCATCTGTACCATTTTTCTAGGTTCCACATACATGTGTTAATATATGATATTTGTTTTTCTCTTTCTGACTTACTTCACTCACTATGACAGTCTCTAGATCCATCCACGTCTCAACAAATGACCCAATTTCATTCCTTTTTATGGCTGAGTAATATTCCATCATATATATGTACCACATCTTCTTTATCCATTTGTCTGTCGATGGGCATTTAGGTTGCTTCCATGACCTGGCTATTTTAAATAGTGCTGCAATGAACATTGGGGTGCATGTGTCTTTTTAAATTATGGTTTTCTCTGGGTATATGCCCAGTAGTGGGATTGCTGGATCATATCATAATTCTATTTTTAGTTTTTAAGGAACCTCCATACTGTTCTCCATAGTGGCTTTATCAATTTACATTCCCACCAACAGTGCAAGAGGGTTCCCTTTTCTCCACACCCTCTCCAGCATTTGTTGTTTGTAGATTTTCTGATGATGCCCATTCTAACTGGTGTGAGCTGATACCTCATTGTAGTTTTGAGTTGCATTTCTCTAATAATTAGTGATGTGGAGCAGCTTTTCATATGCTTTTTGGCCATCTGTATGTCTTCTTTGAAGAAATGTCTAGTTAGGTCTTCTGCCATTTTTGGATTGAGTTGCTTGTTTCTTTAATATTAAGCTGCATGAGCTTTTTATATATTTTGGAGATTAATCTTTTGTCCATTGATTCATTTGCAAGTATTTCTCCCATTCTGAGGGTTGTCTTTTCATCTTGTTTATGGTTTCCTTTGCTATGCAAAAACTTTTAAGTTTCATTAGGTCCCACTTGTTTATTTATTTATTTTTTATTTCCATTACACTAGGAGGTGGATCAAAAAAGAGCTTGCTGTGATTTATGTCAAAGAGGGTTCTTCCTGTGTTTTCCTCTAAGAGTTTTATAGTGTCTGGTCTTAAATTTAGGCCTCAAATCCATTTTGAGTTTAGTTTTGTGTATGGTGTTAGGGAGTTTTCTAGTTTCATTATTTTACATGTAGCTGTCCAGTTTTCCCAGCACTATTTATTGAGGAGACTTTCTTTTCTCCACAGTATATCCTTGCCTCCTTTGTCATAGATTAGTTGACCATAGGAGTGTGGGTTTACCCCTGGGCTTTCTATCTTGTTCCATTGATCTATGTTTCTGTTTTTGTGCCAGTAGAATATTATCTTGATTACTGTAGCTTTATAGTATAGTCTGAAGTCAGGGAGTCTGATTCCTCCTGCTCCGTTTTTTCCCTCAAGGCTGCTTTGACTATTCGGGGTCTTTTTTGTCTCCATTCAAATTTTAAGATTTTTTTGTTCTAGTCCCGTAAAAAATGCCATTGGTAATTTGATAGGAATTGCATTGAATCTGTAGGTTGCTTTGGGTAGTATAGTCATTTTCACAATATTGATTCTTCCAATCCAAGAACATGGTATATCTCTCCATCTGTTTGTATCATCTTTAATTTCTTTCATCAGTTTCTTAGAGTTTTCTGCATACAGGTATTTTGTCTCCCTAGGTAGGTTTATTCCTAGGTATTTTATTCTTTTCGTTGCAGTGGTAAATGGGAGTATTTCCTTAATTTCTCTTTCAGATTTTTCATCATTATTGTATAAGAATGCAAGAGATTTCTGTGCATTAATTTTGTATCCTGCTACTTTACTAAATTCATTGATTAGCTCTGGTAGTTTTCTAGTTGCATTTTTAGGATTTTCTATGTATAGTATCATGATATCTGCAAACAGTGACAGTTTTACGTCTTCTTTTCTGATTTGTATTCCTTTTATTTCTTTTTCTTCTCTGATTGCTGTGGCTAGGACTTCCAAAACAATGTTGAATAATAGTGATGAGAGTGGACATCCTTGTCTTGTTCCTGATCTTACAGGAAATGCTTTCAGTTTTTCACATTGAGAATGATGTTTTGCTGTAAGTTTGTCATATATGGCCTTTATTATGTTGAGGTCAGTTCCCTCTATGCCAACTTTCTGGAGGGTTTTTATCATAAATGGATGTTGAATTTTGTCAAAAGCTTTTTCTGAGTCTATTGAAATGATTATATGGTTTTTCTTCTTCAATTTCTTAATATGATGTATCACATTGATTGATTTGCATATATTGAAGAATCCTTGCATTCCTGGGATAAATCCCCCTTGATCACATGGTGTATGATCCTTTTAATGTGTTGTTGGATTCTGTTTGCTAGTATTTTGTTGAGGATTTCTGCATGTATATTCATCAATGATATTGGTCTGTAATTTTCTTTTTTTGTAGTATCTTTTCTGGTTTTGGTATCAAGGTGATCATGGCCTCATAGAATGAGTTTGGGAGTGTTCCTTCCTCTGCAATTTTTTGGAAGAGTTTGACAAGGATAGTGTTAGCTCTTCTCTAAATGTTTGATAGAATTCATCTGTGAAGCCATCTGGTCCTGGACCTTTGTTGGAAGATTTTTTTTTTTTTGCGGTACACGGGCCTCTCACTGTCGTGGCCTCTCCTGTCGCGGAGCACAGGCTCTGGACACGCAGCCTCAGTGCCCATGGCTCACAGGCCCAGTAGCTCCACGGCATGTGGGATCTTCCCAGATCGGGGCACGAACCCGTGTCCCCTGCATCGGCAGGCAGACTCTCAACCACTGCACCACCAGGGAAGCCCTGTTGGAAGATTTTTAATCACAGATTGAATTGCATTACTTGTTATTGGTCTGATCATATTTTCTATTTCTTACTGGTTCAGTCTTGGAAGGTTATACTTTTCTAAGCATTTGTTCATTTTTCCCAAGTTGTCCATTATATTCGCATAGAGTTGCTTGTAGTAGTCTCTTAGGAAGCTTTGTATTTCTGTGGTGTCCTTTGTAACTTCTCCTTTTTCATTTCTAATTTTATTGATTTGAGTCCTCTCCCTCTTTTTCTTGATGAGTCTGGCTAATGGCTTATCAATTTTGTTGATCTTCTCAGAGAACCAGCTTTTAGTTTTATTGATCTTTGCTATTGTTTTCTTCATTTCTATTTCATTTATTTCTGCTCTGATCTTTATGATTTCTATCCTTCTGCTAACTTTGGGTTTTATTTGTTCTTCTTTCTCTAGTTCCTTTAGGTGTAAGGTTCGATTGTTTATTTGAGAATTTTCTTGTTTCTTGAGGTAGGCTTATATAGCTATAAACTTCCCTCTTAGAACTTCTTTTGCTGCATCCCACAGGTTTTGGATCATCGTGTTTTCATTGTCATTTGTCTCTAGGTATTTTTTTATTTCCCCTTTGATTTCTTCAGTGATCTCTTAGTTATTTAGTAACGTATTGTTTAGCCTCCATGTGTTTGTGCTTTTTACGTTTTTTTCCCTGTAATTCATTTCTAATCTCATAGTGTTGTGGTCAGAAAAGATGCTTGATGTGACTTCAATTTTCTTAAATTTACTGAGGTTTGATTTGTGACCCAAGATGTGATCTATCCTGGAGAATGTTCCATGCGCACTTGAGAAGAAAGTGTAATCTGAAGTTTTTGGATTGAATGTCCTATAAATATCAATTAATTCCATCTGGTCTATTGTGTCATTTAAAGCTCCTGTTTCCTTATTTATTTTCATTTTGGATGATCTGTCTATTGGTGTAAATGAGGTGTTAAAGTCCCCCACTCTTATTGTGTTACTGTTGATTTCCTCTTTTAGAGCTGTTAGCAGTTTGCCTTATGTATTGAGGTGCTCCTATGTTAGGTGCATATATATTTATAATTGTTATATCTTCTTCTTGGATTGATCCCTTGATCATTATGTAGTGTCCTTCCTTGTCCCTTGTAACATTCTTTATTTTAAAGTCTATTTTATCTGATATGAGTATTACTACTCCAGCTTTCCTTTGATTTCCATTTGCATAGAATATCTTTTTCCATCCCCTCACTTTCAGTCTGTATGTGTCCCTAGGTCTGAAGTGGGTCTCTTGTAGACAGCATATATAAGGGTCTTATTTTTGTATCCATTCAGTGAGCCTGTGTCTTTTGGTTGGAGCATTTAATACATTCACATTTAAGGTAATTATCAATACGTATGTTCCTATGACCATTTTCTTAATTGTTTTGGGTTTGCTTTTGTAGGTCCTTTTCTTCTCATGTGTTTCCCAGTTAGAGAAGTTCCTTTAGAATTTGTTGTAGAGCTGGTTTGATGGTTCTGAATTCTCTTAGCTTTTGCTTGTCTGTAAAGCTTTTGATTTTTCCATCAAATCTGAATGAGATCCTTGCCGGGTAGAGTAATCTTTGTTGTAGGTTCTTCCCTTTCATCACTTTAAGTATATCATGCCACTCCCTTCTAGCTTGTAGAGTTTCTGATGAGAAATCAGCTCTTAACCTTATGGGAGTTCCCTTGTATGTTATTTGTCATTTTTCCCTTGTTGCTTTCAATAATTTTTCTTTGTATTTAAGTTTTGCCAATTTGATTACTATGTGTTTCAGCATGTTTCTCCTTGGGTTTATACTGTATGGGTCTCTGTGCTTCCTGGCCTTGGGTGGCTATTTCCTTTCCCATGTTAGGGAAGTTTTCAACTATAATCTCTTCAAATATTTTTTCGGGTCCTTTCTCTCTCTCTTCTCCTTCTGGGACACCTATAATGTGAATGTTGTTGCATTTAATGTTGTCACAGAGTTCTCTTAGGCTGTCTTTATTTCTTTTCATTCTTTTTTCTTTATTCTGTTCCACAGCTGTGAATTCCACCATTCTGTCTTCCAGGTCACTTATCCGTTCTTCTGCCTCACTTATTCTGCTATTGATTCCTTCTAGTGTAGTTTTCATTTCAGTTATTGTATTGTTCATCTCTGTTTGTTTGTTGTTTAATTCTTCTAGGTCTTTGTTAAACATCTCTTTCATCTTCTTGATCTTTGCCTCCATTCTTCTTCTGAGGTCCTGGATCATCTTCACTATCATTATTCTGAATTCTTTTTCTGGAAGTTTGCCTATCTCCACTTGATTTAGTTGTTCTCCTGTGTTTTTTATTATTTATTTATTTAGTTAGTTTTGGCTGTGTTGGGTCTTCATTTCTGTGTGAGGGCTTTCTCTAGTTGCGGCAATTGGGGGCCACTCTTCATTGTGGTGCACGTGCCTCTCATTATCGCAGCCTCTCTTGTTGCAGAGCACAGGATCCAGACGTGCAGGCTCACTAGTTGTGGCTCATGGGCCTAGTTGCTCTGCGTCATGTGGGATCTTCTCAGACCAGGGCTCAAACTCGTGTCCCTGCATTGGCAGGCAGATTCTCAACCACTGTGCCACCAGTGAAGTCCTTCCTGGGGTTTTGTCTTGTTCCTCCTTCTGGTACATAGCCCTCTGCCTTTCCATCTTGTCTATCTTTCTGTGAATGTGGTTTTTGTTCCACAGGCTGCAGGATTGTAGTTCTTGCTTCTGCTGTCTGCCCTCTGGTGGATGAGGCTCTATAAGCAGTTTTTAATGTTTCTTGGGGTTTGCTTAATTTCTTTGACCTTTAGTTGTTGTCCTTCATTAACTGTGAAAAATCTGTACCATTATCTCTTCAAATCCCCCCTTGTTATGCATTCTCTCTCCCTTATTTTTCTTGGACTTCAATTACTCCCATGTTAGAAATTTTGATACTGTCCCATATATATTAGATGTTCTACTTTTTTTTTTCATGTTTGTCCTCAACACTTAATTTTGGATAAGTTCTATTGAACTATTATCAAGTTCAGCATTTTTTAAAGTCTTTTAAAGGAATCTTTCATCTCTGATATCATATCTCTTAATTCTAGAATTTCTAGCATTTCCTGTCATGTTTTTATCTCTCTGCTGAAGTTCACCATTTATTTATACATGCCATCTACCATTTCTACTAGATATTTTAACATATCTAAGATCATTATTTTAAAATCCCCCTAATAGCTTCAACATCTGTATCTTTTCTGAATCTGGCTATGTCATTTCCTATATCTCTTGAAAAAGAGTCATTTGTTCTGCTTTTCTGTGTGTCTCATAAATTTTGGCTGAATACTAGTCATCATGAACAGATGAGTGTTAAGTATATATATATTTAGAAAGGAGCACAATTCTTCTGTCAATCTGATAACTTTGGGGTTTATTAAATCTACTCAGTAGTTGAAGTGGATTTCGTTTTCTTGATCCTATCATTACCTCAGTGAACCATAAGCTATTTTTAATTGTTTTATTTTTTATCTTTATTTTTATTGAAGTATAGTTGATTTACAATGTATTATTCTCTGCTGTACAGCAAAGTGATTCAGTTATACATATAAATACATTCTTTTTTTTAATATTCTTTTCCATCATGGTTTATCATAAGATATCAAATATAGTTCTCTGTGCCATACAGTAGGACCCTGTTGCTTATCCATTCTATATATAATAGTTTACATCTGCTAACTCCAACTTCCCACTCCATCCCTCCCCCAACCCTCTCCCCTTTGGCAACCACAAGTCAGACATTGAAGTTTTTATTTCAGAAGTTCAGTTTGGGTCTTTTAAAATCTTTATTGTTTACTTAAAAATGCTCAACTTTATCTCTACCTTCTTGAATATGTGAATTATAGTTATGTGCATATTTTAATGTCTTTACTAATTTTATCACCTGACATTTCTGATCTGATCTTTGTTTTAATTTTTATTGGAGTATAGTTGCTTTACAATGTTGTGTTAGTTTCTACTGTACAGCAAAGTGATTGAGCTATACATATACATATATTGACATATATACACTATTTTTTTAAATTGGAGTATAATTGCTTTACAATGCTGTGTTAGTTTCTGCCACACAGTGAAGTGAATCAGCCATATGCATACACACATCCCCTCCTCTTGGATTTCCCCCCTCCCCATCCCATCCAACTAGGTCATCACAGAGCACTGAGCTGAGCTCCCTGTTCTATACACTAGCTATCTATTTTACACATGGTAGTGTATTTATGTCAAACCTAATCTCCCAATTCATCCCACCCTCCCCTTCCCCTCTTGTATCCACATGTCCATTCTCCATATCTGCCTTTCTATTCCTGTCCTGCAAATAGGTTCATCTGTACCATTTTTCTAGTTTCCACATGTATGTTAATATATGATATTTGTTTTCCTCTTTCTGACTCACTTCACTCTGTATGGCAGACTCTAGGTCCACCCACATCTCTACAAATGACCCAATTTCACTTCTTTTTATTGGTACTATGTAAAAAATAGATAACTAATGAGAACCTACTGTATAGCACAGGGAACTCTACTCAATGCTCTGTGGTGACCTAAATGAGAAGGAAATCCAAATAAGTGAACCATAAGCTTTAACACTTCTAGCGGTAAAGCTGCCACTATCTAGTCCTTTATGTTGGTGCAGAATCTTGAGCTCAAGCCTCAGATGAAATTTGCTTTTCCCTCTCCCTCCAAATCAGTGGATCTTTGCCCAGTCCCTGTGGATAAGAAAGTTTGCTGTCCCTTTCCCAGTGGCTTAAGGCTTTTGTTTCATTTGGAAGAATATCTCAATTCCTTAAATTGGAGGAACAGAGTTTCCTGACTGTTCTGCAGTGGCAGCCAGTCACCACCTGTTTGCCTCATTCACTCACTCATTGTTCCCAATCTTTCTTATGAGCATCTTATGGCAGCCTGTTTAAAAGAACTTGCAAGAAGTTTCAATGTCCCTTAATGTCTGGACTCTCAGTCATTCTAAACTGATACGTTTGCTGTATTGGTTTGAATAGTGGTGACTGAAAATATATATCCACATCCTAATTTCCAGAACCTGTGAATATTACATTATATGGAACATGAGTCTTTGCAAATACAAATAAGTTAAGAATATTAAGATAAAGAAATCATCCTGGATTATCTGGGTAGGCCCTAGGTAAAAGGGCAGGTACCCTTATATGAGGAATGCAGAAGGATGTTGAGACAGATGGAAGAGAAGACATAGATACAAAGAGGAGAAGGTGATTGAAGACAGAGATAGAGACTGAAGTGAGGAAGCTATAAGCCAAGAAATGTCAAATATTGCTGGCACCTTCCAGAAGCTAGGAGAGAGGTCCAGACATGAGTCTCCCTCATAACCTCCATAAGGAACCACCCCTGCTATCATCTTAATTTGACTTCTGGCCTCCAGAACTGAGAGAGGATAAATTTTGGTTGTTTTAAGCCACTCAGTTTGTGATAATTTGTTACAACAGTGAAACTACTACACTTGCCCATACCTGGCCTTTAGAAGCTCACAAATATGTTAGCCAATTTCTTCTTACATGCTGAGTGGTGGTCACTTCTTTCCCTTGTACTCTGCTAAGGTATCCTGTCTCTCCTTAGAGGGGCTTGTCACTCTTTGAAATTCTGTTTACTTTGTTGATTAGTTTCTTTGATAGATTAAAATTCTGTTTACTTTGTTGATTAGTTTCTTTCTTCTGTTTACTTTGTTGATTAGTTTCTTTGATAGATTAGAGAAAAAATATGATTTAGTAATTTATCTGCAATTTTCTCTGTTTGAATGAGTGTTCTCTTGCTGCTTTCTACATCTTATGAACAATTCTTTTTAACATGATTCATCTTATGAACAATTCTTTTAAACATGATTTTAACATGTATAGTCTCTAAAATATTCTTGAGTCAAAAAGAATATCCATGATAGATTGTGGCTTTGAACAGAAATTAATAAAATACTAGAGCATTTTATTTTCCCTTCTCACAGTAAATGTAATTTCCAAATACACCAGTCTTGAGTAGGGGAAAGAAAACAACAAAATATGCTCTCAGAGAAAGTACTGAATTGTAAGCCAGTGTCTGCCCTAAATATGGAAGTGCCCTTCACTTGTACACAGGAAACAATAAATTTATTACCTCACATTCTATAGCATGCTGCCTCTCATTAAATTGAGATTTCCTATAAAAGATAAAAATCTAAATATGCAATAAATCAAAACAGTCCAGCCTAGTAATAGGTAATATTTAGACCAATGAGATTTAACTCCCAGGATCCCCATTCTGTAACTGACAAAACCAAGTAAGCTTTGGGCCGAGTGGACAGCATCAGCCATGCAGAGGCTGGAGAGTCTGAGAACTCAGAAGCCACACAGCCAGCTAGCTACATAAGGAGCCTTTGTGAAGTCAAAGCAAGAGACCCACAGAAGAACCTCTGACAATGACTTCTACAGCACCATGCTAAGAATAGACTTTACTTCCTCTTCACACTAATAGAAAAGATGTGAACAAACTTGACGTTTCACACAGATACCTTTAATATTATTTTGAAATGTTAAGTGAACAAAGCTGAAATCAAGCAGATGAAGTGATAGATTACAATTTCCTGCTACCTGTTTAAAATTATATTAAACTTGTGTTAACAGAATCATTTGTATCTGTATGTGAACTTTTGGCACATTGATATACTTGCATGAAAAATCAATAGATATATCACAGACTGCCTGCAGATACATTCATTTTGTTTTAAAGTAGGTTTCAGTTTGACACCTATTTTCCAATATCAGCTTTGAGAAATTAGATCATTACAGTGAGAAATAAAATATGAAATTAATGATTTGAAGTTAATATGTACTGGTTATCTTCAAAAGAGGGTAACCAAGTTTAATGAATTTGTGGTGAAAAAGTATTTGAATATTCAGTCAGTTAGGAGCAACAAATGGCAAACTTTTTTCATCATTAAAAAAATTTTAAATACTCCAATAAAAAGAATTAATGGCAGCAAAATTTATGTAAAAGGACAAATCAATTCTATTATTGTGGAATAAAGTAAATAACCAGAAAATATTTTTAAATTACCTTTTTGTATGTAAATTAAGCAAGTAAAATGCCAACAAGTTCTGAAATGTAACCTAATATGTATGCAAAGCATTTAAATACTGGGTCAATGAGCGTTATTAGGGATACAGAATACAGCAGTATGCATTACACTTAGTTTTATTGCATTAAACACTATACCAAAATCATCATATGTATTTCTTGGTAAAGTTTTCCTTTCTTTTCTATTAAAAAAACTTCCCTTCAATGACATCCATAGGCACAGCTAATATCATTACTCTAATTAAAGTGTATAGATTTCATAACCACAAAAATGTCCAAGAAAACAGAGGTGATATGATAGCAACAATAGCTATCTTCTAGATTTTACACCTGGTCTAGGTTGAATTATGAGGTGTGATTTTGTTGCCTGAGACTATCCTTTTAACAATTATTTCCTTCCTTTTAATAATTATTTCCTTTCCTTGTGTAATCCAGGCTCCCTGGCCCAACCTAGCTCCCTGATATTAAGCACCTCACATGTAAATACCTTTTATAGTCTATTTTTTTTTTATATTTTTAGTTTTATAGTTTTTTGGAAGTTTCATAAAGACCGTTTACTTCAACTTGAATTGAGTACCTCATTTAGGCACTCAAAATTTAGCTAGTGTTCACCTCAGAGAATATTCTCTTGAAATAAATTTATTTTATTTTTAATTTTTATTGGAGTATAGTTGATTTGCAATGTTGTGATAGTTTCAGGTATAGAGCAAAGTGGATCGGTTATACATATACATATATCCACTCTTTTTATAGATTATTTTCCCACATAGACCATTACAGAGTATTGAGTAGAGTTCCCTGTGCTGTACAGTAGGTTCTTATTAGTTATCTGTTTTATATATAGCAGTGTCTATATGTCACTCCCAACCTCCCAATTTATCCCCCTCATCCCCTGGTAACTATAAGTTTGTTTTCTACATCCATAACTCTATTTCTGTTTTGTAAATAAGTTCATTTGTACCCTTTTTTTAGATTCTACATATAAGGGATATCATATGATACATGTCTTTCTTTGTCTGACTTACTTCACTCAGTATGACAATCTCTAGGTCATTGGTATCAACTTACTCTCATTTAAGCAGCTTGAGAAAGGTAGTCATTCTTAAATTGTGGAAATACGTATTTGATTATTAATATTTCCATGTGAAATATTACTCATTTCAACAGAGGAATACAAATTTGCCTTTTAAATTTCAAGAGTTGGAGGTTTTGAAAATGAGAGCCATATAAGTGTAATAGATTTAGTTCTCTGATATCACAAACATTTCTTCCTCCACTTCATAAAGCAATCTTGTTCTACCCTTTACAAAATATATTCTTATTCTACATATAATAAAATATCACCAAAGCCCAAGATGCTCTTTCAAGTATTTGACATCAATGAAACTATGTCTTGTTTGCTTATATTTTAAGGTACATAATTCTGTTTTATAATAGAAGTATTCCATCTCAAAGCATCTGGGTGAAGCAGAAGCTGCTTTTCCATGTTGAATTTGAACACATGAACTATTTTAGAAAGATGCCAACAAACTCTCATCCCATACTTACTGTCAAACACTTTCACAAAGATTCTCTAGGTTTTTGGTATAAAGTTTTTTCTCAAAAATATAAGTCAATTTCTTGACACTATAATTTTCTCCTAGTAAGCTTAAGAGAAATGTTTGATAATGAAGCATTCAACTCTGCTAGGGTGACCTGAAAGAAAAATAGATGTCACATTGATGCTGTGAAGTATTGACTGAGAAAGTGAAGCATGGCTATGTGTACTTTGAGGTGAACTTTAAATAACAGGAAATGTTGGCAAGCTGCTGTAAAGTGGCTCTGTTTCAGGGAAATGGATGTACCATCTGCAAGACTAAACTGAAATGACAAGCCTTTGAGGCAGAGAGAATAAATGTTCAATCCATTTGGCAGATAAATCAGGTCATGGATTGGTTTATTTAGCTCCAGTTTCACATAAACAATATACAGGCAGAAGCAATGAACCATTGCTAAATTCAACAGGAAATTCCATTTGAGGTGATACCTACGCTCAAGCTTCAAATGGTCTCAATTCTCCCATTCCATGTTTTTGCCATGTTTCTGCCATGGTTTGCCAATGTATTTTGGTAGTTTATATAGCAGAATCTAATTGAACAACACATATTCTCTAGTGAAAGAATAAACTGAATCATCACCATTCCAAAACTTACCTAATTATATTTCTCTAATAGAAGTATGTGTGTAAAGATAAAAATATAAAGAATGCTTTTCATGTTTCTGACAAAAAACATAGCAGACATATATCTAGCCATTGTAAAATGTATGTTCCTAGCACTTCATGGCCATGTTCACATAGCAGTCTCAAAGAGCCCTCAATGCCTTCAGCAACTAATCATCCACATACAGCAGCCGTTCATGTCTTCTTCTACTTTTGATCCTTATGAAAAATTTTACTTTGCTTTGGTTAGTGTAATGAAATACTAGGTTCCTGTTCTGCTTGACTTCTTGTATCTATTTTATAGAATTTCATGCTACTCTAGAGAGAAGAGGCATATTTTCTTTTTCAATTTTGATGAAAGAATATGAACCACATTTCACCTTCATTCTCTTTGTGAAGGTCATAGTTGAATATGACAGAGCATTAAGATCCAAGTTCTTTTTCCAATCTCCTATGATCCAAAGCAATAAATGCAGTTTAACAACTTAATTAAACCTATTCTTTATGTATATTATCAGAATATTCTATAATGGTTGGATTATAAGAAAGTGATATCTTATAGAGAGCTGGAAAGGCTGTTTATTCCCACTGCAAGAAACTTAAAGAAAGAGAAATGTTTTTTTCTTTAGTTTCTCTTTTACTTTAACAAGAGATTTTTAAAGAGTTCGCTTCTCTTCTCCTGTAATTATTTAATAATTTTGTTTTGTTTTTCTTTCAATATACAACATTATCAGGCAATAACAGACTTATAAAATCCTCAATTTGTTGCTTATCTGCTTTGCCAAATTTGAGTTGCAAAATATTTACTGCAACAGGTAGGGTCAATTAACACACACATAATCACACATGCAATGTTTTGAATTATATGTTTTGTTTTATATTATATTTTGCATTGTATAGTATATTTTGTATATATTACATATATACAATATTATGAGGACATTATGACTTGATTTAATGTGAAATCAATAAAATGATTTGTTGAATATGTTATTATGAGATCTAGCTATGAGAAAAACGTATATATACCAACTACTCTTTACTTTTAATCTAGTGAAAAATGTTGTTTCAAATACAGTTAATATAATTGCTTCTGCACTGGTACAGGCTAAATTCATCATTTGTTCTCATTATCCTCTTATGGTGTGTCCTATGTTGATTGCCTCTTAGCCATATCATGCAGATCCCCTTCAGGACTGAAGGACTTATTCTTCTGATACCTGGAATGCTGCTGCAGACTGTCCCCAGCTGTCCATCTTCTCCAGGACTTGTCCTTTGTTGAAAAGGGCTGTCAGGCCCAAGTTCATTTCTCCCTCCAGGGGACAGCCCACATGAATGAATGACCAGAGTGAGACTATAAAACCTTGTCCCTTCTACCAAACTTCAGAGGCCTGTAAAGAGTGATTCTAGTTTCAGAGCTTACTGTGGGTGATGTATGGCCTTATTGTGATGGCACTGAACTCTTAAACCTCCTTCTGTCACACCCTGTTTTCTTCCCTTTCCTCAAGAAATATTAACGCTGAGACACTCCATATAAGTTTCCTGCACTCAATAATCTACGTCTCAAGGGAATCCGACCTGCAATAGTTTGTACTAGATTCGGTCCAAGAAAGTGGGTGTTACAATGGGATATTGGAGGTGGATTGCCACTACCCAGTGGGCAATGAGGACCTCATCACTGGTTGTATGTGGAGCATAAGAGTCCCTGGCAGATTGAAGTGTAATTATTTAACTTTTTTTAGTGGCAATTTGGGATTGTATATCTGTAGGATGAAAGGCACTGGTGAATGTAATGACAAACATAGTGCAAAGAGTGATTATAACACAATGGAATTGGATGGTTCTTGTTTAGGGTGAATAATTATGATTTAATAAAAACAGTTGTGGAAGTCAGAGGCCCTCCTTTCAGCATATCTCATCCTCTGAAGCTGGTAAGTAAAGAAAGCTAAAGACAAAACATAGAACTCAGACATAAAAGTTCCAAATAAGGATAAATTCTCAAACTAGGCAGGTCTGCTCTGTTGAGGTCAAGACTTTGATAGAAAAGAATGGGACCCTGGTACAGGGTATGGTGACATCAGGATTAATGCTCTTGAAAACCTTGCATTCCCCAAACCCACACTGCTGAGGAATAGTAAGTGCCCTTTTCTTTGAATATGATCCAGAAGACCCTGCCTTGCAATAAATAAAGAGTTCTCTCAATATCTGTCTCCACATTTCTTCACGTGGTCATGACATACTAAGGTTAGAGAAGACCTAGACCTTTCTAGGGAGAAAAGAGAGTATATGCAGAAGGAGCTACAGGACTTAAGCAAGATGAACCAGAGGAGACCAGCTAGTCTGTACAGGACTTGATCCTAAGGGTGCTGGATCAAGAAGTGGTGGAAAGTAAAGTTGGACAAGGAATAGTTTACCAAATTGATATTCTTCTGGGATACGGGATCTAGGGCCTGACAAGAACCCTGAGAGATGGAATAAATATGCTATTAGGATGGGTTAAAGAAGCTTAAAGAAAATGGTGAACAAAACTAAGTGACGTAAAAATGTCTGAACTATCATGGTCAACAATAGAAGAACGGGTCAAAAGTTTAGAGATTTGGTCATGATAGAATTTTTATTCTATGCAAGATCAGGAAGTCTAGCAGGTATCCAAAGCACTAAGGATGAACTAGTGATAGGGGCATGTGTACCACTGGGAAACTACAGGCAGGTCTGATGGAAGGAGATTCTGTATAGAAATGAGCACCCCAATAGCAATGGTGAGGTTGAAAAGATGATCAGGAAGCTGATGACAGTTGCCCTAGTAAGAAGCTATGACCCTTTGCCTAGTTTCTGGATGTGGACCAAATTTTAGACCTAAAACACATTTTGTAAGGGAGTGTCATGTCCCCAGGCAAAAGACCCTGAAATACTAGAGCAACTATATATAATTATACCCCAGTCTTTTCCCAAAGGGACCTACGGTGACTAACTTGAGTTATAGTACAGAGAGAGAAAGAGAACATCCAGATATTTTAAGGACGATTGAACATGCATAGAAGTTGACATAGATTCTCTGGGATTCAGAGACTCACCATCAATTCCCTATTAGAGTGGGAACATATGGAAGACAAGTAATAAAGTCCTGATGCTAGTCCATTCAGCGAGGTCTACTGGGACCATGGATGGACCCAGTGGTAATATTTCTCCCTGCCAATGAATTTTTGGAATGAGCTTACTAGGGAGTTGGCAGAATACCTATGTTGATGTTTGGCCTGTAGGACAGGAGTTTCTCACTAGAAAAAACTAAGCTGAAGCCTCTGAAACTCTCTCCCACATTCTGAGAAAGACGGTAAAGAAAGAACAAGCACACCCCACTAGAATAGAAGATATTTGTATCACCCCTTATTGGTTATCCATTTCTCCACTGCAGAATTTTGTACAAACTATCACATCTGCCTGTAAACCTCTTTTCTTCTATCTCATCTCACAAAATACTACTAATTTTTCAAACTTAGTTAAATCCTCACTTCCTTTTAAAGCTGTCTTATACTGTTTTAATTAGATCAAGTCTCCCTTTTTTATGATACAATATCACAGACCTTTACTTTTTGGTATTTATCTTTCAGATATATGATTATTTGAATAAGTAAATTTTATATACCAGAATATAAACTCCATGGTATCTAATTATGTCTCAGAATTTAGGATGAATTCAAGAAATACTATCACAAAAGTGTTGATTATACCTAGTCTTTCTATATTTCTAATACAGGAAATTTTACATTATTGTGCAATTTGATATATCTTATAGGAAAAGATGTTTATTGAACATCAAGAACTTACAGATTTCATAGTACTTTCTTAGAAGAAAAAATCGATTATAATAGCCATCTCTGAAATAAGAAAGCGAAATGGATTTAAAACCATCCTAGGAATTAAGACTAGTTATGAGAACATTTAGATATAGGGTAAAAATGTTATATAAAATTTTATGATTAAACTATATATATATATATATATGAATGTATAAATGGATAAATATAGTACAATATACTTAATATTCTCACAGATACTCATGTGCCTTTCTATGTGAGTACAAAAAGAGGAATATGTAACTCTGCCTTAACTAGGGGTATTAACCTAGGGAGGATTTTGAGGAGGAAACAGCATCCCAATGGAATTTTAAAGAATGAGAGAGGTTTTACCCAGAAAATGTAAAGGGAAGAGCAAGAGAGAGTATCATTTGTTTGGCTCAAATCACAGTTTGAATTCCCTTTATACATAATTTTATTTATTATAAGCAACAACTCTGTAAATTAAATGCCATACTCCTACTTTATAGAGACAGCAGGGAAGGAATTAATATTTATAATTATGCAACAGGTACTATAAGTTTTATATATGTACTTGTTTAATACTCAGAACAACACAGGCTGTAGGTTTTATTACTGTGGTTTTGCATAGGAAAAAGCATAAATTAAAGGGAATATTTAATTTACTGAAGATATTCCTGCTTGACCAATGTGAAAAAAGTCCCTTTAGAGTCAGAACAAATCATATATGAAATTAAGGAGTTATAATTAAACTTGACAGAACATGAGACTTTTATTGAATATATTATTCTACTTGCTGTACACAAGCTGCTTTCTAAAAGGCTGTATAGAAATCAACTATACCTTGGTGTTTGGAAAAATATGCATTATAATGTAAAAGTGATTAAAAATTATTCAAAGTCTTTCTATATTTCACTTTTTACAAGTTTCCAATTATATAAAAGATAGAGACTCATAGGAAGAAAAATAGATGTAAAGAAAAATGACAAATAGATTCAAATAATAATCCACATATTTTCAAAAAGTATGGAATTATTTTAATGTCTTTGCTTTCAAATTACAATGTATAAGACCTCTACTGAAGAGTAACGTGCACAATAATTTATGCAGTACATTGTGTTACTTTGAGGAAGATTTTTAATTTTAAACTTACATTAATATTACATGAGTTTATCTTATCAAGTCATACCCAAGAAGTAAAAATGTAGGGCAAATGAAATAACCTAATATTTAAGGACCCAGAATCTTGAATCCCATAATGATTTATTTATGAGCCATCTGGTTATATAAACATGATAGTAGGGTCAAATGTGCTCTATATGCATGGAAAGAAAGAAGTATTCAGAAAAAAATAATTAGGTTTTATGAGTGAAATCCCAAGGCTAAGTACAGAATTTATGTAACAGACTTTTCTTGCAAGTGAAAAAAAATGTATAAATATGTATTATATTATGTGTAATAGAATGTTACTTATATATATATATATATATATATATATATATATATAACTGAGTCACATCTTTGTACAGAAGAAATTAACAGAATATTGTAAATCAACATACTTCAATAAGATTTTTAAAAAGAATGCATATATCAGTATATATACATATACACATAGCTATTGCATGATTTTGTCATAGCAGGAAAGACTGAGAACTACAGCATTTTATCTAGGGGATTATGAATGCGAACAGACACAGTGAGTATGACTCATTCTGGACTCCTAAGGGAAACCAGGGGAACCCAAGACAGCGCTGCCTTCCATTTCTGTTATTACCAGCATTAATCAGTTTTTACCTCCCCATCTGTCACATGTGTTTAGTGGACATGCACAAATGTGTGTCCAAGGTTATATGGGGGGATGGGGTGAAGCCACAGTAATTTCTTTTCCATAAATTTCTAATTTAAGTACCGCTTATACGTGGGTAAAATTACTTATTTTTTTTCTCTTTGTTGTCATCTAAGGACCAATTTACACTTAAAATAATATATGCTATTACATTTTTATGCACACACATACTTAACTGCATTTAACATGTTTTACCTTTTGAGCTTGCTTTTCATTTATTCACTATCCAATTTCTGTCCATGTAGACCGGAAGCTAATGATAATAGAGCCAAGCTATATATTTTCTTTTTTTATAGCCAAGGCATTCTAATTTTCTTCTTATTCATGTGTCAAATTCTTACCAATACTTCTGAAACAAGTAGAAGGGATATAAATTATAACAAGCCCATAGTTTTTTCCATCAAAAAAAAAATGACACTCTTGACTATAGCCAAAAATTAAAATGAAAATTCTCTAATTTATAATCAATGATGAAAGCCAAGGCAACTGAAATTAAGAGCAAAAATTTGGAACAACTCCAGGATAACTTAGACACAAATATGATAATACGTTGGAAACATATTTTATCATAACATATATGTTGTACACTGCACAATTCCATTATGCATTCACATTTACTATGATTTTTATGGTGCTCCCCAGCACCATCAAGTTGTGTAACATGGTGACCTTGTCTATCTATGTTTTAAACATTTATTGTGTTTATAACAGTGAAAGCAAAATCTTACCAAGGTCTGTGGAAGTTTCAGATACTTGAGCTTTCCACAACAGTCTTAAATACCATTTATCTTTGTTTTCATCTTAATAACCTATCTCTGTCTTGTTATGCAAATGAATAATTTTACCATCAAGTGAGTAATAACTTGGATAATCTGTAAAACTAAATCAATATACATGGAAAATAGATATTGGTTTTTCACCTAAAGGATAAAAATGTTTTATATACACCAGATTTTGGGGGGTGGGGAGGAAGCAATCAAATATTTACAAGCATTTATCTTTTTCTCCAAACAACATAGGCTGCAAATAATTTATGTTAGTATGAATGTATGCAGTTTACACCTAACAATAAACCATAGAGGATATAGTGCAGAATTTATCAATAATACTCTGTTCCTGTGCATTTGTTTCCTATAGAGTGTAACTAAATCATCAACAGCTCTCATTCCTCATGAGTCTCTCATTTCTGTTCATCCTGGTATAGGGAGATCTTTGATTCCTAGTCATATCTACCCAATGCTAGTGAGCTGATAAAGCTCCTTATTAAATAATGAGGTAGATTATGTATATACCTTCCTAGAACCTGAGATATAGGGCTGTATGGGTCATGAATGTAAATTTATTTCAATAGATCCATCTCTGGTTTGCATCTTATAAATTTTTTGTACCAAATGTCAGTTGAATATAGAATATTATCATTTCCTTACATGATGTTGATAATTGTATGTCCTTATTTAAAAGATTCTGTATATTCTATACAAAGAGCTTCAAGTTTCAAATTTTGAAGAAAACATTTAAACTTCCAAGGAAAATAGGTCAAAAAGAGTTTGTAATGAATTTTAGAATTATCTAAATAGATATGACTATCTAAATTGAAGGGACAAATGGACAATTCAACAACAATATTTGGACTCTTCAATACCTCATTTTTCATAATGATAGAACAACCAGGTAGAAGATTAAATTTTAAAAGATTGAAATCATATAAAGTGTGCTCTTCAATCATAATATAAATTTGAAATAGATAACAGAGGAAATTTGGGGAATTCACTAATATGATGAAATTAAACAACACACTCACTCCTAAATAATGAATGGGTCAGAAAAGAACCGACAAAGAAAATTTTGAAAATACTCGAGATGAATGAAATGAACATAACATGCCAAAATTTATGGAATTCAGATAAAGCAGTACTTAAAGGGAAATTTATATCAGTAAATGCCTATACTAAAAAAATATATATTCTTTAATCAATAACCTAAATTTCCACCCTATGAAACTAGAAAAAATAAGAACAAGCTAAACTTAAAGTAATCAGAAGAAAGAAATAATACAAATTGGAGAAAGAAATGAAACAGATAACTTAAAAAACAGAGAAAATAGACAAAGAATGTTGAATCTTTGGAAACCTCAACAATCAACTCTGCATTTGAAACTTAGTTTCTAATTGAAGAATAGATTCTTTAATTTCCCGTCACAAGAATTATATGTGTGCCTAGCAGGTGGGAAAATAAGTTCTTAGCATTGGAGCCCTAATCAGTACTCTTGAAAGCATATGGCAGAGTATATTTATGGCAATATAAACATATACAATGGGAAAACATTTGGGTGGACTGGATTTATTGATATCTTTAGAATCCAGATTTATTTTTAAATATGTAAAATAATTCCTAAAGGAAGGAATTAGTTATAGGGACAGTATGTGCTCCTCCCCATAGGTGATGGAGATAGTAGTGTAAGATGAGGTGTGTGAATGGGTAGTGTTAGCTGGCTTTCACAGCAGCTGAGAGGTTAAAAAAAGAAAAATGTTACATGATTTTCTGGCTAACAAATCTGAACAAGATTAATGAGCCAGTTCTTTTTCTGACATACTGGTCATTGTTTTTCATTAAACAAGCTTGTCATTATTACAATTATCCTTTTATCACCATTTTCCACAAATAGGATTTCATCAGTTGACTTATGGGAAAAACATACATATTCTAGGTCTCATTATTTTATCCAGAGTAGGATAGGGCTATAGGCTTATCTATAATTATTAAATATTTATTAAAATTATCAAAAATAATCTAATTGGATTAAATCAATTACCAGTTAAGTAAACAATGTGGGCAGGCATTTCTTTTTTTTTTCTTATTAATCATCCATTTTATACACATCAGTGTATACATGTCAATCCCAATCTTCCAATTTATTACATCACAACACCCACCCCTTGCTGCTTTCCCCCCTTGGTGTCCTTACATTTTTTCTCTACTTCTGTGTCTCAATTTCTGCTCTGCAAACCGGTTCATCTGTACCATTATCTAGGTTACACATATATGTGTTAATATACAATATTTCTTTTCTCTTTCTGACTTACTTCACTCTATATGACAGTCTCTAGATGCAACCACATCTCTACAAATGACCAAATTTCGTTCCTTTTTATGGCTGAGTAATATTCCATTGTATATATGTACCACATCTTCTTTATCCATTCATCTGTCGATGAGCATTGAGGTTGTTCCATGACCTGCCTATTGTAAATAGTGCTGCAATGAACATTGGGGTGCATGTGTCTTTTTGAATTATGGTTTTCTCAGGGTATATGCCCAGTAGTGGGATTGTTGGGTCATGCAGTAATTCTATTTTTAGTTCTTTTTTTTTTTTTTTTTTTGTGGTACACGGGCCTCTCACTGCTGTGGCCTCTCCTGCTGCAGAGCACAGGCTCCAGACACGCAGGCTCAGCAGCCATGGCTCATGGGCCCAGACTCTTTGTGGCATGTGGGATCCCCCCAGACCGGGACACGAACCCGTGTTCCTTGCATCGGCAGGCGGACTCTCAAACACTGCGCCACCAGAGAAGCCCTTATTTTTATTCCTTTAAGGAACTCCATACTGTTCTCCATAGTGGCTGTATCAATTTACATTCCCACCAATGGTGTAAGAGTGTTCCCTTTTCTCCACACCCTCTCCAGCATTTGTTGTTTGTAGATTTTCTGATGATGCCCATTCTAACTGGTGTGAGCTGATACCTCATTGTAGTTTTGATTTGCATTTCTCTAATAATTAGTGATGTTGAACAGCTTTTCATGCACTTCTTGGCCATCTGTATGTCTTCTTTGGAGAAATGTCTAGTTAGGTCTTCTGCCCAATTTTGGATTGGGTTTTTGTTTTTTAAATATTGAGCTGCATGAGCTGTTTATATATTTTGGAGATTAATCCTTTGTCCGATGATTCGTTTGCAAATATTTGCTCCCATTCTGAGGGTTGTCTTTTCATCTTGTTTATGGTTACACTTGCTGTGCAAAAGCTTTTAAGTTTCATTAGGTCCCATGTGTTTTGTTTTTTTTTTTTTATTTCCATTACTCTAAGAGGTGGACCAAAACAGATCTTACTGTGATTTATGTCAAAGAGTGTTCTCCCTATGTTTTCCTCTAAGAGTTTTATTGTATCTGGTTTTACATTTAGGTCTTTAATCCATTTTGAGTTTATTTTTCTGTATGGTGTTAGGTAGTGTTCTAAGTTCATTCTTTTACAGGCAGCTGTCCGATTTTCCCAGCACCGCTTATTGAAGAGCCAAGTCTTTTCTCCATTGTATATCCTTGCCTTCTTTGTCATAGATTAGTTGACCATAGATGTGTGGGTTTATCTCTGGGCTTTCTATCCTGTTCCATTGATCTATATTTCTGTTTTTGTGCCAGTACCATATTGTCTTGATTAATGTAGCTTTGTAGTAAAATCAGAAGTCACGGAGTCTGATTCCTCCAGCTCTGTTTTTTTTCCCTCAAGACTACTTTGGCTATTCGGGGTCTTTTGTGTCTCCATACAAATTTTCAGATTTTTTGTTCTAGTTCTGTGAAAAATGCCAGTGGTAATTTGATAGGGATTGCATTGAATCTGTAGATTGCTTCGGGTAGTATAGTCATTTTCACAATATTGATTCTTCCAATCCAAGAACATGGTATATCTCTCCACCTGTTGGTATCATCTTTAATTTATTTTATCAGTGTTTTATAGTTTTCTGCATACAGGTCTTTTGTATCCCTAGGTAAGTTTATTCCTAGGTATTTTATTATTTTTATTGGAATGGTAAATGAGAGATTTTTCCATAATTTCTATTTCAGATTTTTCATCATTAGTGTATAGGAATGCAAGAGATTTCTGTGCATTAATTTTGTATCCTGCAACCTTACCCAATTCATTGATTAGCTCTGGTAGTTTTCTGATGTCATCTTTAGGATTCTCTATGTATACTATCATGTCATCTGAAAACAGTGACTTCTTCTTTTCCAATTTGTATTCCTTTTATTTCTTTTTCTTCTCTGATTGCCGTGACCAGGACTTCCAAAACTATGTTGAATAATAGTGGTGAGAGTGGACATCCTTGTCTTGCTCCAGATCTTAGAGGAAATGCTTTCAGTTTTTAACCATTGAGAATGATGTTTTGCTGTAGGTTTGTCGTATATGGCCTTTATTATGTTGAAGTAGCTCCCCTCTATGCCCATTTTCTGGAGAATTTTTATCATAAATTGGTGTTGAATTTTGTCAAAAGCTTTTCCTGCATCTGTTGAGATGATCATATGGTTTTTATTCTTCAGTTTGTTAATATGGTGTATCATATTGATTGATATGTGTATATTGAAGAATCCTTGCATCCCTGGGATAAATCCCACTTGATCATGGCGTAGGATTCTTTTAACGTGTTGTTGGATTCTGTTTGCTAGTATTTTGTTGAGGATTTTTGCATCTATATTCATCAGAGATATTGGTCTTTAATTTTCTTTTTTTGTAGTATCTTTGTTTGCTTTTGGTATCAGGTTGATGGTGGCCTCATAGAATGAGTTTATGAGTGTTCCTTCCTCTGTAATTTTTTGGGAGAGTTTGAGAAGGATGGGTGTTGGCTCTTCTCTAAATGTTTGATAGAATTCACCTGTGAAGCCATCTGGTCCTGGACTTTTGTTTATTGGAAGATTTTAAATCACAGTTTCAATTTCATTACTTGTGATTGGTCTGTTCATATTTTCTATTTCTTCCTAGTTCAGTCTTGAAAGGTTATACCTTTCTAAGAATTTGTCCATTTCTTCCAGGATGTCCATTTTATAGGCATAAAGTTGCTTGTAGTATTCTCTTAGGATGCTTTGTATTTCTGCAGCTTCTGTTGTAACTTCTCCTTTTTCATTTCTAATTTTATTGATTTGAGTCCTTTCCCTCTTTTTCTTGCTGAGTCTGGCTAATGGTTTACAATTTTGTTTATTTTCTCAAAGAGCCAGCCTTTAGCTTTATTGATCTTTGCTACTGTTTTCTTTGATTCTATTTCATTTACTTCTGCTCTGATCTATATAATTTCTTTCCTTCTGCTAACTTTGGGTTTTGTTTGTTCTTCTTTTTCTTGTTCCTTAGGTGTAAGGTTAGATTGTTTATTTGAGAATTTTCTTGTTTCTTGAGGTAGTCTTGTAGAGCTATAAACTTCTCTCTTAGAACTGCTTTTGCTGCATCCCATAGGTTTTGGATCGTCGTGTTTTCGTTGTCATTTTTCTCTAGGTATTTTTTGATTTCCTCTTTGATATCTTTAGTGATCTCTTGGTTATTTAATAACATATTGTTTAGCCTCCATGTGTTTTTATTTTTTACATAATTTTTCTTGTAATTGATTTCTAATCTCATAGCATTGTGGTCAGAAAAGATGCTTGATATGATTTCAATTTTCTTAAATTCACTGAAACTTGATTTGTGACCCAAGATGTGATCTATCCTGGAGCATGTTCCATGCACACTTGAGAACAAAGTGTAATCTGTTTTTTTTTGGATGGAATGTTTTTGGATGTATAGTTTTCAACTATAATCTCTTCAAATATTTTCTCATGTCCTTTCACTCTCTCTTCTCCTTCTGGAACACTTATAATGTGAATATTGTTGCATTTAATATTGTCCTAGAGGTCTCTTAGGCTGTCTTCCTTTCTTTTCATTCTTTTTTCTTTATTCTGTTCCACAGCAGTGAATTCCACCATTCTGTCTTCCAGGTCATTTATCCATTCTTCTGCCTCAGTTATTCTGCTATTGATTCCTTCTAGTGTAGTTTTCATTTCAGTTTTTGTATTTTTCATCTCTGTTTGTTTGTTCTTTAATTCTTCCAGATCTTTGTTAAACATTTCTTTCATCTTCTTGATCTTTGCCTCCATTCTTCTTCTGAGGTCCTGGATCATCTTCACTATCATTATTCTGAATTATTTTTCTGGAAGACTGCCTATCTCCAATTCATTTAGTTTTTTTTTTTTTTTTTCCTGGAATTTATCTTGTTTCTTCATCTGGTACATAGCTCTCTGCCTTTTCATCTTGTCTATCTTTCTGTGAATGTGGTTTTTGTTCTACAGGCTGCAGGATTATAGTTCTTCTTGCTTCTGCTGCCTGCTGTCTGCTGGATGAGGCTATCTAAGAGGCTTGTGGATGTTTCCTGATAGGAGGAACTGGTGGTGGGTAGAGCTGGCTGTTGCTCTGGTGGGCAGAGCTCAGTAAAACTTTAATCCGCTTGTCTGCTGATGGGTGGGGCTGGGTTCCTGCCTTGTTGGTTGTTTGGCCTGAGGTGACCCAACAGTGGAGCCTACACTGGTTCTTTAGTGGGGCTAATGGTGGCCTCTGGGAGAGCTCACGTCAAGGAGTACTTCCCAGAACTTCTGCTGCCAGTGTCCTTGTCCCTTAGTGAACCATAGCTGCCCCCCAGCTCTGCAGGAGACCCTCCAACACTAGCAGGTAGGTCTGGTTCATTCTCCTATGAGGTCACTGCTCCTTCTCCTGGATCCTGATGCACACGTTACTTTGTGTGTGCCCTCCAAGAGTAGAGTCTCTCTTTCCCCCTGTCCTGCTAAAGTCCTGCAAACAAATCCTGCTAGCCTTCAAAGTCTGATTCGCTAGGAATTCCTCCTCCCATTGCCAGACCCCCAGGTTGGGAGCCCTGATGTATGGCTCAGAACCTTCACTCCAAAAGGTGGACTTCTGTGGTATAAGTGTTCTCTTTTTTGTGAGTTACCCAGCCAGCAGTTATGGGATTTGATTTTATTGTGATAGTGTCCCTCCTACCATCTCATTGTGGCTTCTCCTTTGTCTTTGCATGTGGGGTATCTCTTTTGGTGAGTTCCAGTGTCTTCCTGTCAGTGATTGTTCAGCAGTTAGTTGTGATTCCGGTGTTCTTGGAAGAGGGAGTGAGAGTATGTCCTTTTACTCCGCCATCTTGAACCAATCTCTGCAGGCATTTCTTTTAATCCTATATCTTCCACACTTGGGAGAGTGTTGGAATATAATAAGGACTCAATGAATATGGGTTGAGTGAATTTGTGGATCCACAATGTCAGTTCAATATATTTCACACAGTGAGGATGTGGTATTTAAAAAAATTATCAACTAAATAAATTATCATCTAAAAAGTATAAAATACCTCAATGAGCTGCAATACCCCAAAATTTGTCAGGCACTGTAGATGTGTTACAATAATTTAGTCTGAATTTTTGTGTCGTGTTTTATTCATCATACCTTGCTGCATAACATAACACTATTACCACAAACTTAGTGGCCTAAAACAACACACATTTATTATCCCACAGTTTCTGTGAGTTGGAAGCCTGTCATGACTTATCTGAATCCTCTGCTTATGAGTCTCAGGAGGCAGCAGTCATGGTGTCAGCTAGGATTGTATTCTGTCTCTGATTCCATCAGGCTGCAAATGCTTCACTACTTGCACAGTTGTTGGTAGCATTGATTCCTTGAATGTTGGACTGAGAGCTACTTTGCAGGCTATTGCCACACTCTCAGATCCCAGAGGCCACCTACAGTTCCTTGTTATGTGGGGTTTCCCAACATAGTTGCTTGCTTCCTTCTAGCCAGCAAGAGAGAGAGACTCCAGGAAGACCAGCGATGCAATCTTGTGTAATATAATGCAATATGCAATATGTGTAATATAATGGCATACACATAATCCAAATATTCTGTTGCTTAGAAGCAAGTCACAGGTCTTGCCTATAATCAAGGGGAAGGAATCATATGAGTCTAACACTATGAGGCAAGGAACATTGAGGCCACCTTAAAGGTTTGCTTGTTACATGTATGTAGGGGAAAACCTAGAGCTGTTCACAAATACATTTCAGCCATAATGAAAGTTAGACGAGGAAGAACAGGAGGAACTGATCATATCTATTTTAGAAGTTATAGCTTAAAGTATATAGGATAAAAGAAAAAGAATGTTTTGATAGTTGATGCAGAATTATTAGAAAATTTCAAAATAATTTTTGAAAAGCCAAAAATTATAAGTAGCCCAGAAAATTAGCAACTGAAAAATAGCTTCTTTACATCCTCCAACCCCAGTTCACCCATTGCTCACAGGCATGAAAGGATTGTTTCTCTTAAAGATGTCCACTGAAAATACCAAAATTAATTAGTAAGGAGTGATTAGTAAAAATGAGAAAAAGTACATTAAGGTGCACAGTGAAGATGTTAAGACTTAGCCAAGCCTTAAATTTTAAATCACAGGGAAAAAAATATTTAAGAGAAAAGAGAGAACTTAGTCTGCATTATTAAAGTACAAAGAGATATTCTTTAAAAGAATAAGATTGCAATTAGAACCTTAGGTAACCGCCTCAAATGTGGAGAACTCAGAATATAGTTAATGGAGCCTAAGGACCTAATAAAGGAAAGAAAGTCCCCCTGTTGAGAGAGAAAGTGTTGGTCCACAGCTGATATGTGCTCTCACATGAGGGCTTATTTTAGCTGTAGAGTCAGAATGGTCACTGACTGTGCTTTCAAGACTGTTTAAGGATTCACAAGGATTATGTTTATCAAATCAAGTGATTAAAAAATTCTTACAAACAAAAAAAATATTTTGAATTTGAAAGCAATTTAAGCTGTTGGGAATTGTTTATTTAAAGTGACATTATAAGTGTGATGAATCATTAATCTAAGACTTCTTTCAAGTAGTTACATATTCATGGACTTATAAATATAATACGATTTATAAACTGAACATTATATTTTAAGGAAGAGCTAAGATTTTAAATTTGTAAATTTAACAAATTTGATATTGGATATCAGTCATAAAATTCAACGTAGTCTTTTTCTAAAGTAATAGTAGCTACCAATTTTTAAAATAAAAAGCATGTGATTTAAGCCATTTAAAAATTAGTTTAAAAGGAGCAGTTCTCTCCCTGGATTAAGCCTTGATTACAAAAGACTTTTGTTTGGAATAAAGAATCCTAGTGTAGTAGGAAGAATTGGATAGATAATGAAAGGTAAATATATGTGACTTTATCTGGAGGGAATCATTCACACTGTTCTCTCCCTTCCTAGACATCGGATGCCCCATGCGCTAGGGCTTCTAGCATATCTCCCATAACTTTAGAGGAGGAACACCATACTAACAACTGCCAGGTGTGATGCCGTCAGTCAACAACTAAAATATGGCTTCAGAATCTAGTGAACTATGGCTGCTAACTATGGCTCATGGAAAACATTTTTTTCATATTAACATTGGGTAACCATAGTGGGAACAGATTATTTTTCCTCAAATACATTAATGATCAGATCAGAAGCATCACTCCCTCAGTGCCAGAATATTGGAACTGGGCTGCCGATCACAGTTGCCCCATTAAATAATTAAAAGAAGTCCAACATCAACTGCAGTGAGCTGTCAAACTTACTCAAGTCTGGTATATAAGTAGGTTAATTAATACTTACGTAGCATTAACTTCAAAAAATATGCAAAAGCCAGGCACATGGATTCCAGTCTCTCTTTTTATTAATTAAGAAAGGGCGGGGTTCTTAAGATCAGTTTTCTACATCTCAGTTACACTTTGAAGTACGAAAAGACATATATTTTTCAATAATGGAAAATCCTCAAAGCTCATTTATGTCAAAATTAATGAAATCATTCCCCTGATTCCCCATACATGTTGTGCATTCCCCTTCCAAAAAAAGAAAAAAAAAAAGTGAAAGCACTGACTAAATTGGATTTCTCCCCATCATTGTTAAAGTGTCACTGGAAATATCAATATAATAGCAGCATTTCAAACAACCTTAAGGGAGATAATCTTATGAAGCCCTTCAGAATCAAAATTGAAATGCTGTAATAGCATCTCTAGAACTCCACTAAGATGTGATTGCAGCAGTGGCAGTGGATCACACAGCCCTGCTTCCATGGCTATTCCTTTCAGTGTTTGCTCAAGTGTTACCTGCTCAATGGGGTCTACACTGACCCATGCTATTTAAAAATGTACTTGACACAATATTCTAATCGCCTTTATCATGCTCTTTATCTTTCCAATTTATTTTCTCTTTCTTTCTGGTACTTTTCAATGTCTAGCATAATATAATCTTTAATTATGTATTAAGCTTGTTGTCTACTGTCTATATCCCACCCCCCAAAAGAATGTAAGTAAGCTTCACTCAGAGAGATTTTTGTTTTGTTCATTGACATTCCAAGTGCCTAGAACAGTGCCTGGCACAAGATAAGTGCCCAATATTTGCTGAACAAATGAATAAAAGCCCAGAAATCCAGTTAGCAGACATCCTCAATATTTATGGGCAAATTGTTTTTAAATAGGTTTGAAAAATATAGTGAACTATGGCTGCTAATGATCCCAAATTGTGAACGCCTCCAATTTTCTGGATATAAATATTAATGGAAGACCGCTTTAATAAACACTCACATTTATGTAAAACAAAGAAGGGGTAAACTCTTTCTGTGGCCACTTATCTATACATCTTTATCAGTGGAGTGAGAGCCCACCTCCCCATCCTAGACAGGAACTAGAGGTAAAGGGATCTAGGAACTGGGGGGGGGGGGGAGAAATTTCATTTTTTAAAAATTGACCTCTATTTTCACATCTCAAAGTGATTTTGGCAAGGACTTCCTTCCCAGACTCTTTACCGATAAAAATTCCCACTTACTTTTGGAGTGGTTTGGAGACCTAAGAATTGCCCAGGGGTTTGGAATATCACCAGCTACTCTTTTTCCTATTTTTGGTGTTTTCCCTTCCGTAATTAAACCTAAATGGGTTGACAATCACTTTACATACTTTAGACTTCATGTTTCAGTAAGGAAGATTATAGAAAGGATAACTTGCAAGTCATGGTTCTTGACTTTGAATTCCAGTCTTAAGATTTGTGTCTCTGAACTGAATGGTGAATGCTCTGTCTATCCTCCTAACAGTTTATCTGCTTCTTGGATTCTGTTTCTGAGGAGCCATGGAAATAGGGCAGGATAATCTGCTCCTTGCTTTCAGACTCCTAATTTCTCACCATGTGGGCAATTTTCTCTGTTTTGACATTCCTCTAGTTTAGAAGTTGGCAGATGTTCTTTAAAGGGCCAGAGAGTAAATATTTTTGGATGTAGGGCTATGTGATCTCTGTCACAACTGTTCAAGTCTGCCATGAGAGCACCAAAGCAGCCATGGATGACATGGAAAGAATGGGCATGGATGTGTTCCAATAAAACTTTACTCACAAAATTAGGTGGCTAGCTGGATTTGATCCCCTGCTCAAACAGTCTTTAGTGTAAAATAGAGAATTTGGCTTCACCCATTCTGCTCAGTGCACAGTTATTTCCATCTCATGCATTCTGGGATGTGAACAGCAGGCAAAAAAGCCACTATGGCTTTCAGAATGACCCTTATAAGCCTCTCTTTGTTCTAGGAAAATATAAGACTCTAATTACAATTTGTCCTTTTAAGAAAGAAGGATGAAATATACTGTTTGTCCCAGCCTGATAGGAGGTGAAAGAAATGAACACATTCTTTGTTTGTTTCCTTTGGTTTATTTGTACTAAAATCATAGCTCCTCAACTTAGTGACACCCAATCAAAGCTGATAAACAAGAGTAAATATATAAATTAATGATGATCTAAATTAATATCAAATGATATAAAACATTCAGCTCTTAGCGTACCAATATTTTCTTAAATTTATACTCTTTCCCGAATTTCAATTTATGTTTTGTAAGATAGTCAGTTTACTTGTTCATCTTCCTGAAACTAGAATTACTGTAAATAAAAGTAAGTCTTGGTGTTCCTGAATATGAAGCACATCAAAAAAGCTATTTATGAGTGATTTACTTTGACATCCTTCTTGTATTGAAGCATGTCCCTTTACTGCAGGATCTAACTGCAGAATGAAGTAGGCAAAATTTACAAAATCCTGAAACTTTTCTACCTTGTTCCTTAAAGTTCTAGTCTTGGTAAACAACATGGCCTGAATCAGGACTTATTTAAATCAATTACTTTGGCACTAAGTAACAGGAATTAATAACTTCCTAGGTAGAAATTGGAAATTTATTAGGACCCCACACTTATACTTGACTCAGAAAATTCCATACATTTTAGACTATCATTATTAGTGCATGCCCCTTCCATCGCCCACCCCTGGCAAAAACAAAACAAAAAAGCAAACAAACCAAACATAAATAACAAAAACAAAAGAAACCAAACACTTCCACCTACCAATTTCTGTGTTCATTGGGATTCTTTAATTGCAATTGAATGAATGGAGCCTAATTAAAGTTAAGTTAAGCAAAATAGGAATTGGGGGCCTCATTAAACTGAAAAGCCCAGGGATTAAGCTGATTTTGTACACAGTCAGATACAGGGTTTTGATGATGTCAGTAACACTCTGTCTCACTCTATATTTCATATAATCCTTCAATCATACATAAAGACTTTCAGATATAAGTAAAAGCATATTCGTCCTTCAATAGTTCAACACATAACATAAGACATCTCACGTGAAAGGAAGGCCAAAGGTAAGAAACCACCGGCATTGGTTTGGTAGCTCAGAAATGTCAGGACCATTGATCTTTTCCTCGTGACACCAAGATGGGAGCCAAGCTCTAGATTTTACATCTATATTTTAGGAATAAAGAATGGAAGGGAAAAAGTGTCCAGTGACATGATGACTTCTGTTTAATAAAAACGTAAAAGCTCTCCCAGAAGTCCCCCAGCAATTATACATTAACATCTGGTTGGCTAGGACACATCACATACACTTACATAATGATAAGAGACATCATAAAAGCACATATTTCTTAGCCTTTTTAAAGGAAAAGGATCTTCGGAAGGGGTGTTCAATTAGCCAACCAACACTGCATGTCAACAGTCTATAAGAATATAGAAGATAGACCCTATGGATATTTACAGCTAACAGTCACATCATACTAGGTTAGGTGGGGAGAGAAATTTCTCCTTACAAAGGCTGACAGAAAAGGTGAAGGATGCTGATTGGTCAGTCTTGGTTCATTTATCTCTGAACATATCATTATACTCATAGGGATGGGGTGTGTTTCTAGGGATCAACTTAAAATCAGCTCCAACTGAATCATACAAAGTGATTTCCATATTGGAAAGTGGAATCTTGTTTTCCAAAGTAAGAGGAGGGGCAGAGAGTGTATTAGTTTTCTGTTACTGCATAACAAATTACCAAAAGTTTGACAGTTTAAAAGAACCCTATTTATTATTTCACATTTTTCATGGGTTAGGAGCTCAGGAAGAGCTTAGTCGAGTCCTCTGTACAGGGTCTCAAGCAGCTGCCATCAAGGTATTGCCTGGGGCAGCTTTCTCATCTGAGACCCAGGGGCTTCTCCTAAATTCACACATGCGCAGCTGTAGAACTCATGGTGGATTGCTTCTTCAAGGCTAGGAGGACAAGGATGTCTCTGATCCTAGACCCAGGATAATCTCCCCTTTGATTAACTTTAAAATCTACTGATTAGAGACTTTAATTGCACCTTAAAAGTTTTATCACCTTGGCCATATTATGTTACTGATATGGGAGTGATTTCTACCATTTTCACAGTACCAGTCCACACTCATATGGAGGGGAGAGGTTATAAGACATATATACCAGGGCATGGGAGTCCTAGAGACCTTCTTACAATGCCACCTATCACAGAGGTTCTCCCTGTGAAAATGAACACATCACTAGAGTAATATGAATGAAAAAGATTGACCCTATATATTCATCAGGTTAAATAAGGGGAACAAAAAGTTGAAAATTTGAGTTTATATGGCAATCCACTTCAAGTCATCATGCTTAAATGGCATAGAAAAACGCTAATAAAATTAGAGTATAATTTTTCCAAAATGATTTGTTTATTTAGTGTGAGCATAATGGAAAAAATAAAAGAGGAGTTAGCTGATTTTTGCTTGGTGTCTTCTGTATAACTGATATTTCTAATGTTGATTAAACAGATTTTATATCATAATTAGTAACAGTCTATTTGTGCCTAAAGGAAAGTGAAGTTGCAACAATGGTATAAATTTCAAAGTAAAAAAAAAACAAGCTACAAGGATTAAATATGATATTTTCTCTTACTGGGAATAAGCTCAGAAGTAATTTATATAGTGGAAAATATTAAAATCTAAAAAGGAAGACATTTTTTAATTTAACCATCTTAGTGAAAAAAAGTACCTTTCCTAATTTTATTTTTTTAAAAATCACTGTAGATCAAAGAAGTCTGTAAAAAGCAAATATTTATTGAAAAACTGCTCATAATAACCTACCATATCACAAAAATACTGAAGAATATATGTATACTATATAGAGACAGAATATTTAAATAAAGCTTTAGGCCCACAGGAATTTGGTGAGGGAAAAAAAAATGCTACATTTACTCAGAAAATAGATTTTGCATCCTATCAAAATGTTTAAAATGTCTCAATTAATATATATAGTTCTTCTGTAATATAAGTCAAACAGTTAAAAAAATATATCATGGTAGATCTTATTTTAATAACCGTAACTAGAATTCCCTCATATTGTTAAGAAGTCATCTCTGACACTCCAGTAGCAATTTGCATATGATTAGAAGCAATGTTTTTGCATTTAATTCTGAACACTTATTTTTAACTTGTCAAAGACTGCTGTGACAGAGTGGTCCTGCATATTACTGACGATGAAGAGCAATGCTGTCACAGCAAAAGAAATCGATTGGCCTGAATATGACCAGTTCATTCTAGAGCACAGGTCACAAAGGATTTTTTAATGTATGGAACAAATAAGCAAAAGACAAAGTTATAGAAGTGTTAGAAATGTCTAACTGATAACATTCCTATAAAATGAAGTTTTTAAAGGTAGTCTGATCCCTTGAAAACAAAAAGAAAACTAGACTTCCTCCTATATATAAGGTTTAGCAGACTTCATAATGAGATCTTAATCCTTTTTGCTGTGTTAGACCATTTACTCACTTTCAAGTCATATTTCTTTAACTGATGCAGAATTTACATATGTCTCCACATTCAAATGTGTCATTAAGATGCAGGCTATGTTACAGGGTTTGGAAATTTTCAGACATCTGTCTCTTGAACGCTTAAGGAGCTTGCTACTCCAAATTGACCCTGGACACTTATCAGAATATGTCCCTGATGCTCAAATAACTTAAAAGAAGAGTTTTATCATTGTTTGGGTAAGGTCAGCTCTGTCAAATATGTAAGCAATGGAATACACATCCACAACTCTAGGGAACAATGTTTCTATTTTCATTGTAATACTTACCAAGAAACACATAGCACATTCTGGAAAAGAAGGAGGTGGAATTTTGATCTAAAAAGCTAAAATCCTGATGCAGGAAGATTTCATTTAGGTACAATTTATAATATACTTATTGGCCTGATCTAGCTGTGTGTGGGAAGGGGAGCCATAGAGGAAGCAGGATTTCACATTTATGGAAATTTTATTTTTGAAAAAATATCTGTAATATCAAACAGAGGACATCACTTATGAGTTAGAGACACAAAGGAATCTGTGAGTTTGTGTGTCTGAATTACTGATGAAAAATATGCAGAAAGCTAACACATTTGCTTAAAGTGAATTGATGATTAAACACCCTGAGCTTCTTGTTATCTCTCATATCAGTTTTCTACCACTGCTGTAGCAAATTATCACAAACTTCATAGCTTACAACATTTATCACAGCTCTGTAGGTCCAATGTCTGGGTGGGCTTGACTGGGTTCTCAGCTTAGGGCCTTATAAGGCCAAAATCACTGTGTGAGCTGGGCTGGGCTCATACCCTGGAGGCTCTGGGGAAAAAAAATCTGCTTCCAAGCTCACGCAAATTTTTGACAAATGTCGGCTCATCGCTATTGTAGGACTAAGATTCTTATTTCCTTGCTGGCTGTCAGCTAGCAGACTCTGTAAGACTGCCACCATTCCTTCTCTTGTTGCCCTATCTTCATAGCTAGCAACGGCACATCAAGTCCTTCTCCAGCTTCAACTCTCCCTGTCATCAGAAGCTGCTTTTAAGGGCTCATGTGATTAGATCAGGTCCATTCAGATTACCTTCCTGTCTTAGACTCAATTGTGTCATATAACATAATCACGGGATTGATATCTGTTCATATCCATAGGTTCTTAGGATTAGGACAGGACATTTCTAGCAGAGCATTTTAGAAAGTCTACCTATTGCATCTCTTTTCAAGGTTCGGTGATATCCAGCAACAGCTACCCTATTCCATAGTCCTTATAGTTACATTTTTCCTCCTTATTCTCCAGTGCCAGAGATATTACACCAGCTAAAGCATCTCCTTCTATCAGTATCCTATCCCAGTTCTCTACTGGTGAAAGCTTTAACAATTGCATAATTACAACATGTAGTGCAACTTTCCAGTATCCCTCTGCTATCAGTGATGAGATCCCCATTGCTGGTTGGATAGTGAGTGTTGCATCAGTAAAATCCCAGTTTATGGTTGGTTCCTTAGAACCATTTCTGGTACCAACTGTCTGAGAAGGGCTTCCCTGGAAACAGCTTGTGAGAAGGAGATTTTATTGGGGATTGCATTCAAGAGATACATCTGTCAGGAAGGTGGAGCTATATGGAGGGAGGAGCTTCTCAGTGTGGGGGTAAATGAGGTCTCAGCTGATCCTAGAGCAAGTTCTGGAGCTGGAGTGGCCCTTTAAAGCATGGCTGGGCCTTTGTGTCCTCACATCAGCCAGTTCTGGGAGGTAATTTCCTGCAGCAGCTAGCAATTCCCAGTAAGGTGTCAGCTGGGAGTCACCAGGGGCTGATAAGGCAGAATACTACAGAATCTTCTACCACTACAACATTACTACCACTACAGTACTTATTAACAATACCATACTACTATCACCACAGTATCTACTAAAAATATTACACTACTATCACTACTGTATCTACTATCACTACTGTATCTATCACTACAGTATCTACTCTCACTACAGTATCTACTATCGTTACAGTATCCACTGTCACTACAGTATCCACTAAAACTACTGTATTACTATCAGTACAGTATCTACTAAAACTACTCTATCTACTAACGTTACAGTATCTACTGTCACTACTCTATCTACTCTCACTATAGTATCTACTATCACTACAGTATCCACAGACTACTGCACTACTTACTATCACTACAGTATCCACTAAAACTACTGTACTACTATCACTACAGTATCTACTAAAACAACTGTATCGGGCTTCCCTGGTGGCGCAGTGGTTGAGAGTCCGCCTGACGATGCAGGGGACATGGGTTGGTGCCCTGGGTCGCGAAGATCCCACATGCCGCTGAGCGGCTGGGCCCGTGAGCCATGGCCGCTGAGCCTGTGCATCTGGAGACTGTGCTCCGCAACGGGAGAGGCCACAACAGTGAGAAGCCCGCATAACACACACAAAAAAAATAAAAAAATAGAAAAATAAAATAAAACTACTGTATCTACTATCACTACAGTATCTACTAAAACTACCATATCTACTAACACTACTGTATCTGCTAACAATACTGTATCTATTAATAATACTGTATCTACCAACACTATGGTAACTACTAACACTAAAATACCTACCAAGACTACAGTATCTAACACTATGGTATCTGCTAACACTACAGTATCTACTAACACTGTAATATTACTAACAGCACCATAACTACTAAGACCACCATTCTATCTACTAACAAACACTACAATATCTACCAATACTACAGTATTTGCTAACATTGTAGCATCTATACAATTGAAAGGGAGAAATTATCTTTTTTGTTCAAGTGGAAGTTTCCTGATTTCCATTCCAAATTAGACAAAAGATTCTTGGTTTTAGAATGCTTGCTTTATAACTACAACATGCTTGATTGCCATCAGGATAGACAAAAGTTAAAAAATGATAGACATCGTAATTTTAAAATGCTACATCCTTTCAGATAAGAATGTAGGAATTTAAATATTCTCTCTTTTATTAAAAAAAAATTTAAATGGTAAAATTCTTCTTCCATCTAATCCCACCTACTAAGCTAAATAAGCATCACTTTTCAACTAAGTTGTGCTTGTTTCATATTTAAACTTAGTGGGAGCCAAATGCATTAGTAGAGGGAAGACTCTCAGTGCTAGAGACCTAAAGTTTAGTCCTTTCTCTTCAGTGTAACCTTGAAGAGGTCATTTAACTTCATCCTTTACTCTAATTTTTGAAATGAAAGTATTGGAATATTTAATATTTAATGTTCTTTCCAAGCCAGAAACCATGAGCTGCATACTTGATTTTATTCCCCTTATGAAAAATTCTTCTCTCTTGAGCTTAGATTTCACAATCTGTTGTCCCCATTTGTCATCTTCACCACTTGAGCAGCCTTGACTTGAAATGTGAGGCCACCCCCATACAAGATGCTCTGATCTGCCAAGCTGTCCACTCTCCACCCCACGGTTGAGTGTGTGAATGAGTGTGTGTGTGTTTGCGTGTGAGATTTATATATCCTGGCAATAGAAATTCATAGCACTCTTGCATTTAAAACATTTCCTGTATGTGAGCTAGCACCTCAAGTAACCATGGGAGAATTTAGAAGCTCCAAAAGGAGAAAGTTTCCGACAACAATTACAAAGGATGCTTTTGCATTAAATGGGCAAAATTTTTCTTTTCTAAAGTGATTTGCTGGGATCCTAAGAATTTGACTCATGTCTGTGACTCTGGCTAATTTGTAGGGAACTTTTACTGACTCCCAAGGGAAAGTCTTGCCTTGGGTTTGCGTGCCAGCATTCCAGCACTAGGGCTGGTCACACACCTCCAGGCCTTACTCCTTTCCCACTAGCTTCCTAGTGGTGAACACTGGTAACATGTCAATGTGCTTTTAATGTTATGATGCTTTATCATGCACTGGGTTTTTAGATTTTGTGTCATCAAATATCTGAGCTTTTTCAAATATCACTCCTTTAATTTGGAATTATTTTTATTGTTTCAAGAAAAAAATAGTTTTGTGAAAAATTAGATTGAGGAATGTAATATTAAGATGGCTAGAATATATCGCTGTCTTCCAGGGTACTTGACAGAGATTGTCGCACTATATTATTTATCTCAGAGGCAGAGTATTATAATTGGTAAGACGACAAAGTTTGGCATAGGATAATATTGGCTTTAAATTCTGGCTTTGCCACTTAAAAGATGTCTGACTTCTGGCAAATTGCTTAAGTTTGCTAAGTAATTTCTACATTGATGAAAAGAAGATGTATATTTCTTAGAATTTTTATCATGACATTTAGAAAGCTTATATTATAGAGCCTGAGAATGAAAATGTGCTTAGCATTTATTTTTATCAAAGCAATAGTTATAAGAAGTACTAATACTAATCTAGCACTTGCTGGGTCCCAGACACTGTTCTAAGCACTTTACATATGTTACCTATTATTATAATAATTCTCACAACATTTTTATGAAGCAGGTACAATTATAAATTAGCCTCATTTTACGATCTAGAGAAGTGAAGAACAGAGAAGTCAAGTAACTTGCCCAGGATCACACAGCTGGTAGGTGATAAAGTCTGGATTTGGATATAGTCTGTGCCTTTACCCAATAGTCCAAATTACAGAAACTGCTTAATCAATTTTATCAGCTTTATATTTGAATATTTTCATATATTAATCATAACTTATTTCAGGTACAAAGGATTGCCTAGAAAGGTGGTTTAAGTTTATCCAGTTCGATGAATAAATAAGATTGATGCATACATTTATTTGTGACTGGCTAATCATTTTTATCATCTGCTTTAAGAATGTTTAAAATAATGTAAATATTTAAGTAATATATACCTTCATCTGAAATTATTGTTTCTGAAATTCATAATCTGAAATTATGCTATTAATGTGTACTTTCGTAGACAAGGTATCTGTATTACCATCAATTCTATATTATTAAAGTTAGTATTATTAAAGGGTTGAGAGCCAAATTCTAACTTCAGGCTACATATTCAGTGCAGTGGACATCTGTGAGTTTGGGTAGTGGTCCAAGATTCATCCACTTCCTTCTGGTAGCAGCATCTTGACTTTCCTTTAGGGAACAACTTTCCCCTTACCCTGAGCACATGTGCTTTAGGCAGGTCAAGCCTACCTTCTGTACACAGAAATAGACCTGTGACCATAGAATGGATGACAGCATATCCTCTTCTGTGCCTCTTTTTGCCATATCCTACGCCACTCACACAGCAATAGACTAAGGGGTGGACCCATGACCTAAGCCAGGCAGTGAGACACGATGCCCAGACATGTTGAAATCCTTCAGAGAGATGCATTTTTTTTCTCTCTGGGCTTGCCAAACTGAAAAGATGTGAGCTGCGACCTTTGGGACACCAATATTTGGAGAAGAAAGCAGAGGTAAAAAATGGAATAAGAGGAACTGAATCTGGTGATACAGCATGCGTGTAATAAATGATTTTTAAAATGAATATATGAGGAAATAATTAAATATGAACATTCTGAGCCTTTGGGTTTTGTTCCTACAGCTGGGTAGAGCAAGATCAGGCAGGAACAGAGGACTCTGATGTCTGGGTGCATCAGGGGCTAATATAAAGAAGTCCTGTTTTCATACTTGCAATGAAGTATACAATCTTGTAAGCTTAAATTATTGTATACTAGACACTCACAAAAAAGATATATTCCAATCTCTCTTGGTAATTAATTGAAGAAATTTTGTTTTATTTATTTATTGTCACATAGACACATACCTATACACATTTTTAAACTTTATTTTACCTAAGAAAATGCTGTTTTAATTCATTTTCTAATACTTTACAAATATAATTAAAATTATAACTTAAATCACAATATTGTGATATGCATAATATAATGACAACAGGTATATAATGATGAGTAGTAGAAAGATAGTTTTGCTCATTTCCAAATGAAAGACAATAAAAATGGAATTAAAATAATTCTAAATCTGTTATCACTTTAATCTATGTGGCAATTTACTGAAGTTTCAGAGAAAGAGAGCAAGAACGTCTTAAAATAAAATAAAAATTTCACATAAGTAAGCCTTTTAGCACGGCAACGATTTTCACATTAGAGTAATATTTTTAAATGAAACCTTGCTGTGTATGCAGGTTGTGGGAAAATATCAGCACTGAAATAGAATGTTTTTTCTATTTCAAAGAGAAAAAAATCACTACCTCATCAATGGCTTACCCTATACTCCTGATAACTGAGATGCTTGAACTTCATGCCCACCTTAAGCTTCCAGTCATTCCTGCCTGTGAGCAGGGAGGATGAGAGCAGTGGATCAACTGGATTAGGAGACCTAGCATCTGTCCACATTGCTGCCGTGTCTGGTCTAACCTGGCATCCAATGGCGGATCCTATCCTCTCTCTAGCTTGCAACAAACTTCCACTTTGAACCATCCATCACACTAATTCCAATCACTTGGCCCTGCCTTATTGCCTGTTAACATTTCTCTGACTTAATAAGCTACCGAATAACCTCGTTTTCTAAAGACCAGTTCCCCGATTTGTTTTTATTTTCTTTTATAGTATATATTTTATATTTTAACATTTTTATTGGAGTATAATTGCTTTACAATGGTGTGTTAGTTTCTGCTTCATAACAAAGTGAATCAGTTATACATATACATATGTCCCCATATCTCCTCCCTCTTGCGTTTCCCTCCCTCCCACCCTCCCTATCCCACCCCTCTAGTGGTCACAAAGCACCCAGCTGAACTCCCTGTGCTATGCGGCTGCTTCCCACTAGCTATCTATTTTACATTTGGTAGTGTTTATATGTCCATATATACACTACCACTCTCTCACTTTGTCCCAGCTTACCCTTCCCCCTTCCCGTGTCCTCAAGTCCATTCTCTAGTAGGTCTGTGTCTTTATTCCCATCTTGCCCCTAGGTTCTCCATGACCTTTTTTTTTTTTTTTGGATTCCATATATATGTGCTAGCATACAGTATTTCTTTTTCTCTTTTTGATTTACTTCACTCTGTATGACAGACTCTAGGTCCATCCACCTGACTACAAAAAACTCAATTTCATTTCTTTTTACAGCTGAGTAATATTCCATTGTATATATGTGCCACACCTTCTTTATCCATTCATCTGTCGATGGACACTTAGGTTTCTTCCAAGTCCTGGCTATTGTAAATAGAGCTGAAATGAACATTGTGGTACATGACTCTTTTTGAATTATGGTTTTCTCAGGGTATATGCCCAGTAGTGGGATTGCTGGGTCATATGGTAGTTCTATTTGTAGTTTTTTAAGGAACCTCCATACTGTTCTCCATAGTGGCTGTATCAACTTACATTCCCACCAACAGTGTATGAGGGTTCCCTTTTCTCCACACCCTCTCCAGCATTTATTGTTTCTAGATTTTTTGTTGATGGCCATTCTGACCTGTGTGACATGATATTGCATTGGTTTTGATTTGCATTTCTCAATGATTAATGATGTTGAGCATTCTTTCATGTGTTTGTTGGTAATCTGTATATCTTCATTGGAGAAATGTCTATTTAGGTCTTCTGCCCATTTTTGGATTACGTTTTTGTTTTTTTGATATTGAACTGCATGAGCTGCTTGTAAATTTTGGAGATTAATCCTTTGCCAGTTGCTTCATTTGCAAATAGTTTCTCCCATTCTGAAAGCTGTCATTTCATCTTGTTTATGATTTCCTTTGCTGTGCAAAAGCTTTTAAGTTTCATTAGATCCCATTTGTTTATTTTTGTTTTTATTTCTATTTCTCTAGGAGGTGGGTCAAAAGGATCTTGCTGTGATTTATGTAATAGATTGTTCTGTTATGTTTTCCTCTAAGAATTTGATCGTGTTTGGCCTTACATTTAGGTCTTTAATCCATTTTGAGCTTATTTTTGTGTATGGTGTTAAGGAGTGTTCTAATTTCATTCTTTTACATGTAGATGTCCAGTTTTCCCAGCACCACTTATTGAAGAGGTTGTCTTTTCTCCATTGTATATTCTTGCCTCCTTTATCAAAGATAAGGTGACCATATGTGCATGGGTTTACCTCTGGGATTTGTTTCAGTGCTTTGTAGAAACGAGTAACTATGCCAAATAGTCAGGATATTAATTAAAATAAAAGTAGATGATTTCTGATCTCAGGAAGCTCATTATCTAATGGAGAAAAATACATGCTACAAAATGAAAATTCTTATACTATGAAAAGTACAGTGAGAAGTGTCCAACGTACATCTGTCTTCTATGCTTAATCTATACATTGATTCAATAAGTTGACAACCACAGAAGGCTACAGCTGTATGACAGAGTATTTTAAAGCTTAACTATAAAAGTAATAGTACAGGAGACAGGAGTTGGAAGAAGGGGAAAAGGAGGTGACATACAAATACTTCATCTCACATAGGGGCAAGTCATGATATAAAGTCTAATGTCAATGAATAAAGAAAATAAAGAATCAAGTATATCATTTAACCAAGAAAAGTAAAATAAATATGTTAACTTGATGAATCATGAAATAGAGACATAAGCATATCATTTACACTTAGAAAGAAAACCACTAGAAAAAAATATGACAGAAATGTTTAAAATTGAAATCCCTTGAGGACTGGGATTGGAACTGAGCTTGAGCAAAGGAAAGGAGAGTTTTATTTTTTATTTGGTATCCTCTTCCACTACTTTTGTTATCAAATTTATGTATACTTTATTTTTTTAATGTATTTTTCTTTTGTCAATATTCTTGAAGTATAACATGCAAAAAAGTATGCAAATTTTAATTGTACAGCTGAATATATTTTCACATAGTGAATGCACTGCTGTGATAAATTAAATGATAATGTAATCATGAAATTAAATTATGGAAATAATTTAGGAGCACAACTATCTAAATTTGAAACAAGCTTCTTTGAGAAGGAATGATATCAATCTCCGATATAGATATTCTCATTATTCACATTTTACAATTTGAAAAAGAGAGGCTCAGCGATTTTATGCAAATTGTCCAAAGTTTAAGTGGTAACAGGGAGGCTTGCACTCAGTCCTATCTGAATTCAAAATCTGTGCTCCCATTTCAAGCCTGTTGCTTCCAAAATGTGCACTTTTCCCACTAACTTCTGTACCACCCACCAAAGGTCCTAGCACAGTGACCTCACCTATTTAGAGTTTTTGGTTAACACTTTGGGGACAACTTCATTATTGAATTATTTATTTAATATATGATACTGATGATCCATCTAACCATTAAATTTATTTCACCTTAAGAATATTTATTGAATGCCATCTATGACTAAGCATTTGTTAGATTTTGAAATAGAATATAAAAATTAAAAAGGCACTACCCCTATAACTCAGGACAGTAGACTATGGAGTGTAGGCAATGGCACACACCACAGGAGGAAAAATCGTCAGGGTGTATTGTCCATTTTCTTACATGGCTTCTTCTGGAAATATGAACTAACTTCAAAGTCCAAAAGTCCAAAAATACTAAAACGTTATAAAAATAATTTTGGTTCTCAAAGAGGTAAAAATACTATAAGGCTCTAATCACACTTGAAATTTATGTCCAAATATTTTCAAAACATTTCCAGTATTTGAACATATTCTTTAATATGATATATTTCCTTAGCAACTGAAAACTGTTCAGCAGTTTAAATCTATCGATTATTTTGCTGAGAATAAAATCTCCCTGTTTTTGTCATGTTAAGTGATTCCCAAGTTTTCTCAGTAGACATCAATTTGTGAGTCACTTTTTAATTTTTATTGTTTCATCACTCTGTGATTTTCATAAAATAATAAAGGGAATATGATAAAACAATATTCCAACTTTTTAGTAGAATACATTCTTCAATCCAGACATGATCTGGAGAGACAATATGTACTATGGATATAAATGGAACCTCTGTCATCTTCTCTCTGTGTCTCCCTTGGATGTCTTTGAGGAACTTTGCAGAAACACTAGGCTGCAGAGAAACCTGTAAGAAATTACTGCAATGAAATATTGAAATATGGGCTTACAGAAATCTCACTATTCCAAGATGGCAGAAATCCTAAATGGAACTATGAATTGTTAGAGCATGTCCCCAAAGGATAAGTCAAAATAGTCTGAATAGGCATATTAAAAACAGTTTGAGTGACAATATTTAATATCTTAACATTCAGGCCGTTTGAAGGTCAAAAGTATAAAATTCAAGGGCCACCTGTATGTGGGAAACTAGACATACCCACTGACAATGGCCAGCACCCCTAGAAGATTCAAACATAGGCTGGTGGACTAAGACCAGAGAAATAGTATCTCTGCATTTTTTGGCTCTTTCCACTTTTCTTCCTTAATCATTATTTTCATCTTTTTTCATTTTTTGGCCATATTTTCCTTCCTTTGCTATACTATCCTGCATTTCTTTGTTTTTATAGTAGCAATGGCTAAACTTTTATTTATATCCATGGTCAAAAAAAGAGAACTTATGTTCCCATCAGTGAACAAGGAATTATTCTCCTGCTTTTGAGCCATTAATTATTTTCAAGATTATTTACCATAATATTTAACCTCTAGTCTTATCCCTATTCCAGATAATTTAAGTTAAAAGGGTCTAGGCACCACTATATGAATGCCTACTGTTTGAAATTATTCTGTGTAATAGCCGCTAAATACAAACAGAATTAAGGATTCATCAATCTTTTCCCACATTGCCAATTGCTTTGATAGAAGCAGTGTGGTATATTGGAAAAATATATAAAGAAACAAAGGAATATGGGGCCCATCTTTAGGTACCTAACGTGTATTTATTTATTCATTTATTTATGAATCAGGAATTTTCCCTAGTTTATTACATAGCTTATCTTATTTAAGTTCACAACATCATGAGATGCTTTATTCCCCAGGATTTTGACGACAAGCAACAGCTGCAGACACCATTTAAGGTTACCCAGCAGTTTTCTGAATTACTGGGAAAGCTAGAGCACAGACTAAGGGCCTAAGCTTTCAAGAATAGTTGCCTAAACCATGAGCAGAACTCGTTGATGAAGAAATAACTGTTGTAGCCTAGCATTAGAAGCTACAATTATACATCAGCAACTTCAGTATTTTTGCAACTGCTACCTGTATTTTCATACAAGTCCTTCCCTTCTGTGCCAGGAACTCTACCTATGTTTCACCAGCACCACATGTCCTATCCCAGAGTGAGCTCTCCAATTCCCTTTCACATTACTATCTGCGCATTCAATATCTGGAATAGGTAAATTGATCAGAAGAATATAAATTAGATGCCTCTGGTCTAGCTGAAAAGGAGATTGAGTGAGTGGGAAAACAAAAGTCTAGTATTTCCAGCTATTATATGGAAAGACAGTCTTTGCTCCCCAAAGAGACTTCTATAACCAGAGAATTTCTTCATCATAAAAAGAAGTGAAGATTTCAGTTGTCGTTTTTGTTTTTGTTTTTTTAATCTTGGGGAATAGAGCTAAGGCCTGATTCAGGTGGGTGGAGTGTGGGGTTTCGCAGAAAAGCAAACAGAGTCCAGTTGGGGGTCCCAAGGGTGCACTATGTGATTTTGTGTGTGTGAGGGGAGTTAGTGTGGGTCCTGACAGAAGGGCAATGAGAGGATGGGCTGGGATGTGGTGAGCATCAGGGTTGCCCCAGAGGAAAGCGGAATCAGGTCCCAGGTGCTGGGTGGTGCACCAACCACTCTTCCCAGAGGAAGCCTGATCTCCCAGGATCTTGGGGTCTTGACATGCTGGAGGGGAGTCCTGGAATGAGACATGCCTGAGTGCCCCCATATCCCAGACTTCTCAGCAAGGAGTCTGGCTCACACCACCTATCAGGCAAACCCATATGCTTCTGGATACCTCCAGCCTTCAGATAGCCAATCATTATGTTGTATACCTGAAACTAATGCAATGTTATATGCCAATTATATCTCTATTAATAAAAGTCAGAAGCCAAATACATGATTTACATCCATAACACATAGATTTTAACACTCATCTAATTTGCAAATCAGAATCTTAGGGAAATTTACCCACATTCACACAATTATTAAGACATAGGGCTGGCATTTAAATCCAAGTTTATATTCTTAACCAGCATTTTTACCCTGCATGTGATTTTGATTAATCACTTGACGAGCAGTTCTCAAACCCCTGAAGTTTCTCAAGATATGTCCAAAATCAAAACACTTCCATAGCAATATTATGTGTTACTTCCCTATTTCATTGAATTGGTATTTGCACCAATCATGCAAAAACATTGGTGGGTATAACTTCTGGCACCTTAATCACAAAACAAAATGGAAGAACAAAATCTAAACTAATAGTCATTGTATTTTCCACTGTTACAGATGAACTAATAACATTGGGTTGGCCAAAAAGTTCCTTATAATATATAATTATATAATCCTTATATAATAACAATAATAATGATAATGTTTCACTTAAGTATTGATGCAGCAGAAAAGTTACTGATTTGATTAAATCTCTACACATCAGTACACATAGTTCTAACATTCTGTGTGAAGAAATGGGAAAGTATGTTTAAAGCCCTTCTGCATCCTGAATGTACATGGTTGGCTGGAGGAAAATTATTTGGACAACTGTTTGCATTGTGGGCTGAACTAGCCGCTCTTTTTCAAAGAATACTATTTTCCTTGAAAGGACAAGCAACAGACTATGGTTATTCATACTCATATATTTTCACAGCAGATATTTTCTCAAAAATTAATGAAAAGAGAGTTTGTCATTTCAAGGAAAACTGATATTTTCTGTTGGCAATGATAACAATCAACTTTTCAAGAAAAAAATTGTTTTCTGAAAACTTGTACTGACCATATAAGCTTGATACTTCCTAATGTGTGCTTAAAATATTTCTCTGTTAAGATATTCTGATAATGTGTAACAAAATATGTCAACATTTGGAAAATTTATATATCTTAGTGAACCAATATTTGCAAAATGGTCAGTTCATGATGGTACAAAATCATGCATGGGTAAAACCATTCAAAATGCAAGATAAACAACTGATTTTAATTTAACAAAAGAAATAAAAAGTTAATGGATGAGGCTTTAGATTCCACATTTCAGTTAAAATTTAAAAGTGACCATCAAGTTTTGGTGTAGCATCAAAACAAGAATACCCACAATAATCTGAAAAAGACTATGAAATAGTCATCTCTCTTCCAATTGCATATTTGTGTTGGCTGGATTTTCTTCATATACTTCAAAAAACCAACATATTGCAATAAATTGAATGCGGAGTATAACTGTCTTATATTGTCAGGTAACTAGTACCTACTAACCTAGTATCTACTAAGGGCTTTGTAAGGGTTTTCTAATTTTGAGTAATGCTATCATTATTAATATTTAATTTATTAGTAAAGAGCATTTATTTACACAAATATGTCAAATCATAAATAAATCAAGTTGGCATTCACTTGTATTTTCACAATGTATATTTGAAACAAGACTAAGGTTGTGTAATTGAGTATTTTTATGAAGTTGATTTTCATTCTTCCATACAATAAGCATTTCTTAAGCTCCCAGTTTCAGCTAGGCATTCCCCCGGACATTTAGGAAACAAAGATTTATAAGACATAGTCCCTACAATTAAGGATTTCATTTTGGTCAAGGGAGACAAGAAGGAATTGAACAATTACTATGTAATGTAGTGATTGCAAATATAAGTACACAAAATGCAAAGGCAATACCTACATGAGGAGGTGAGATAAAGGTTATATTTTTCTTTTTCATAAATACCTAAATCAAAAACAAAGACCTCAGTCATCGTATTGCTAATTTAGTTATTATGGTAAGGAGCTAATCATAAACTGAGCCATTATACGTATCTAAATAGTAAAATAATTTTACAGTCAAGACTTGACGTTACAAGAGGGAATTAGCTTTGATAAATGAAACCCACGAATAATACAAAGGTTATTTTATCCACTAATTTCAATATTCTCCACACGCAGTGCTATTTGCCATAGCTCCCTGTGCAGCAAAAATTATAAATTTGAATTTTATTTATTATCCTGTAGGATATTTATACAGAAATGGAGGTGTCAACATCCACAAGGCAGACAAAAGAAGGAAGTTTAAAAAATGAAGTTGATAATTAAAACCATTGAAAATCTTAAAATCTTAGAGGTAATTTAGTACAAATCTTTAATGTTAGAGATGAAGGCATAGGGGTCCCATGTGGGCTTGGATTAATGTCACTCAGCTAGTTGGCTAAAGAGCAGGAACTATAACCCAGATGTCTAAACAGCAATGTTCATTAATTTATGCTAAAGAAATTGACAGCTGTGCAACATTTCAGAAGCATAAGCCTTTCTCTTATTCACTAATGCATTCCACAGTTCAAGGTCAATAATTAAAGGAAAGCCTTTCCACCAATGTATTCATTCCTGGAGAAAATAATATAGAAGGCTCAGGGTCGGGGGGGAGAATGGTAAAAAACCCAAGGGTTTAGGAATTGGTTGTACAATATTCAGAGGACTAACAAGCACAGATTTTAAATTAAGCTAAGGCAATAGCAATGGCCTAAGACTTAAAAGAAAGAACTAGGGGAAAGGAATGTTTCAAATAATGGATATATTTTCAGAGCTGATACATTAACTAATTTTTATTGAAATCAATTCACAGTTTAATAGTGAAAAGTATTGAATGCCTATAAAATTATACAAATATTAGTGTTTACAAATTCATAGATTTTTGTCTTTTTTACAAATGGACAAAAGTTAAATTTTCAAGCAAATAAAATAATTTGTCTTTGATGCTCACATTAAAGGGTTATTTTCTTAAAATATAAAACCTAATATACTTTGTTTAAACTCATACAAAAATATGATGAATGGGTTTTTCCTGGTGGTAGTCATTTTCTTATGTATGAGTTGCATAAGTATCTCTTTTACCCTTTTCCTGCCAGTTTTTAGGTTACTTCACATCTACGTTTTACAAAATTGAAAAATTAGTAGCCATTTACAATATGCTATGTATTTGAGGATCTGACTCTCTGTTTAAAACAGTAGGATGATGAAACATCACCTAGTTTTTGTAGTCAGTGCCACTTCCAAAATTTGGCTTAGTGATTGTGATGTTCTTCATGAAAATTGCACGACTCCTTTTTATTTCATCAGTAGTTGATTGATGGGTAGTTCTTCACACATGATTGGTAGTTTCTAGGAAAGTCACTATAAGTAATATGTTATATTAAATTTGTGGTTTTATACTACCAGTTTTATAACATTAGACTAAGAATTAAACTCATTTTAAAAGGAAGTAACCAAAAAAAAAAAAGAAAAGATCAAGCATAAAGACAAAGTTGTTATCCCAGGAATTATCCCAGGATAATAGTTATCCCAGGAATTCAAGGTAAGATTTACATATTTACATCTTAGCCAATTCAACATATAAACTAAATTAAAGAAGAAAAACATCATGATCAACTAATAAATGGCTAAGTCTTTCAATTATATTCAGCAACAATTTGTGATACTACTCTTAAGAATCATATAGCAAATTAGGGATACAAAGAAATATTTCATCGAACATATGGTGAAATAATAGTTTTGCTTTCTTAGTAAATCTAATAAATTTACTTTGTGTTCTGGAAGGTACTTGGTCTTAGCTTTAGTCATTTTTAAAAACACATTAAGCTTTCAGAGGCAATAGTTATCAGTAAAAACATATCAATTAATTATATTACAGCTTTTTATACATCTAACAATTTCTATCATGATCTCATCCTGCTATTTAACCAAGTAATTTGAAGTACATACTGTTGCTTGATTTTCTTTCCAGCTTCATGAATTCCTTTAAGTTGCCACACTTTTACGTAAAATTCACTGGATTCTACAGAAGAAAAGTGCCCCAATGTTCCCTGTTTTATACTTTCAATAATGAACATTTTACCTTGAACTGTTTCTCATATCTCTTTGTCTCAGACACCAATTTCTCTCTTTATTTCCTTTTTATCCATTCTTCCCACTGCCCACTATTTTGACTTCATTCATGTATTCATCCATTTTTTCCAACTAACATCCATTCAATTTTTTTTCATTCAATTTTTTAATAAATAAATTGCAAACTGTGGTAAATGCTACAAATGACAAAAAGCAAAGCTGAGGGATTGTAGTTACTTATTGGAAAATGTATAATGAATAGAGTGTGGTCAGTAATAATTTTCTTCTTTGCCAGTGACGTCGCACAGTAAAAGATGAGCAAAAATAATGGGGATAGCAGAGCAAACCATTTATAAACCTACAAATTTACTTCTGCATTGATGTTGGCACTTAAATTTTGCAATGCTACCTTGGATGGCCTTACCTAATGCCCCTTTTTAGTTCATCTGAAGTTCCAGCAACTTTATATGGCCCCAGGTGGCTCTAAGCCTCACCTTGAATGGTCTATATTTAAGGTCAGGATTTAAATAAATAGCTCTTTTTTGCAGGATTTTTTTCCCTCATATCATTAGTTTTATTCTGCTATTAACAGTCATGAAAATTATTTGTAGAAAACAAGAAATATAGCAGGTCAATAAAAACTGTATGAATACAAATCACTTTATCCATCAAGGAAAACCACCATTGACATTTTGTATGTATCTTTCACAAAAGTTTCCTATCAGCTTATAAACAAAATGGATGATGTTGTTATAACTGTATTTTCATTTAAAAATAGCTGTTTCCATTAAAATAAATATACACATCATTTTATTTGCTGTAAGTGGATGTAGCTTTCTTCTTACCTATTTATATTGTCATATTTGTCTCCATTTGTCCACCATTATTAATAAGGCTGCAAATAAATACTTTCACATACATACTTATACAACTCTCTGCTTATTTTCTTATTATAAATTCTTAGATTTGGAATTTTGGATTAAGTAATAGAGTAAGCTATTTTTTAAATAGTAACAAATTGAATTTCAGAGACTTGTATTTTTTATAAACTGAAATTTTAAAATTTGTAAGTTTAAATATCTCTGGTTTCCTGTTGGTATCATTGTAAGAATTAACATAAATACTAATTATTTTCTTAAGGCTTTTATTCACTTTTAGACAATTCTGAAATCTTCCCAGAATTTATTTTGAAATTAAGTGTGATCAAGGGAAATAATTTCATCTATTGTTTCTTTGAATAGTTAATTGTCTTAACACACAATCAATGTATCTAGTCCCAAAGATCAAAACACTAACCTAATTATGTATAAAATTTATGTGTGTGTGTATAAACATACACATATATGTTATAAAGTATACAAATATATACTCGCATATTTATTATGCATATAAAATATTTTCCACTGACTTGCCTGTCTATTCTTATCACTACAATAATATTTTACAGTTAATGATTTAAACATGATTTTCAACTGGATTAGTTAAATGTATTCCTTTTGTCTTCATTTTTTTTAAACTATTTAATGGCTCATCTCATATATTTAGGGTGGTAGTATAATTTTAGGATAGCATTTATATGGTTCCTTTTTTCATAAAAGGACGTTGTTTCTCAGAACTGTGTTAAATATATAGAACTATAGATAGAATTTCCACCTTTACAAAACTGAGTCTTCCAATACATGTATATGGCATGTCATCATTTGCTATTTACTCAAATTATCTTTTAAAGTTCCTCTATACTGGTGAGCATGATGTGTGTGCAGGGAAAACTTTGTGTATGTAGATTTATCACGTAACTTCTTAAAATTATTCAAATTAACATATTTTATTCCTATTATACATAACTTATATTTTGCATTATATTACCCACCTGGCTATTAATCTAAAAGGAAAGCTATTGATTGAAATATTTGTTTTGTATTTAGCTACCTATGCAGTCTTTATTAATTAACAGCAGTTGCTGAGTTGATTCTCCTGAGTTTTGTAGATTGACAGTTAAATAATTTAGGATTTGATGATACTCTTGCTATTGCCTTTCCACCTTTCAGATTATTGCCTTTGTGAATTTATTGTCCAGCACAGTTAAATAATAGTGTTGATACTAGGCCCTCTGGGCTTGTATTCACTTTACCAGGGATTTCCCTGTCTCTTTTATCAATAAACTTAATATTGACAATATTTTGAGCTTTTATGATAAGTTGGAAATACTTTACCTAAAGAATGTCTGTTGAAATAAAATCCAAATACCTTTTAATCATATATTAAGATGGTTACATGTTTTATTTTCTCTTATGACTAATATCCATAACAAAACACATTAGTAGATTTCTTAATATTAAATAGTATATACATCTAGGGGGGAAAAGTTTTTGTGGTAAAGATGGAATTTGTTTTCAAAACCTTTATGTAACCTTTCTGAACCTGTATTAGTAAGGTGGAATTGTTCACAGTGGTGACTAATAAAGGCTATATTTTCAGATTTTGATCCCAAAATTATAATAGCTATATAAAATAATTGTGAATATTTTCTTCTTTCTTTAAGATCTATAGACCTTGAGTTAAACTAAAGCACTCTTCTTAATTACTAACATTTTTTGTAAAAATATATATATGTGTGTGTGTGTAAGGAAATTGGAATACTTTCTGAAAATCTAAAATTTCTCAAATAGCAGCTCTTTTAAATTACTGCCCAATGCTTTTGTTTATTATCTACTGTTTGATGGGAGTCAAGGTTATTAATTCCTTTTACTTATTCTAAGAATATCATATAGAGAAGAAGGAAAAGTGGAATCTGTATATTTCTGTCTTTATCTCTTACCTGAAGTCTTCTCTCTCTGATTAATCTTTTTGATTTCCTTGATTCATTATTTGAATAAGTTATTTTCAGCTTGTATTAAATACAACACAATAAATATTAAGTCATTCAAAATATGTAAATAAAAGGAGATAAAACAGTACAGACACAATAAAATTCAATAAGGTGAAGAGGTGATTAAATAAGGTGAACAAATACTATGAAAAATTTTACTACAAAACATTATGAAGATAAAATCAATTTTATGTCAACATGTTAGTGCTTTTCTGTCCCAAGAGATCTGAAATTGTTGCACCAAGCAGACTATTTTTCATATTGAGTAGACACTAGTGTTTGCTGATTTAAGTTATGAAATCACTGACACTTGAGACTAGTTATGGCAGCTTTTTGTGTAAAGCCGTATCTTGGTTTATCTGAGGCAAATTTTCTAAAATTGCATTTCAGTCATTGATTTATTAATTTATTTATTCACAATTAGACCTTCTATCAACACACGTTTTCTGAGATTTACTATGTATTCTGCATTTTTCTAGAATCAAGATTCCAAATAATTAAGACACAAACTTTGCACTAAGATACTTTACAAGCTGGTAGCAGAGATGGACATAAATATAAATAAATATTATAAAGGGTGGTATTGATACATTAAGTAAATTAATGATATTAGAAGTGTGTACAAGGTACAATGCTGACATAATATGGAATGAGTTTGAAAACAAGCACAGGCATACTTGGAGATATTGTGGGTTCAGTCCCAGACCAGTGCAATAAAGAGAAGGGTAATCCTCATTCCATGACCTTCAGTTGCTGCACAGATCTATTAGTACTATTCCCATATCTGCTTTCATACCCTCAATATTTCCTCTCTGGTGTGTTCCACTTCCAAAAGCTGGCACCTGCCTCTCTTTATTGGAAAGTTGTCCTTGAATCTCATTTTTCTTAGATGAACATAGAAGTACAGTGACTGGGAATGTATGCTCTCCCTCTGCCAGCACATTTTCTATCAAATACGGGGAAAAGTGGTGGGCTAGGGACTCTAGATATCTTCTGCTCATCTAGACAACTTTGATTTGTGATTTTCATCCAGAGTTCTCCAGTGAGATTGAGCCAAAACTTCCCTCTGTGAGACTCAACTTGAAAGTGCTCCCTTCTTTAACTTCCTTCCATTTCTGGTTCCACTTTCCTACTTCCCTACTGTTTTTTTCTGCAAGTTACTTTCACATAAATCCTTGTCTAGGGCCTGCTTGAAGGAAACCCAACCTACGACAGTTGCCTTGGAAGATAATATGCAGCCTCTGCTGTAAGTCTATTGACAGTAGAATTCCCGTCCTCAAACGGGATCAATTCAGAAGATGTACTGAGCATCTCGTAGGGCAAGATATGAGATTAGGTTAGTTAAATTTGAACTAATAACCCTTCTATGCCACCCTCTTTGCACTGACAGTTTTGTTTCCTGTGTAAGCAAATATGCATATGCATTTTTTCTAAATTTTATTTTGTATTTTGTTCCATTTTACAGAACTCATACCATTATCAAGTTAAAAGAAAATCAAATTAACTTTTTTAAATATAGTAAGGTCTGAGAAAATTTTGAGGGCTCTTTTTTTCATGAATTGCCTAATTTCTGCCCAGAATACTAAAATAAGAGACACGTGTTGGCAGGAACTGACTACTTACCTAACAGACAATTCGCTCTTCTCTAATAACCAAACTCTGAATTTGTCCATGAATTAGGCAGTAATCAGAAGGGGAGATGAGTCTGACTTCTGTTATAGGTACTGAATATGTGATTAAGGTTTGATCAATTTGATGTAAGAAATCTAAGTCTTTTGCTCTCTAATTATAAACAAAACTATTATAAACAAAACTAAAACCAGAAATGGGTGAACTGTTTTGGTTTCTATTTTAGCTTAAATAAATTGATTTTTTTTAAGTGTTAAAAAAAATAAAATAAACAACTAACAATGTGTGACAAAAACTTGCTGATGTTACTCTTTCCTAATATATCTTCTGGAAATGTTACTGAGACATCTGGAATGGCAGGAGATTTCTTGTTACCATGAGGCACAAGCAGGAGGACAGAAAGCCAACACACTTAGGATAATGTAGCAGAGTATAAAAAGAAATTAGATCCTGTTGGCACTGCTAAGTTGCTGAATCAACCCAGAACTATCTACTGTAAAATTTTTAAGTGAGATAATTAAATGTCACTAATGCTTAATGTCTTATCTTTAGCTAAAATCATTATTGATTGATACAAAGTGTATCATGAAAGGATTTTAGCAGCTAGTAGTACTTGAAATCAAGTTCAGGAAGTGGTTTCAGAAATGGTGAGTATAAGTAGGAAATTACCTGCACATATAACACTGGAGAATATGCAGAGAAAGAATGAACTGTTTTGGACTCTGGAAAACTATCTTAAAAGAGAACTAGTGTTCAGCATTATTTAAGCTGCACGTGTCATACTTTGCAGAGGTCTTAAGTCAAATGTTCCAATAATTTGAAAACAAAAACACTTAAACATAGCATATATGTAAGAAGTATATCACCTTTAATTTTTAAAAAATTACATTAGAATTTTTCCATATACACATTTACTTTGATGGAGAAATAATTTAATCAAATGGTCTTCTGTTTTAAAATTAACTGTTTAAGATTATAACAGTTTTCTATATTTAGTTTGATTACAGTTTATATTATAACAAATCTGATTTAAAATGATACAAATATGATACTTCAAACTTACGTTCACGATTTATCCTGAAAATTTAAATATTCAGCTACTTATATGATCTTGTGTTTAATATGTACCTTTACTTACTCTATTTTCATTTCATAGTGAAAATCAACCAACCATTGAGAGTTGTTTTAAACACAAAAATTTCCTGAAGTTTTTCCAATGCAGGTAGATTTTTCCTACACATTATCAGTTAATAAACTAATCTTATTTTGTTTCTTTTCACATTATTTAATAAAATATTAAATTGATTGAAGGACAGAATTCAATATAATAAAATATACAGGATAAAGTCACCAAATTTAATACATGTGTGTTATGTGAGTGTATGTACAGACATTTATAATAACCAATGAGACGTTATGATCAAATATTTATTTACAATAATACTACATAAATAGATTAAAATATTTTAGCATAACAATTATAAGAAATGAGTGCAACAAAATAAGATAAAACTATGAAATCTTTCTGATATATAAAAGGAGACTTGACTAGTTGAATAGATATTAATGAATTTAAATCAGAAATTGAGTAATGTAATATATCATATTCCCAAGCTAGTAATAGCTAAAGAATTTATAAGCAAAATCCAGTATTTTTAAATTTCTTAAAATATCCAAGGTTCAATTAAAGAGGAAGCACTTTATGAAAATGAAATGTTATGGCAGTAGGCCTGCTTTAGAAAATATTAATACATATTTAAAAAAACATTAATTAACATGTTACAGATGAGACAAAAAAATAAATATATCAGAATTGATAGCTCAGATAGAGACCATGTTTCTATTTAATAAATGTAAGAGAAACTTAATGATGTCATTGGGATTGGATTGATTAATCAAGCAATTTTATAGGAAAAATTGATTAGAAGTTTAGGTCAACATCTATTTTGATTATGTGTACATTTACATCAAAATTAATCTAAGAAGAAAAAATTACCTGATATCTGGATGTATAATGATTTGCTACATTTAAGTCTACTTGAAGGCATTTGACTACCTAAATAAAATTTTAACATCCAACATTAGTAGATGATTTGATATTTATTTTTTATATGAAGCTTGTGAAATATTTAAAATAACTAATTTAAATGTGAAATTTAATCATCAGATCTTTATTCTTACTAGATTTCCCCCCCCTTAAATATCAGCAGTTAGGATCAAGTGAGGAACTAAAGGCATCATAAGGTTGAGTAATGGATCCTTGTAAGCCATTTAGTTAACATAATTGGAGGAAAAACAAAGGATTGAAGGCAAAAAGAAAACAAGGGAAAGAAGCATATTAGAATTTTTTTAATTTCCAGAAAGTAAAGCTAGTTGTAAATGGTGGATTGCTATGAAAATTCTTTGCCTTACATCTCAGGTAGAGGAAAGGCATTATGTAGCAAGTTTAAACTTATATTTTTAAATTAGAATACTAATCTGAGTTATATGTATTAAAATTTTCAATTTCCCTTTTCATTATTGAACTTCTATTTAAATATGTTTTTTGGCTTTTCTTTTTTAAAATTTTTCTTCCAGTTTTATTGAAATATAATTGACAGCACTGTATAAGTTTAAGGTATACAGCATAACAATTTGACTTACATACATTATGAAATGATTACAGTAAATTTAGTGAACATCCATCATCTCATATAGATACAAAATAAAAGAAAAAGAAAAAATATATGTTTTCCTTATGTGCTTGTTGGTTTTGAAGTATAATTGAACTACAACACTGTGTTAGTTCCTGTTACACAACATAATGATTCAACATTTGTATACATTTCAAAATGATCACTATATGTCTAGTTGCAATGTCACCATAAAAGATATTAGATATTTTGTGACTATATTCTGGCGATGTATGTTTCATGCCTGGGACTCATTTGTTTTGTAACTGGAAGTTCATACTTCTTCATCTCCTTCACCTTTTTCTTTCCTCCCCTCGTGACACTTCCCCTCTGGCAATAGTTTGTTTGTTCTCTGTATCTATGTCTCTGTTTCTATTTTGTTATATTTGTTCATTTGTTTTGATTTTAGATTCCACATATAAGTGAAATTATAAGGTATTTTTCTTTGAATTACCTCATTTAGCATAATACCCTTTAGGTCCATCCATGTTGTATCAAATGGCAAAATTTCATTCTTTTTTATGGCTGAGTAATATTCCATTATATATTATACAATTATATATATGTGTATGTGTGTGCATGTATAGTATATATATGTAATATATATATTGCATATTCTTTATCCATTCATCTATGGTTGGGCAGTTAGGTTGCTTCCATATCTTGGTTATTATGAATAATGCTGCAATGAACATAGGGGTGGGAGGAGGCTGTCTTTTTGCTGTTGTATATTCTTGCCTTCTTTTTCATAGATTAATTGACCATATAAGTGTGGATTTATTTCTCTATTTTGTTCCATTGATCTGTGTGTCTGTTTTTGTGCAAGTACCATACTGTTTTTTTTGTTTTTTTGTTTTTTTTGTTTTTTTTAAAGAATATGTTGGGGGTAGGAGTTTATTAATTAATTTATTTATTTTTGCTGTGTTGGGTCTTCATTTCTGTGTGAGGGCTATCTCTAGTTGTGGCAAGCAAGGGCCACTCTTCATCGTGGTGCGCAGGCCTATCACTATCATGGCCTCTCTTGTTGCGGAGCACAGGCTCCAGACGTGCAGGCTCAGTAGTTGAGACTCACGGGGCTAGTTCCTCCGTGACATGTGGGATCCTCCCAGACCAGGGCTCGAACCCGTGTCCCCTGCATTAGCAGGCAGATTCTCAACCACTGTGCCACCAGGGAAGCCCCCATACTGTTTTGATTACTATAGCTTTGTAGTCTAGTTTGGAATCAGGGAGGAGGATACCTCTAGCTTTGTTCTTATTTCTCAAGATTGTTTTGGCTATTAGGGATATTTTGTATGTAAATACAAATTTTAGAATTATTTTTCCTAGTTGTGTGAAAAATGACATTGGTATTTTGATAAGGATTTCATTGAATCTGTAGATTGCCTTGGGGAGTACAGTCATTTTAATAATATTAATTCCTCCAATTCATGAGTACAGTATATCTTTCCACTTATTAGTGTTGTCTTCAAATATTTTCATCAATGAATTATAACTTTCTGTACAGTTTTAGGTACAATTTTATAGGGAAGACCTCTGTGTATTTCTAAACCATACTTGTAGCAAGAAAATTTTTGTATCTGTAAGCATTCTGCATTTAAACACAGGAAGAAAATAGGCAATAATTTTCCTTTGGTCCAGTCTAGAACTATTATATACTTAATAATAATAATAATATTTTATACATATATCATGCACGCATACACATATACATGCTTACAAATATATGTGTATGTGTATGGGTCTATTTTCTTATGTGTAATACATATACATATAGAGAATTCTTGATGCACTTAACCTACTTATAATTAGGCCTCAGATCATCAAGAAAGGTATGGACTTTTATCTGTATCTATACTTATACCCTGAATGCTTTGTATACAGAAAGTTTATTCGGTTAAAGTATAACAAAGGTGGAAAATCTTCTCAGCATCATTAATACTAAACACATCTCAAAGCCATACTTCCTATACTAGCTATATAGAATGATACATCAGTGCCCTCACCTAAAAAATGTACAGAACAGAGCTAAATTACATGTACTAAGTTCAATAAAGAGTGAAAATTGTTCTTACATTCATTCATGTATTCATTTAACAAACAATTTTTTCAAAGATTATTATGAATCAGACATTGTGCTTGGAAGGAAAGGGTAAGTGGAATTAAAAACAATATCTACGTCTGTATATCTAGTGACAAGATAACTGGAGAAGTGTTAAATAGATCCACTTTATGAGTAAGCAAAGATTGAGTAATAGATAAAAGTAAAACACTGCTGATTATATATTAAAGAGACAAATGTTTCACTTACTGCTGACATAAGAAGCCTGTTACTGCTATCCTGAGGTATCAAGCAGTACAAATTTATAAAAAGTTTAATTTCTTATTGCCCACCAATGGCAGTGCTGCTATTCTCATAGCTTTGTCTACTTCTGTGAATCATTTATTAGAGTTATATGTGAAGTCCATACTAAGGAAATTATGTTTTGTTTGGTAGGCACTGGAAATATTTTAACTGTTCTTTGATCTAGGAAGTGAAATTATTATAAAATATAGTACCTAAGGATATTATTCAGAGAGAGACTTAAAGAGCGGAATTAAAGACAAAACGACTGAAACCCCAGGCAGAGTCAACAGGATATTTCTATACTATAAATGCTAGATATTAGAGCACATCCTTTGTGGCAAATAAAAGCCAAATAGGAAAGGATAAGATGCCTCCAAAGTTTTGAATCTGCATTGCCTGGAGAATGATAGCCAAATTTTAAAATTATGTAAATGTAAGAGAAAAGCTGTGTTTGACTTTTATTGTTTTTTCATTTGTTTTTAAGAAAATTAAATAAAAAACTTACTTCAAGGTTGGGTGTCAAATGATAAAGAAAAGAACCCAAGTAATTCTGATGATGATAATTAATATTTTTAACTACTAAGTAGGTTCAAGGCACTAATCTAAGTGCTTGTTTGCTGCTTTTCACAAACCCATTTTTCAAATGAGGCAACTGGAACCCAAAGACGTAAAGTGTCCAGTGTTAGTTAGCTCATCACTGGTAACACCTGGACTTGAACACAGACATTCTTCTATAAAAAACTGTGCTCTTAACCAATTTACCATCCACAAATAAATGTCTTAAGTCAGGTTTAAGGAAAGAGTGGGAGCTGATAAATTCAGACTTTGGAAAGAGGAAAAGAATAGTTGAGTAAGAGAATACAGAGCAGTTGTTCTTAACAGTGTCCAACTGTACAGCTTTATAATCAGATTTATAGGTCCAAACACTGAGGATCCTCAATCAGTAGGTTTTGAGTAGAAACAGGTCTATTTAAAAGAAGATCCATAGTGATTCTGATTCACAGGTAGGGTGAGAATCACAAATGCAGGGGTGGGGGAGTATAGAGAGCAGGAATGTACACCTTGAAAAACATCCACATGCTTTAGAAATACTATTTAATTTACATCATTAATTCTGTGCACCATCCCTACATCTCAAGTTTACCAGGGAGTTACTGAGTTTAAGCTGCATCCACGGACACACGATTTCTAAATGTAGAGATGGGAATCCAAAGTCTGACTTTAAAGTCCATTATTTTCCCCATTAGACTAGAGTTTCTTTGAGATTATGTATTCAGAACCCTAGAGATTTAAAGAGTTTTCTTGGGGTCACCTTGGTGGAGGGAAGCAGAACGGATAAAGGGATGCAGAACAAGAGCTCAGAGGCCTGCATTCCACTGTCTTCTTATATTTCCAGTCACAGAATCTTTGCTTTTATATAGTGGGATTCTGTCTAATATTAATTGTAAAAGCGGCTTCAATGACTAAAAAGAGTGTGAAAGTTACTGAACCAACCCAAGAAGACAAAGTAGGAGTAAAAAAGCAGATAGGGGTGTTCAGAAGATAGCACTATATGTACAGGAAAGCTCTATTTTAACCAACTTATGCAAATCATGAAAAACTGAAAAATTCATAAATGCTATCAACCATAAGAATATTTGAATAAAATAATCCCCAACAAAGCAATGCTATTGATACTACTTCCCCTTATTAGAAAATCACATTTCTTACATTAACCAAAATTTTTTACAATATACTTCCATCTTAGCATGAGATTTTGGCTAACCTGTCATCACATATCACACGCTTTGGAGAGACTTTAATACAAGGGATTCCAAACTGGCACCCAGATCAAAATGGCTCCCCTGCTATGTTGTATTTGTAGGGTGGCCATGTGATCCATAGTCTAAACCCAGATGCATTTGAAAGGGACAACAGGCATGAAACTTGACAGTCCCAGGTATACGGGATACATGGTCATACTACCATTTTAGCTACTATAACGTTGAAAAACATCAGTCTGAACATTTTTATATGAATGAGGCCTTCCAGTTCACCAAAGTCCTCAGTACTCCTTAGTGCTCTCTTTTGTTACCCATCTGATACTTATTTTATGCAAATAAAAAATATGAATATAAAATCATCCCCTTTCTAAGAAAAGGCCATATATGTATATAGTGTGTGCATGCATGTACATACATGATTTTTAAATCTATTCATACCTTGGTTCTCCCACATAATGGATAATCTTTTCTCTGCCTCTCATTAGAAGGATTCTCATTCCTTCTCCCCCATTATCTCAAATCAAAGTCTTTTATTTGTTCCCAAAGAAGCTGAATTCCACCTGACAATAGTTTCAATGTAGTTAACGTTATGATTTCCATTATTCTCTTTTACTGGGCATAATAAAAACCAACAACATACCTGTAGCTGGTGAACAATGAGAACAATGTATCAGCAGATGTTTTAGTACTTGGCCAAAATTTCTCCCATCTGACCTATATTATACTTTTTAAGTGAAGTCCAATTAAATGCTAGCTTTGTTGAATATATTCGTCATAAAATAAATGGAGTATTGTTAGCAAAATAGCCAGTTTAGAGCTCCAGTAATACACAGAACTGTTTTGCTATACAACCAAAACCACTTATTTTGGAGTACTTGAACCTAAGCACAAAGCCGAAAACAAGAGAATGAGAATGAGAATAATAAATTATGGAAATCAGAACTAATTGTACTTTCAGGGGTTTGATAGATTATTCTTTTGAAAGAGGAGAGAAGAGCAGGTTTTTTATTATTGCAATGCTGAGATGAATTACCCACGACCTTATGTAAACTGAAAGCTTGTATTGACCTGTTGAAATGGGAAAGCTTGTAACCATGGCAACGGAGGACAAGTAAAATTGGTTTTTTCTGCAGTTATAAATAAGGTGGAGAAACTCTGGGCTTTTTTTCCCTCAATCTGTGACAAAGACAACACAGTAGATAAAACCCACCATTTTTCTCTCTACGGTTTTTACAGTCATAAAATGCAAGTCAATTTACATGAAAATCTCCACAGAGGAAGACTGTTATCTACAAGGTGTGAAGGATGAGAAGGTAGGTATCGGGGATTGGGGAAATAAAGAACCAGAAAGATATAGAAGCTCATAGGAAATGCCACTGATTAAAAAATTCTTTCTTAGATGCATGCCACATACAATTTCAGTGTTGTACATTTCAGGGTATCTAAACATACTTGAGCCAAAGTGCAGGAGAAAATCCTCAAGCTATTCCAAATTGTTACGCTGTATCTCTCTTTTATCTAGAATAAAAAGGATATTAAGCACAGGATATTTGTAACTATATCTACTCTTACTATGTTCTAAAATAAATGAATAATTATATATGAGTCTTTGAAATGGGATTCTGTACAGGCTTAGTGGCCACTATGGTTTATTCTGTTAATCCTTTTAAGTCTGAATTTTTATCAAGTATTTTTCAAAAATTTAACCTCTTTCACCCAACACTTGGTGGCACTACTACTTCATAAGGCAAGTCCCTGAAAATGATTCCCAAATCTTCTGTATCAAGGCTTTGGAAAATATCTTGTCTGCCAGACTAGACTGTAACCCTTCAGCTCTAATGCTTTGAATATGCTGCTGGAGACATTAATAAATCTTCTGTTCCTCCCATGCAAATAGGGAAAAAATTTGTTACAAGCACTAATTTTTATCACACTAGGTTAATAGGGATGAGAAATGGAAGAAAGGCACTTTCATAGAATATTTATTAGGCTAATGCTTTAGAGTCTACACTGTCTAAGGGAACTTTCTGAAATGATAGAAGGTTTCTTTGGAACACTAGGATGATGGAGATTGGCTTGTCTAAGATGCAGCTATTAAACACATGTGGCTATTGGACACTTAAAATTTAGCCAATGCCATGGAAAAACTGAAATTTTCTTTAGAAATGTTTTTAATTAAACCAAATTAAACTTCAGGAATCACAAGTGAGCAGAGATTACCATGTTGAACCACAGAGCTTGGACCTTGCTATAGATGGATCCAAGGTGTTGGCTCAAGAGAGTTGACTAAAGAGGACAGGAAGGGATGCAAAGTATGGTAAGAAAAGTGATGACACCACCTGCTCCCCAATCAGTGGGGGAAAATTAAATTAAATTAAATAAACCAGTCTCTAATATAATAAAACCAGCTTATTATCCTCTCCATTGTCACTTAGGAAGTAGTGGAGTGTTTTCTTTGCAATAATATACGTACTGATTGAGTTTCCCTTCTAAACGTTTCTCTTTTTGGTATATTTTTTTTCCTCTTTATAATAGTTAAGGGAGCAGAAACACATTCAGTGGCAGTCACTTTGAATTGTGCTGCCCTAAGGATGGTGGCATGGAGCTTTTCATCACTCAGTCCCATCCCCCATGACCTGGACTAAAGGGCAGAATAAGACTTTCCAAATTTGTTCTTTCTTATCCCACTGAATGCAGCAGGTTACCTTCAACAGTGAGTTGCAACAATGAGATGGATGATTCAAAGAGCCTTCTTATCCCCAGGCCTGAAAGCATATTTGGAAAGACAATGAGAATGATCAGTCATTAGTGTGACCACTCTTACTTCTAGCACTAATTTCTCCCTTTAATTTCTTATGTGGCTTATTCAAGTTTTGTTAAACTTGATTCTGTCTCCTTTACTTGGAATTGGGCTCTCAGAGGAAAGGGGCTAGATTTTGGTTTTCACTTTTTTGCAACCTCTGGCCCCTAACCCTATACATGTATGGTGACCCTTTTCTACTGTCAGAAAAAAAATGAAGGAATTAGAAGAATTGAGATATCACAAATGGGAATTCCTCTGTTATAAAAGCAATGTGCTGATAGCCACCTCCTAATAGTGACAATGCAATTTACTGACAGTTACGGATGTGCAGGAATTACTGGCAGAATATTGTAAGAAATCTATTTTGGGTTCTAAATTTGAACAACTGTATTGCTGTGATAAGAAATTCTGTGGCATATCAAGAGTGACTCCACAGGTGACTGGTTATTTTAAAAACTTTTCCTCTGCAGTTCTATTACATGCACTTATAATCTTTCTGAAAGATTTTTTTTCACTAATCTGCTTCCTGTTGCCTTCAGCTGGTCAAAATCTGTACTCTATGCCTATGGACCATATGTCAAGACTACTCCCCCCACTTCCATCACATAAAAACTTTCCTTTCAGTCTTCTACTTCCCTATAAATAATGCCTTCTGTTTTTGATCCATTTCCAGTTCAAAATAGGTACAGAATGGTCTTGATGATTGTTTTACATCTTCACATATTATTTCTTGTATTTTCACTAATATTTTCATTGATCATTTCCTGTCTTTATTATGTCCTCAATCATATACCCTTAAGAATCACTGAATTTTAGAACAGACACAGATTCAGAGATCCACTGATTAAGCACTTCTTAACCTAGGGTAAATTAACCTTCTGAAAATAGAAGAAAAATGTTTTTGTTTTTGTGAAAATGTATATCAGCCAGAGCCTATTTGACCGAAAACACACCAGCTACCTGAATGGAAAGAATTAAGGAATTGTTAACTAAGTATAAAGGGTGAGGAGAAGATGCTAGGGCATTTATCATGAAGGTAACAACTATAAAAAACAAACAACCACAAGCCCAAATGCTCAGGAAACAATGAGATAGTGGCAGCAACTTAGAAACTTAAAGGAGGGGTCTCTGGGAGCCGAAAACCAGACTTCTCAGGAGGGGCTTAACATGTGTCCCTGGGTGGAAGGCAAGATGTAGCTGATTCTGCAACTGCTGGCAGAATTGCTGACTGCATTCAGCCGCTGCTACAAAAATAGCTGCTGCTTCCAGGGTGAGAAGATGTAGCAGTGATGCTCACAGGAAGTACAAGCAGACAGGAAGCCCATGTAAGGCAGAGAGGAAGGAACAAGTCTCTTCCTCCTCCAGACTTGCAAGCTTCCTCTGATACCTTTATTGGCAGAGGCAAACAGAGAGACAGTTTTGACAGAGCAGAAATGCAGTGGTCCGAGTTCCAGCTCCTCAATCAGCAAGCAGTGCATAGAGAATAGGGTTGAAGCTGAGAGACAACGGTTTAATAATTGCCACAGACTATATATATTTATATATTTTTTAATGAGGAGAGAGCCTATATTTTTATTAGCTTTTCAAAGCGATACGTAACTTCCAAATCATTAAGAATTATTGAATAAACAGAAAAGACAAAAGAACCTCATGATAACAAACCTGATGTTCTTTCCACTATTTTACACTGTGTCTTCCATTCCTCAGTTAATTACGTTCTCACTAACAAGAAGGCATCTTAATGCAAATTTCAAAACATCATTAGTGCTCAGAACACATTAAGTATTAGGAGGTGTTAACCAAAAAACAAAACAAACACACACACATCCAAAAAAACTTTTTCACAACCTATTTGAGGTCTATGTCTATAAGATTTACAAATTTCCCAAAAGTCAAATCATCATTTTAAGTACAACAAAGTCTACAACTTGTTTTTTTTCAAGAATTATTTTATTCATAAACTAAAAGTACATTTAACATATAAATTATTTAACATAGCTTACCCTATTAGAATGAATTTTAAATTAGTAATTAAATAATACTCTTTTTTTTTTTCCTACCTGATAATGATTGAAACAGTTCCTTTGGATTGTTACTTGTTACTTGTTACTCATGCATATACAGTTGCTTGGGTATACTGGAAACTCAGAGGCAGATCAGAGGAAAAGGAAAAACGTCAAGCAAATAGTCAGGGTTAGGACTGTTCAACTGTTTGCATCATGACCAATACATCATAATAATGTCCTACAATGTGTGGTGACCTTGTACTTAATATTTAAATGGGTCCAGTAAATTATATGACATTCTAATGGAAACAATATGATATTATGGAGCGTTAAACAGATCTTTCTAGAAATAGAGATGCTTAGGTTAAGTTGAAAATGCTGTTTTATTTTGGAATGATTCCATAATTTTAGGAATAAAGCAAATGCTGACAATTCTGGGAATAAGGTTGTCATGAAGGAGAGAGCTGGAAAGAGAAAGTCTGTCTAGACATAAGCAAATGGATGCCTCATAAAGGAGATCTCTAGTTCCAAAGAAGAAACTATAGAGGGAAGAGGAAACTCCCTCTTCACAGAAGGGCTGTCACATGGACCAAAATAATTCAGGAGGGGATTAAAGTAAAAGACTGCAGCTTTGCTTATACTCAGCTTTCCAGGGTACTGGATATAGATTTTGGCACAGCGAGATTAACCTATCCATCACTGGTGAAAGGGGGGTTTCTAGGACACCACTGAGCTTTATTCACAAATTAGACTATGAGGTGACACTGAACAGACCTGGAGGAACAAGGGACTGATGGTCATATCCTCAGATCCTTGGAAAAATAAAAGCTAGACCAATAGGTAAGAATGTAAAGCAGAGCATTTCATTAACTGAATTGAGAGGTGAACTACCCCAGTGATTAGAATTAGAGTATTACTTGTGCTGCATGAAGTAAACCTCTCTGATAACATTTCCTTACCACACAAAGTAAATTTACACAGACGTCTTTTCATCTATTATGTCTGAACCTTAAATTTTCTCATATTATAGATATAGTGCCTATTTTGTTTGCCGTGGCAGTCTCATTTACATGATTATGAAATGCCCCAGGGCAGGGCATATGCTTCCTTCATCTTGGAATCATTATTACCTGGCGCCCAGCCTGGTACGCAGCAGGCATCCGAACAGTTGAGTGAATTTGTTGAATTTCAATCTGTTTTTAAAACAGAATCAATTGAATCAAACAAGTGAAAATGTTCACTTGATCTCAGTGATTTCTGGTCACTCTTAGACAATAGATACAATTCATCAAAGGCTGTATTTCAATGTTTGAAAGGACCTGAAAAGTTATCTATTTTACCTGCCTTGGAAATCCTGAATCTTATTTCTTCACATATATGTATGTGTGCAATATATGTAGACACATACATTTTACACTCACATGTATCTGTCTTTAAATTTGCATTTTGAGTGAGTTTTTCCCTGAAGTTTCAATAATTTGTTTTATTCATTTGTTTAACACAGAAGGCCTGTGCTCAAATTCATGTTTAAGAAGTCATAAAAAGTGAAAAGAAGCATTGATACTCATTAGGCTTTAAGCAAATATTCTAAAACACCTAATTGCTTTTAGAGAAAGAGCAAGGTAATACACAGTATTTATTGAATTTTCAACCTAGTATATGATGCATCTTTTTGTACTCTGTACCCATTTGTAAGTGCTGTTGACCACAGTGTTACTGAGGATCCAATAAATGGATGACTGACAGAATAGCATATTAATAAAAATGATCCCAGGCTTCCCTGGTGGCGCAGTGGTTGAGAGTCCGCCTGCTGGTGCAGGGGACACGGGTTCGTGCCCCGGTCCGGGAGGATCCCACGTGCCGCGGAGAGGCTGGGCCCGTGAGCCATGGCCGCTGAACCTGCGCGTCCGGAGCCTGTGCTCCGCAACGGGAGAGGCCACAACAGTGAGAGGCCCGCGTACTGCAAAAAAAAAAAATAATAATAAATAAATAAATAAATAAAAATGATCCTTTAAAAGTAAAATGCCAAATATCCTGAGAGCAAAAATAAATATAAATAATAGTAACAAGTTTGGCATTTATTTAATTTTAACTTTTTAAAAAGAAAAATTAGAAATTTAAGCTGGAAAGTGATTAATCATTTTGAAAATGTTTTCCTTAACCATCCACAGTATGATCCATTGCCTTACAACAAATGTTCATTCATTCAAGAAATATTGATTCGACCATCTACCAAATAATTTGTTAGGCTCTAAAAATAAAGTGGTAAGTAAGAACTAGTGAGGTTCCTGCACTCAATGAGCTTACATTTGAATGTGGAAAATGAATAATAAATGTTAGCTTCATATGAATTAAGCTTCATGTGAATTAATTTCTGAAAATTATAGGCACTATAGAGGAAATAAGTAGGTGCTATAACACTGGACAAGAGCTTGTATAACTCTAGGCGCAGGGAACAGCAAAAGGTCTGAAGTAGGAAAGAATTTGGGAGTATTTGGAAAGCTTGGGTATGACTGAAGCTTAGAGTGAACCATGGAAGTTGCTATGAAGTGAAGGTTGAGAGAGATTGAACAGAGCATGGTAGACATTGAAATGGGCTTTGAATTTTTTTCTAATGGTAAACCAATGGAAACTAAATTTTAAGCCAAAAAAAAAAAAGCATGGTCTGATGGATGTTTAAAAGTCTGAGTGGAGACATTTGGTAAAGAAGAGATTGTAGGAGGATTGGGGTAGATCTAAGGAGATCACATAGAAGAAGGTTATTTCAGGAGTCCTGGTGAAAGTTAATTAGGCTTTCAGTGATGTTCTGGCAGTGGAGATAGAAGAAAGTAGTGGAATTAAGATGTATTTTGGAAGTCAAACTAAGAAATGGTTAGGTCAGTATGTAGTTTAAAAAAATGAGGAAGCCAGATTAATTCTTGACTGTTAACTTGAGTGTCTGGGTAAGATGATGACCACTGTGAGATAAATAGGTTAGGTATTGGTAAAATAAAATGGAGAGGCAGTGTGTAAGAAGTTGGACATAAAAAGTCAGAAGTGTGAAAGTCTGGGCTGAGAGACACATTTAAGATTTTTTAGTGCATTAAAGAATGGGCAAGAAGGTAGATATATAAGATGATGTGATCCTAAGCCCAGTGCTAGCAATCCTAACATTTAGAAGCCAAGTAGTACAAGGCACTCTATCGTAGGAATTTGAGAAGGGAGAGGATCATTAAATTAGTAGTTATAACAATGATCTAAGGTGTTAAAAAATTCAGGGTGGTAGAGTGTTTTAAGAAACATAAAGGTTGAGATGAAGGTGAGAGATCACATCATACGAGGAATTGGGACCACTTAGGTCATATGACCTTTTGATAGGGCAATGAGAAGAAGCTAGACATTGTGGGTTGAAAAGTGGATGAGAAATAAAAAAGTGGAGAGAGGGAGTATAAAACACTTTCCTGAGAATATTTTTGATGTACATAAAGTGAAACTGTACAGGAGTTGGAGAGGAGTGTGTGGTGACAAAAGGTATACTGACTCATTGCCTAGCAGGAAGTTCACTCTTTTTGCTATAAGCTCACATTTCACCTCCAGGCTGTATATTTCAATATTTCCTCACCCAATTCTCTACAGGGCCCCAAATACTGTGTCAGAGTTTTTTCTGCTCCTATGCCTATTTAATTATATAGTTTCACTTCTTGTTCTGTATTTTGAAAATACTCTCCCACCTCTTATTTTCCTGTCCTACTCCAAAACTCAGCTCTCATCTCCTGCTCCGCATTGAATGCTTCCCTGTGATTCCACTCAGCATTGAGTGTCTTAAATCTCTGACCACTTACTTGCTGCTCATCCTAGAGGTTAAAGACCAAGAGAGAACTGTGGCCATGTTTCTAGGAATCTCCAAGTCCTACACTGACAAAAAATAGAGAGAAAGAAGGAGATTATGAAAGAGAGAGAGAACCAGCTTTCCTTGGGAAATCCTAACTTGTTCTACTACCCAGAGGAGGTAGAAAACAGAGAGACATCACTTTTTAGGCATCTTTGTGACATGGGGGAACAGAAAATGTGAGAAATCATTACAGAAAAGAAAAAAGTAGGAAAATAGAGAGATCATGTCCTTTGGAGCACAGAAATAGATTATTTCTACTTGTAATCTCTTTAAAATCCATTTCTCCATCTCTGACCAAGAATATTAGCAAGTCCTTTTCTCTTACAGAACAATCAAGCCACAGTGGGACTGGTATGAATGACGAGAGAAACATTCCCCTTTCCTGGTCTTTCTTTGGAATTTACCAAGAGGTCTTGTGGGAGCATATTTAATATGACTTAACTTCTCATGTGTTTATCTTTTCCTAAAAACAATATAAACTTATCATGAGCAAGAAAATATTGTCTGCCTGTGTAAATACTTTTGCTTATGTATTTTTATTTCTATAGTGTTCTATAAATTGAGTATTGGTGTGATTTATAAACAGATTTAAAATTATAAATGTAACCACTGTGATTGACAACCAAAAACACACTTATTGGTAGGAATAATTTCCACTATATTGTTAGATGACTTTATACTATATATAATCCAAAGCCATACCATTAGGCTGCAGTTTTCCTTGAAACTCCTTGAGAAGCAAGTTATTCAAGCCCCCTTTATTTCTGTTATCTAGTAACTCAGCCAATCAGCACATATGCATGGATTAACGGATGGATGGATTAAACCTCTCCTTGAAGTAGTTTGGATCTCCTGAGAGAGAAATATATAAAAATGTAAGACATTCTAATCTCTTCCTCACCTGTGTTCATCATCTTTCTGGGTATTTATCTAGTTGAAGTAAGAACGGATAATTAGGAGTTGCAGTTATAGTTAATATAGTAATTGAACACACTAAAAATGAGATTTAGAAAAGCATTTCCTAAATTATAATTTCTGGAGATGTGAGGCGTTCCATGAAAAAACAGAAGGTTACTAAAAAAAGATGTTCAATATGCAGTACCATAGCAGGTGATCTGAGAAGAAACAGAGTAAGAAGCATTGAGTTAGAAAATGTCATAATCAGTGAAGTAAGTCAGACAGATGAAGACAAATATCAGATGATAGCGCTTATATGTGGCATCTAAATATATGGTACAAATGAACTTATTTACAAAACAGAAATAAAGTCACAGATGTAGAAAACAAACTTATGGTTACCAAGGGGGAAAGTGGAGGGGAGGGATAAATTGGGAGATTGGAATTGACATATGCACACTACTATATATAAAATAGATAAATAATAAGAACCTACTGTATAGCACAGGGAACTCTACTCAGTACTCTGTAATGACCTATATGGGAAAAGAATCTAAAAAGGAGTGGATATATGTATATGTATAACTGATTCATTTTGCTATACAGTAGAAACTAACACAACATTGTAAAGCAACTATACTCCAATAAAAAATAATTTAAAAACAAGAAAAGAAAAATCTCTTTCACTGATTTTTAGAAAAGGGCTACTTGTTCATTATAAGTTTGGTGCCTATTTCCATGTTGTTCGCTGCATCTGGTCCTTCCTCTCACTCTCTCTGTTTTTGAGGACCAGTTAGACTATCTCAGTGACAACACCATAGTCCCCCTGTCAAAGGAGGTGACTCTCCAGGATAACTCTCCTTCCTGCAGCATTCCATGGCAGCAACTACCAGGCAACTCAATTATTTCTCTCTGCTGTTTGGTCATTGGTCCAGTGAGACCTCCATTTTTTGCCATGACGTTGGAAGAAAAATACCTGGAGAATTGCTTGGAGACTTTCAAGTGCCTTAGCTTAGAAGAACCACACATCCCCACATCTCACTTTTCTTTGGACAGAATTAATCATGTAGCAATTCCTAACTGCAAGGAGGCTGAAAGTATATTTTCTCATATGACCAAAAAGAAAAGGTATTTGTGAGATATTTGTGAGGACTAGAAATGTCTACTGCACTCTAAAACTTTTACCCAGCTTTCTGTGATTAAGTCATCCATATGTGCAACTTATAGAGTAGGTATTCCAGAAGCATCCTTGCCATGATGAAATAAGCTTCAACCACTGTTATAGAACTGATTATATTCATTCTCCTCCAACTGAGGATTGAACTATCAGAACTCACATTCTTAGTATTTCAGTTGCTGCCCTAAGAGTAGCCTCTCCATTCATCCCATCATCATTCCCAGTCTTATCTTCTTTTGGTAGTGTATACTCCCAGATGAAAGCCAGTCTTTCAGTTTTTTGGGACAGATGGACTTGCAGCTCAGAATCTGAAGTCAGATGGCTTGATTTTGTATCATGGCACCAATACTTACTAGATATGTGACCTTGGGAAGGTTATTCAACATTTTAGTGCTACGAGTTCCTCACTTGTAAAATAGAGAAAATCAGAGCTTCTACCTTGTTGGGTGACTATGATAATTAAATCAGAAAGTAAATGTAAATATTAACTATTATTGGTAAAGGTCCTTATACCTTCGACCCCATATTACCTCCACCATTTTTGTATGCTAACTGAAAACTGACTTTCACTGTGTGAATCTGAGTTGTTTGATTTGTTTTATGTCCTTTAATGATACAGGGACAGAAAATGTGGGAAGTGTTCTCCTTGCTCAGTTGCCTCCTCTAAGCAATTCCTTCCTCTTTTTCCTCCTCTAGGGCAACAACAAGAAGAAGACCTGCCTCTTTGAGCCACATACTTTCAAGAATAATATCCTTCTTCCTTAATCCTGCTATATACCAACACCCTTTCCATCTCTTTATGTTAAAGACTCTAACTCCTAACTCCTAGTGTTTCTTGGTGAGTCCAAAATCCACGTAGGTATCTCTTTATAACAAACCTCATCCTGTACCTCTGGAGGTCAAGTAACTTTTACTTCCACTCAGTTCCAGGTTCTACTTCCATAATTATAATTTACATATTTTTATCACCAAAATATCTTAATTTGAAATATCCAATTTCTCTACTGTCATCTCTTATCTTTCTAACTTGCTTATTATATTCACATATCAACAATATTGTCACCTCATCAAAATACCCAATCCATCGATTCTATCAATTTCTTATTATCAATAGCCTTATCCTATTTGCATGTCTCTCCTTTCCCAGGTTACATTTCATGATCAATTATTATAGTTGCTCCACTGAAAACCTTTAAATCCTTACCTCTTTCTTGTTCCTCTACACTCCAGTAAAAAAAAAAAAAAAATCATCCTTAGATGACACCAAATAACATCCTTTTCCTTTAGTGCATGAGAGAATCTTAATATTCCTAAAGAAGATCATACAACTATCCGAGCAGTTTCACTTTAAATGCTTGATCAAAACATCAAAAAATTTCAACAGTTTTTGGAAATGCCTTGTTTCTTAAGTATCCCCTCCCTCTTATTCTCCTTAAAAATCCTTTATTTACACCATCACCCCCTCAACACACACACATTCAGTTAGCAACCTTATTTATTTCTGGTACCTCCAATTACAACAGTATGCATCTATTCTCGTAAGCTTGGTCGATAATCCCTTTTGGGCTCTGGGTCCCATCTTCTATAACTTTCTCAAGGATTTCACTCTCTTACAGGTGTCTCTGTTTTGACCTACATCTTTAACTTCTTTCTTTTTCTGGATTATTCATACTAGAACCAAGTGTGCTCTACTATGTCTTATTCTAAGAATACCTTCTCATGACACTATATCTTATTTCCAGCATCTTTTGCACTCAAAAGTGGTTTGAACAAAAGAGTTGTCCATACACAAAAGCTTCAATTTCTCACTTCCCATTCACTCTGAAATATAACTACCACACAAACTCTTACAGTAAAAGTGAAGGAAAGTGAATCAAGATCTCTAGACATCTCTGTGATCTACATGTCCCATATCCAGGAGAATTTTGTTGCTGTCCTCACTTCCTTTTACTTCTCAGTAACCTTTGATACCACTGATCACTTCTTCTTGGAATCTTCTCTTTTGACTTTCATGATGCCATGTTTTCCTAGTTTTTCTTCTGCCTCACTGTCCATTTCTCAGTGTTTTATTCCTTGTTTCTCACTCTTGGTCCAACATCTAAATTCGGAGTTCCTCAACAATGTCCCATCTTTTACCACCTGGTTTATATGATGTGACTATTCAGGAAGCTACTCAACCCACAAGCCTTAGAGTCATCTTGTTCCTCCCTTTCCTAACTCCAGTATCTCCTCTATTGGCCCTATTATTTCTTTCTCTGCAATATATCTGGAATCTCCACTTATTCATGCTCCACTATCATCTTCCCAGCTCAAAACCCCACCTCTCCTCAGCCCTGCAGTAACCTCCTTAATGTGCATGGTTCCATTCTCATTACCCTTCTAATCCATTTTCCTCTCAATAGCAAAGTGATGTTTTGAACATGGATATTGCTGTTCAATATTAAAAAGCCTTCTTTAACTTATTCATCCTTTAGGATAAAATTAAAATTGTTTTATAAGACCCTGCTTAAACTGCATCCAGCTTATATCCTAGCTTATCTGGTAGTATTATCCACCCAGCTGACTTTACTCCTGCTCTACTAGCTTCTTATCAGCTTCATATCAATGATCAATTCTTTCCCAACTCAGGCTCCCTGCTTAAATCTCCTAATCCTTTCTTTTCCTTTGTTTAGAAGAAACAAGAAAAATTCATTTGTCATATGTTGCTAAACATCCATGCAATGATCCAGTTGGAATGATCATTGACCTGAATAGGAAATAGATTACTTAGCTCAAATTGTTTTGTTTTTGGCATATTCATCAATGCTGTGCCTTAAGACTCAATATGCCAACTATGCTTCCTGCTAGAAACTCCTTGAAACCTCTGTTTGAGCAACTGTTTGGTAATACAATAAGTTGAAACCCATTGCCAACATGAGCACTGGCAGAATTCATGTATGAGGCAGTTCTAAGTGAAATTGTGTAATAGTAATCTGGATCATCTAGATGACTGCCTTTTAATTCAATGCATATAATTTGCAGACCTTTAGAACTATATCTCAGAATATGCTGATACTTTAAATTGTTATTTTTTTGTATGTCAGTAAAAGAATGGAAGAAAAATATGTGGCCAATAAATTTTTGCCAGATCACGGCAGATAAGATCTTCCTCAACATTTGGATCTTACATAATCAAGGCAAAGGAATCTTCTTTTATAGGCACTAACTCAAAAGACATTATTTTCCACAGAATTTCAAATCTGAGGAAATATTTACAAGGTGAGAGAATATCCTTGTCAGTATAAAGCATAATTTCAACATATCAGATTAAGAGAAAAGGAAGAAAGAAAGAAAGAAAGAAAGAAAGAAAGAAAGAAAGAAAGAAAGAAAGAAAGAAAGAAAGAAAGAAAGGAAGGAAGGAAGGAAGGAAGGAAGGAAGGAAGGAAGGAAGGAAGGAAAGAAGGAAGGAAGGAAGGAAGAGAGAAAGGGAAAGAAAAAGGAGTGAGAGACCCAGCGTCAGAAGTGATGTTTATTTGAATGAGGGTTTTTTTCAATCTTTTAATTTCTGATAGTTAATCTCAAAATGTAGTGGCAGATAATGTGAGTAATGAATGCCACAGAGGGAAAGTAGAGCTGGTGTTTTAAGCATTTTATTAAGAGAATAGGACAGAGTTATTCAGTAATTTTGACAGAGCTACTCAAAGCCTGCCAATAACAATGCATTGCATGTGAAGGGATGGGGGTGGGAGGAGAAGCTGATGATGTAATAGAAACACCAGATGAGCTGTCATTCCAGTGTTCCTGGCAAGGGAAACAGAGTCAATTTAATTATAATATTTTAGAGAAACTGTCCAGAAAAAACAGAAGGATATGAGCTTGACAGAGTTTTATTATTTACTACCTGAATTGCATGGCAATGTTAAGAGGTTGGATAGAAAAAAATATATAATTATTAAAATGATCACTAAGGTGCCAAAGAGGTTCTAAATTAACATGCTGTTATCAGTTTCCATCCATTAACCTCTCTTCATCCTTTGGTTAGCTCTTATAGCAGCCTATATTTTATAATTTCAGAAGTGTGACATACACTGATTACCAAAGTGATAGTATTGCATATAAAATTTCATTAAAACCAAATATTTTAGATAACAAACATGGCATGACAAAGGGGTCTGGGAGAGTCTAGGGAACAGTTGGATAAAACAGAAACAACAGTTCAATAAAAGTGAATTCAGCAGGAGATACTATTTACTATTTTCATGTGAAATAGGGCCACAGAGATAAGCTAGAAATCAGAATGAAGACATTTTGCTAGTATTTCATAATGAACAATGATAATCAGCTGCTGTTTAAAACATATTTGATTGTACTAAAATCAGTCAATTTTTCATTTCCTCTGACATTTATTTTAGCCTTTGCCTGTGGCAGCCTGGCACATGATGGCACATTGAGTTTCGTTTTGTTTATCCTGTGATTTGGTATCATTAAACATTTGAGTGTTAGATGTTACTCAGATGATAGTTATAGAATATTGCAATTAATTGTAAATGGATTTGGAAAGTGAAACTGCTTCACTACCATAGCTTCCTAAAATGGCATCTATAATAAATAACAATTTTCTCTGATTGTAACTAATTACAAGAGTATCTAGTGTGTAGCAAGATGCTAAAATATTCAAATGGAAAAACACTAGCAAGATGTCAATTCTGTAGCAAAATTGGTATTCATTTTTCATGTGTTTTACTGACTATTCCTTTGAACAGTTTATTTTTAAAAGCAATTGATGCCTAAAAGTGTGAACCTGTACTATACCCACTCAGATCCAGGGTACTTTTGGTTACCAAAGAAACCATTTCATGGACATTCACATAAATAAAACTGTAGACAGTGGGAGGAAACACATTAATATAGGAAAGGGCTCACTTGATTTTTTTATTTCTATGAGAAAAGCTCTCCCTATAACCGTATAAGCACTGAGAAAAGTTACAGACATGGGAGTGATCCTTGTACATGACAGATATAAGCAGGGTAATACTATGTTTACCCAGAATGTGAGAGTTAACAATGGTAAGGTTGCTACAATTGTCAAAGTTTTAAAAGTTAGGGAGATGAACACCAGAAAATCTTATTTTCATTTAATCTTAGACATTCCCCCAAACAAATAGAGGTCATTTTTTTCTCCTGCAAATCTTTGCAATATTACCTATCAAACAAAGATCAGGAATATTGTTAGGTTGTATCTTCAAATTTTTGCCTGAGTTGACTGTAGGTAGGCATCTCCAGCTTTATTAGATCCACAAGTATTTCTGAGTTTTAAAAGTTATCAGACATCTAAATATGACTCAAACGAAACAAAAATAAAATGAAAACCCCTGCTTTTCAGGCATTATAATAGTAACTTTATGAATTGGTGGTTTAGTTCTCTTTTCAGTGATTTCTTTGCATTAGGTACAGACGTTGGCCTATTTAATCAATCAGCAGAATGGGTTCTTTTGTTTGGCTGGCTTGACACACTTTCCCCATCCTTTATGAATATGGTCCTCTGTCTTGCTTTCCAGCTTTTGCTCCCACATTCTAGGGCATCAGGCAGGACTGATCAATCACAATTCTCCTGGGGTGTAGGAATGAGCCTCAATTCAGTCTGATTCTCTATTGGAGAAACACAGAAGTTGGTTGGAACCCAATTCCTCACACAAAATTTCCTGATATTGCCGTATTATCTGTCCTAGCCAAGGTCTGTTTTTTCAGGGTTTCCTTTAATTTGACCAGCTCCTCACCATTCTTGTGATATATCTACCTTTTTTTCCTTAAATTCACTAGAGTAGGTTTCATTTGAGTTGAGCCAAAGTACTCCAAAAGGTAACCCAATATTCTGCCTCTGACTACTCCAGCAAAAAATATATTTTGTTATAAAACCAATTACCCTAGTTTGTCAATAATAATCAACATATAAAAATCCTATACTCACTAAACTCTCTTAAATGACTTCACTCTAAATCAATGCATTCTTTATATTTACCGTCTTATGCAGAACTGAGTAGAATCCTTCATTTAAATTTTAAAGACTAAACCCTAGTTCTAAAAGTCTAACTTTGGAATAAAAATTATATGGGGAGTCTCTCTATTTCCTTTATTATATTAAAAGTTAAAATTTTATTCACTCTCAGTAGTGAACAGAATGATTGGCACAATACAAACTTCAATGTGAGCCCCGGGTAGATTTCAGTGAATGGAAAACAATACCTATATTTAAAAGCATTTATAAATCTAGGAAAAGAAAATACAATTTTGTGAGTTATGTAGTAGCTATATGATATATTCGGAGAGAATTTAAAATAAGGTGATGCTTAAAGCTCTTTATAATTTTAACAAAAAAAGATGGCATTTTATAAATATCAACTATGCTCTTATTCACTCATTCATCAAGTATTTATTGAGTGTAATTACTGGTCAAGTGTTGCTTTGGTGTTGAAAATAGAACAATGAACAAAAGGGACAAAAATCCCTGCCCTCATGAAGATTATATTCTGGTTAGAAATGCAAACACTTAACATCACAAGAAAAGTAATTGCAAGTTTGAACACTAAAGGGGAAAAGGCAAGAAAGGAGATAAGTGTCACAGAGAAGAACACTTGGGAGATAAATCCTGAGAAAGAAGAGCAAGTGCAAAGGCCCTGAGGTCATGAAGAGCTTAATATATTTGAAGGTAAAAAGGGTCCAGGTGGGAGCTTAGTGAGGATGGCATTTTAATGAAGCATAAGAGAGGGTAGAGTGAGGTTAAGTTGAAAAGGAAGGAAGTTCCAGTTAGCAATGGTCCTTGGAGTCTTGTTGGAATACTGTATTCTAGATGAGAAACCATACAAAGATTTTTAAAGCAGGGAAGTGATATAATTAAGTAATATTTTCAAAATATCACTTCTTGTCTTTCAAGAATTGGAAATGAGTAGGTGAAGAAGCAGCAAAACTGGTTAGAAACTCTCCTGTTTTAAGCCAGGTTTTCTCAAATTCATGTTGCAAAGGTAGTTTTGAGTAAAACTAGTAGATGCAAACGTCTTCTCTGAGAAACAGCTGATCTTAATTCAGCTTAAGTGTGACAGAGAGAACTTTAACCATGACATCTAAAAGTCTCCAACTCAATGCAGCAAGAGAAGCCACCACAATGAGAAGCCCGTGCACCGCAATGAAGAGTAGCCCCCACTCGCCACAGCTAGAGAAGACCCGTGCACAGCAACAAAGACCCAATGCAGCCAAAGATAAATAAATAATTTTAAAAATAATAAAAATTAAAAAAATAATAATTATGTCGAGGCTTGAAACGGTTGACCAAATACATAGTTCTATAAAATCCGTGATTGAAATAGTATAAGTCTAGATATGGGAAGAAGCAGCAAGAGCGAATCATTTCCTGGACCATAACAGACTAGGAAGACAGACAGTCTGGAGGCTTCTGGCTGCTGTTAACAGGGCCTCATCCAGTAATAATGCATTGAGGGGTCCATCAACAAAATCCTTGCCTACCCTGGGAATGAGCACTTCTACGGCCATGGAACTAATTAGTCACAAAAAGCCTCCTAAACTTTGGTCAAAATTAAGACCAAAAGGGAGGGGATTGTAAGGTAAAGAAGGTTGCCCACCATCCAGTTCCACAAGAATCAAGTCAATAGCCACTGCAGTTGCTTCATATGCAGTATGAAGATCACGATGAGGCACTCTGTGCTCTGAGAAAACTGGCAGAACAGACCTTCAGATAGTTAAATCTTTTCAGGGGAAAATTATATGAACCCAGTTTCTTGCAACATCTCATACCTAGAAAAACACTAAAACCATTAACTAAGATATCTGCTCCTTGCAAATAGCAGTAAACTTCTACCGAGATATGTGCTTGATTGCATGTATCCCTTTGCCAAAATGACATATACACTGGCCTTCCCCTTTACCTCTGTGGAACAGTCCTCAGAGCTTTCTAAAAGACTGTCTCCTGGGTTATAATCTTCAGGTCAGTTCAAATAAAATTTTCCATTTCTTTCTTAAAATGACAATGGATTAATTTTTTCATAGGCTGAATCATCTTGTCAATTTATACAAAAAAATCTTGAGTAGTCTCAGGTGCAATTGGGTTGAGCCAATAGATCAGTTCAATTTTGGAGGAATTGACATTTAACAATATTGAGCTTCCATATTGAACCTTCCATGCTTAAGTGTGGTATCTCCATTTATTACATCTTCTCTAATTTATTTCAACAGCATTTTTTTTCAGCACATATACAGATCTTGAATATATTTTGGAAGATTTATACATATTTCATGTATTAGTATTTTTGGTAATCTTACTTTTTACTTTATTTTAATTTCTTAGTATTCATCACTAGCATATAGAAATATAATTGGCTTTGAATATTAACTCTGTAACTGACCATCTTGCTAAACTCACTTTTTACCTTTAGTATCTTTTGGTATATTCTTAGGATTACCTGTATAGATAATTTTTTAAAAATCTCAACTGTTACTTCTTGTCTTTCTGTGTTTCCAATGACATGTATTTCAGATGATTTAATTTTGTATCACATTTCTTTGATGTTCTGCATTTTTTTTTACAATTTTCTCTGTGTGTTTCAGTTTGTTTGATTTCAATCTGACTTATCTTCAAGTTCACTGATATTTTCTCTGCCTGTCAAAGGTATTCTTCATCTTTGTTAATGTGTTTTTCCATTTGATTCTTTCTTACAATGTCTGTGTATCTGCTGAAGTTACCCAGTGGACCATACATATAAAAAGTCTTTTGTGCACAAGAGACTTTAACATATTCATTAGAATTATTTTAAATTCCATGTCTGATGTAATATCTGTTCCTGATTCTTGACATGTGCTGTTTTTACTTAGTTTTTTCTATCTCTCATAATTTGTGTGTGTGTGTGTGTGGAAAGCAGGAATCTTGCCTTGATCAGTAGAGACTGAAGCAAATTAATTGTTATGACTACAGTGGGCACCTTTTCCTTCCACTACAATTTTGGTGTGGGAGATGGAGTCAATCTAGTCAGAAGTTGGCTTTTTTTTTCCCTTTTTTATTTCATTTTGCTATAGTTACCCTCAAGAACCAAATGCATCAAATTCCTCTCACATTACCTTATCTTTAGAGGTGAGACTGTTTTTTAGGAGAGTTCCTCCCTCACAAAGCCCATTCCACATTGGTTTGGTTCTTCTTTGCATCATGTCTTGGAGTGTCCTTCTCTATGCTCTTTCCCTTCTGCAAGCAATGTTGGTAATACTTGTTACCTCATGTTCATTAGCCTGGTGGTGGTTTTAGAGGAGAAGAAGAAGCACTTCCTGTCATTCTGCTTACTCTTCAGTCTTAGGCAGACACTGCATCCCTGGGTCACAGGTATGGGTCTTCCTCAATTATCAGACCTGGCCCCTGGCTGTGGCTCTGGGCCTAACCTCTTTGCTGTCTCCCCCCAACTAGTAGGGTTTTAATTTTTAAAATTTAATTTCCCCAGATGCAATAGGTTTTCACTTGTGCTCTAAAAGCAGCAAGTTCTGGGTTTTTTTCCTGAAGTGTTTTATTAGGTTGGCCAAAATGTTTGTTCGTTTTTTTCCATAAGATGGCTCTAGTAGAACTTAGTTGTCTTTAGCTCCATTCGAAATGATTTTGTTAGATTGTAAGTGACAGCTGTCCTATCAATGTGCATTTAAAAAAAGACATATCAAAATCAGTGAATTTTTGTGTAGCTATTTTAATATTGAAGATGGAAGAAAAAACAGTAACATTTTCAGCATGTTATGCTTTATTATTTCAAGAAAGGTGAAAACACAACTGAAACACAAAAAAAGATTTATGCAGTGCGTGGAGAAGGTGCTGTGACTGATCGAATGTGTTAAAAAGTGGTTTGGGAAGTTTTGTGCTGGAGATTTCTTGCTCACATTCCAAAAACCAAACAAAATAAGCAAATAAACAAATGAACAATGCATTTTTGATCTAATAGTCCTTCCAGACACAGGTTCATTTCTTTTCTCTCCTTTACAACTGAATATTTTAAGAGAGATGACTATTCTCACTGCCTCTACTTCGTGTCACACATGCACACACATCAATACTATTCAATTTGTTATCTGTTCAGTTTTGTCACTGAAATAATTGACATTGTCACTATTAAATTCCCTGCATTCTGTGAACGTTCTTAATTCTCATCTTACTTATGACACTTTTTAGTTATTTCCTTCTTTACAAAACTCTTTCTTCCCTTAGCTTCATGACCCCAGTCTCCAAGTTTTCCACCTATGCCTCTGGTTGCTATTTCTGAGTCTCTTTTGCAGGCTAATATTCTTCCTCCAAGACAGTAAATATTGGAGTCTCTCAAGACTGGAATCAAAGTCCTGTTATTCTCATTCATTTACTCCTATATCTTCAATTGCCCTCTCTACACAAAGGATGTCCAAATTTATATACTCAATATAGACTTCTATTTATAACTCTTATTCACTTTCCCCCAATCTTTATTGAGGTATAATTGACAAATAAAATTGTGAGGCATGAGGTATTTAAAATGTAACTGCAAACATGATGATTTATGTATACATTTTGAAAGGATTTCCCCATTGAGTTAAATTAACATATCTCTCACCTCACATATTTATTTATTTATTTTTTTGGTAAGAACATTTAAATTCTACTTTCTTAACAAATTTCAATTATATAATACAGTGCTATCAACTAGAGTTACCACATTATACATTAGATCCTCAGATCTTACCAGTCTTATAGTTGAAAGTTTGCTCTCTTTTACCAACCTCTCCCTATTTTCTCCACCAGCCCTTCCCCCAGTCCCTGCAACCAGTTTTCTACTCTCTGTTTCTTTCATAGCTCTGATTCTAATCAACATTCCTATCTGGATGAATTTAAAGCATTTGAAACTTAAAGCATTCTTAACTGAACTCATGCTCCTTTATCCTTGCTCACTAACAAGTCCCTACTGAGCTGTCTCTACAAGCTAGCTTCTTTGGAGTTACCCTTGGCACATTGATGGATGATCAGATAGAGGTCTGGGCCACCTGTTTGGTAGTTTACTTGTGCCCTCTGGTCCTGCTCATGCTCAGTCACAAGTGTAGCCCTTCCCTTTGCAGTAACCTTTTGGTAGGGCTACCCATCTTTAGAACTTAGTGAGTCTGACAGAATCTATCTTTGGCCACAAAATCATTTGATATCACATAGTCAAATAAGCCATCTCTATCCTACCCACTAGGACACCAAGAGCTGCTTTTCAAATAGTGCATAGTTATATGTTACTGATGATATGCTTTCTCTGAGAATCCTAGGTGTTCTATGTTGTGATCTTTCTATTGGGGTGGGTCTGGCTTAAAATTCACACCAGCATCTTTTCCACAACGTTTATCTCTAATACTAGAATGCCCGCCTGATTGTATGGCTCCAGTAGCCATTCTTATTGTCCCACAGCCTGGATTTGCTGCAGAATTATTTCTGTATCTGGATCCAATTCACAGTGGGCAGATCTTCATGTCACTAAGTGAATGGGCTGGAGAAGTGCAGAATATGCTGTCTCCTGCACTAAGAGCTGCTTACTAAGCATCAGACTTCTTTCTTGGTGGCAGAAGTGTTGCAATGCAATAATGTGTCTTTTATTAGGAGATGATATTCCATCATACTTCAGCCCACTGGACCCCAGTGTACTTAACTTATATGGTAGGTCTTAAATCTTGGTAGGATTTACTTCTCACCTTCTCAGATGTCTTCACTGAGGCTTCCTGTACACTGGTCATGTCTTGCTCATCTGGGGCAATTCACATGTTGGCAGCAATAGAGTGGATCAATGTGTTGTTCTGCAGAATATTCAGATGGTTCAGGTGCCTTTGAACTATGATATGACAGAGGAAGGGAGAGTAGTATAGCCTATAGCCCATGTCAATTCAGAGCCAGTGTTCAGCAGTCCTTGAAAAGTTTTTCCCCAATGCATAATTACATGACTAAAAGGTGATAGATCCCTTGAGGATGTGACTGGGAGAATCACTCCATAGTGCATTTGATGTCACATTGCAAGGTCCTTTCTCATAGACTTTCAGTCTATCCTTCAATAAGTGGATGAGTTTTGAGTGTGAAAACTTATATAGAACCATCTATGAAATGATGATTTTTGGTTTGACTGTATACATTACCTGTAAATGGAGTGTCTTCTGGATCTGCTTTTGGAACAGGGTCAGCTGGTAAGTCTTCTAGCCATGCATAAAATGGCATGCCCATTTTTGACCTATTTCTCTACCATATGGCACTTATACCTAGTGTGAGCAATTGCTTTTACTAAATTTCAAAGAGCCATCCTAGCAGCCTATTAATAACATGTATGGCTGAACCATACTGACTCCATTTTGTCAGCTCCATCTAAGGCCCATAGTCCTGCCCCCTCCCGTCTCTGCTTGACTGAGCTTTAGCCTACTAACAAAGAATGCACCCAAGTCAGATAAGTTCCCTATCAAATTTAACCCTTGCCTTCATTGAATATGAAACCTGGAAGAGTACCTTTTGTTGATGCAAATGGTTAATAGTCATGAGACCCCGAGGGAGGAAAAAGCCCCAGTTCCATTCTGTGTGGACAAGTTTCTCACTTGGTAGTCAGATTCTATTTTTAACTTTGATCCCTTTAAATTTCCCTTGTACCCCTTTCAGTGATGCAAGTGCTGCTGTGAATGTTTCTGGATCATCCACCTGCCCAATCGTTCCTGCTTGTATGTAAGTTACTCACAATAAACTTCATAATTGCATTTGTTAAGTTGCCCACTTCATTTCTTGGTCTTGAGGTTCTTTCTCAGTTTAGAGGATATTATACAATTTCTCTGACACCCAACATAATATTATCAATGTCCTTGCCAAGGTGTTATTGTATTGCAGGACTACCCCAATGTCTATTAACTCTCTCTTATCTAACTTAATATCCTGTATCCCTTTGAAAACATCTCAGGATTTCTTCCCATGTCCTCTTCCCCAGATCTTGCTGGCACATATTAGAAATTCTGCAGCCCCTTCCGTGTATAATCCTTCCATTCCCCTAGAAAGCTCAGCATCTTATCATCCAGGTTATCTTGAGATCCAATCTTCGTTATTGGTCTGGTTGACAGAAGAGAGGTAGGGTACATTCTGAGAGGTATAAACTTTGCCTTGAAAGACATCTGCTTGATTTAAGTATTTTTCATAATCTTCAAACACGGAAGAAGGGCCAGGACTAGGGAGAGACAAGTAAGATGCCTAGAGGAGCTCGGGATCCTAGGAGACCGTGCATTTGCCCAACATTGAGAGTGAGAGCCTCCTCAGATGTTACTCTCGACATACTTCACTTGCCTCATCCCAGTCCCAGTCATGCAGCAGGAGAAGTGCTATCTAGCCAATGTGTGTGTGTTACTTCTGCCGGCCTAGTGGTTTCAGTGGAACCTTACTGGATCAAGCATCTCAAGTTCATCTGCTCAAATACCCCATTCTCAATCTTCATAGACCCACCCACTTCCTGTTAAGCCCTTGACTTTTGTGTAAGAGAAATGCTAGGGCTGAGAGCTCAACCTCTGTGTAGTTCAGCTATTTTATGATTAAGCCAAATACTTCATTTTGTTTGTCCTCCAGCTGCAAGAAATTAAGGTTTCCTTAAATATTTCCAAAAAGACTCTTTGCTTTCATTTTCTCTTGAAATGGTGATTTATCACCCACATCCTGTCATTTTCTCTCTTTAATGATTCAATGGTACTCAGCAAGAGTCACCCGATGTCATTGTCTGTAAGTACAATTTCTCTCATATTTCTCAGATGCCAGGGATATTGTATCAACAAATACGATTCTTTCCACTTGTGTGCCATCTAAGTTTACCATCAAAATATAGTTCAACAATTTTACTGCTTTAATATGCCAGGTGGTATCCATATCCCACTTACCATCAGCAGTGGAGTTCTCAGTGCCAGCTGAAGGGTGAATAATGTAGCTCTAAGATTCTACTTTCTTGTGTTCCCTCTTGGTAGAAACTATCTCAGGTCAAGTTCCCCAGAAACAGACACTAAGTTGAATGATGTCATGCAGCAGTTACCTCAGAGTGCTCTTGCGAGATACATCATTTAAGAAAGTGAAGAACTCAAGATTGGGCACAAGGAGAAATTGATAGATGCAAATTACTACTGGTAAGGATGTAACCTTATGTGAGGCAGTTTCCTAAGGCAGAAGGTAAATACTAGTGAGAAACAGAGATATGAGCCATCCAAAACAAATATTCTCGGCAGCATCTGAGGATGACTGTGTTGGTCATGAAGAAGGGATATGGACAGATTACTCCAGTTTTCACTAGAGTATATGTCTTTTTATTAAGATGACTGCCAAATCCAGAATGGACTGCAACAAAATCACATTTTAAATAATTTTGTATTTATTTGTATTTCTGGAGAAAAAGGGAATTTATATTTAAAGGCAACAGCTGAAATGCTCTATAGATTTTGAGACAAATATATGAGCAGTAGAAAAGCATGTTCAAATGTCAAGTGATACAACTTTTGGTCTAACAAGATGACTTTGGATACAAGGTGGTTGTTATACTTGTACTTTTGAGTAGATTTTGAACTTTGAACTTATTTTAAATGATCATGTCACACTGTGCTCTAACCTACTAGAATATGCACATGGAATGTGAAGCAACAGTTCAGTGTTGGTCTTCCTCTAACATGACACATGTTTATATTATTGAATAGACAAATAAATGGATAGATAGATAGACAAATAGATCTCTAACTAATTTCTAGTTTTGCTGAAACAAATTTCTTTCAGTCTTGCACTAAGCACATAAGGCTACAGTCTTGCACTAAGCACATAAGGCTACACTTTTTTGTAGCCATAGAATGGCTATACTTCTATGAGAATAGTGGTCACAGTATTGGATAAAGTCAAAGCATCCTGTCTTGAGTTTTCCATCCCCAAATCCAAGGATTACTATCACCAATATATCAGACTGTTTTGAAAAACATAGATCATAGTTGTTGAAAATGGTGTGTTGCTTTTGAATAAAAACAACAGCAACAAAAAATCTTTGGCTTCCTTGATTTTTTGGAAGCCTCTTTTAACCATTCATCTACGAGAAAGAATGCTTAAGTAATCCTAGTGCTAAAGTTAGAACTCTTGTCTGTGAAATACATTCCTAGCAAGATTAAAAGAAATTACATCAAATTGAATACTGATATACAGTTCTATCATGTACAAAGGGATTAATAAGTAGAGGAAGATAGATATTTGCTGTCTAAATGATGTGGTAACTAATGGGTAGTTCCTAACAGTTATTCCAAATCGGGATGGAAACTTCTGAGGTTAAATCACAACCCCTTTCCAAGAATTGAGAATCGATAAAAAAGAAAATTAGAAAGAGGCATTAGATGGGGATCAAAATATCAGCTATACTGAGAGACTGATGATTTAAGCATGCATCTTCAATCAGTGCCCAGATGCTCTTCCTGAGACTCCATCCTTGACTTGGATTCAAGTGCCGCCTAGTTTCAAGGAAGAGAGGTCTTGTTTTAGTCACCTGATAGCAGGGACCTGGAACAGAACAGACACATTCTGAAGGCAGGAAGTCCCAATGAAAGGAAGTCACAGGTCATAAGGTTCAGCAAACATCACATTTTCTCCTTGGCTAAGAGGAACTGCACCAATAAAATACTGGACTCCTGCCAGCATGACAATCAAATTAACGATATGATTTCCTTCCAGGGAGGAAGAAAGTATACATAATTTAAAATGGCAAGATGTCTCCTCCTGGAAAAGAATACTTTGTTCATGAAAACAGTAAGAGAGTAACTAAGATTTTCATTTAAAAATGATTGTGAAAATGGAGCTGCCATTTGCATCTAATACTGAGCTATTTGCATCTAATACATGATCTCTCTGAACATTCATGCAATAATATTACAGAAGTATCCCAAAATAGATAATAAATAGCAAGTGGAAGAAAGATAAAATCTTAATATAGGAAAACTAATGATCTATGACCATTCTAATTGCTATGTTATCTGTGTCATTTTTTACATGATTTGTATTTTTGAAAATATTTCCAAGAAAATCATTGCTCCAAAATTAACATTAATTAAAAGTTGCAGATGCATATTTAAATACTGTCCTATTGGAAAAACAACAAAAAATGAAAAACTTATAGAGTGCATGATGGCAAATTATAAATATATTCTCTTTTTTAAACCTCTTTATTGGAGTAAAATTGCTTTACATTGTTGTGTTAGTTTCTGCTGTATAACAAAGTGAATCAGCTATACGTATACATATATCCCCATATACCCTCCCTCTTGCATCTCCCTCCCACCTTCCCTATCCCAACTCTCTAGGTGGACACAAAGCACTGAGCTGGTCTCCCTGTGCTACTAGCTATCTATTTTACATTTGGTAGTGTATATATGTCAATGCAACTCTCTCACTTCATTCCAGCTTCCCCTTCTCCTTCCCTGTGTCCTCAAGTCCATTCTCTATGTCTGCATCTTTATTCCTGCCCTGTGCCTAGGTTCTTCAAAACCAATTTTTTTTTTAGATTCCATATATATGTGTTAGCATAAGGTATTTGTTTTTCTCTTTCTGACTTACTTCACTGTGTATGACAGACTCTAGGTCCATCCACTTCATTACAAAAAACTCAATGTTATTTCTTTATATGGCTGAGTAATATTCCATTGTATATATGTGCTACATCTTCTTTATCCATTCATCTCTTGATGGACACTTAGGTTGTTTCCATGTCCTGGCTATTGTAAATAGCATTGCAATGAACATTGTGGTACATGACTCTTTTTGAATTATGGTTTTCTCAGGGTATATGACCAGTAGTGGGATTGCTGGGTCATATGGTAGTTCTATTTTTAGTTTTTTAAGGAACCTCCATACTGTTCTCCATAGTGGCTGTATCAATTTACATTCGCACCAACAGAGCAAGAGGATTCCCATTTCTCCACACACTCTCCAGCATTTATTGTTTGTAGATTTTTTGATCATGGCCATTCTGATGGGTATGAGGTTATACCTCATTGTAGTTTTGCTTTGCATTTCTCTAATGATTAATGATGTTGAGCATCCTTTCATGTGTTTGATGGCAATCTGTATATCTTCTTTGGATAAATGTCTGTGTAGGTCATCTGCCCATTTTGGGATTGGGTTGTTTGTTTGGTTGGTTTTTTTTTGATATTGAGCCCCATGAGCTGCTTGTATATTTTGGAGATTAGTCCTTTGTCAGTTGCTTCAATTGCAAATATTTTTTTCCCTTTCTGAGGGTTGTCTTTTCATCTTGTTTATGGTTTCCTTTGTTTTGCAAAAGCTTTTAAGCTTCATTAGGTCCCATTTGTTCATTTTTGTTTTTATTACCATTTCTCTAGGAGGTGGGTCAAAAAGAATCTTGCTGTGATTTATGTCATAGAGTGTTCTAAGTTTTCCTCTAACAGTTTTAAAGTGTCTGGCCTTACATTTAGGTCTTTAATCCATTTTGAGCTTATTTTTGTGTATGGTGTTAGGGAGTGTTCTAATTTCATTCTTTTACACGTAGCTGTCCAGTTTTCCCAGCACCATTTATTGAAAAGGCTGTCTTTTCTCCATTGTATACTCTTGACTCCTTTATCAAAGATAAGATGACCATATGTGCATGGGTTTATCTCTGGGCTTTCTATTCTGTTCCATTGATCTATATTTCTGTTTTTGTTCCAGTACCATACTGTCTTGATTACTGTAGCTCTGTAGTATAGTTTGAAGTCCAGGAGCCTGGTTCCTCCAGCTCCGTTTTTCTTTCTCATGTTTGCTTTGGCTATTCAGGGTCTTTTCTGTTTCCATACAAATTGTGAAATTTTTTGTTCTAGTTCTGTGAAAAATGCCAGTGCTAGTTTGACAGGTTTTGCATTGAATCTGTAGATTGCGTTGGGTAGTATAGTCATTTTCACAATGTTGATTCTTCCAATCCAAGAACATGATATATCCCTCCATCTGTTTGTATCATCTTTAATTTCTTTCATCAGTGTCTTCTAGTTTTCTGAATACAGGTCTTTTGTCTCTTTAGGTAGGTTTATTCCTAGGTATTTTATTATTTTTGTTGCAATGGTAAATGGGAGAATTTCCTCAATTTCTCTTTCATATTTTTCATCATTAGTGTGTAGGAATGCAAGTGATTTCTGTGCATTAATTTTGTATCCTGCTACTCTACCAAATTCATTGATTAGCTCTAGTAATTTTCTGGTAGCATCTTTAGGATTCTGTATGTATAGTATCATGTAATCTGCAAAAGTGACGGTTTTACTTCTTCTTTTCCTGTTTGGATTCCTTTTATTTATTTTTCTTCTCTGATTGCTGTGGCTAAAACTTCCAAAACTATGTTGAATAACCATGGTTAGCATGGACAACCTTGTCTTGTTCTTGATCTTAATGGAAATGGTTTCACTTTTTCACCATTGAGAAAGATGTTAGCTGTGTGTTTTTCATATATGGACTATATTATGTTGAGGTAAGTTCCCTCCATGCCTATTTTCTGGAGAGTTTTTATCATAAATTGCTGTTGAATTTTGTCAAATGCTTTTTCTGAATCTATTGAGATTATCGTATGGTGTTTATCCTTCAATTTGTTAATATGGTGTACCACATCAATTGACTTGCATATTTGGAGGAATCCTTGCATTCCTGGGATAAACGCCACATGATCATGGTGTATGATCCGTTTAATGTGCTGCTGGATTCTGTTTGCTAGTATTTTGTTAAGGATTTTTGCATCTATGTTCATAAGTGATATTGACCTGTAGTTTTCTTTTTTTGTGATATCTTTGTCTGGTTTTGGTATCAGGGTGAAGGTAGCCTTGTGGAATGAGTTTGGGAGTGTTCTTCTCTCACCTATATTTAGGAAGAGTTTGAGAAGGATAGGTGTTAGCTATTCTCTAAATGTTTTATAGAATTCATCTGTGAAGCCATCTGGTCCTGGACTTTTGTTTGTTGGAAGTTTTAAAATCACAGCTTCAATTGCAGTGCTTGCGATTGGGCTGTTTATATTTTCTATTTCTTCCTGATTCAGTCTCTTTAGGTTGTGCTTTTCAAAGAAATTGTCCATTTCTTCCAGGTTGCCCATTTTTTTGTCATATAGTTGCTTGTAGTAATTCCTCATGATTCTTTGTATTTATGCAGGGTCAGTTCTTACTTCTTTTTCATTTCCAATTCTGTTGATTTGAGTCTTCTCCCTTTTTTTCTTGATGGGTCTGGCTAATGGTTTATCAATTTTGTTTATCTTCTCAAAGAACAAACTTTTAGTTTTATTCATCTTTCCTATTGTTTCCTTCATTTCTTTTTCATTTATTTCTGAACTTTCTTTCTTTGCTTTAGGTGTAAGGTTAGGTTGTTTGAGATATTTCTTGTTTCATGAGGTAGGATTATATTGCTATAAACTTCCCTCTTAGCTCTGCTTTTGCTGCAGCCCATAGGTTTGAGGTTGTCATGTTTTCATTGTCATTTGTTTCTAGGTATTTTTTTATTTCCTCTGATTTCTTCAGTGATCTCCAGGTTATTTAGTAGTTTATGGTTTAGCCTCCATGTGTTTTTATTTTTTACAGTTTCTTTTTTTTTTACTCTAATTGATATCTAGTCTCATAAGGTTGTGGTCAGAAAAGATACATGATATGATTTCAATTTTCTTAAATTTACCAAGGCTTGATTTGTGACCCATGATATGATCTATCCTGGAGAATGTTCCATGAGCACTTGAGAAGAAACTGTATTCTGTTGTTTTTGGATGGAATGTCCTATAAATATCAATTAAGTCCATCTTATTTAATGTGTCATTTAAAGCTGTGTTTCCTTATTTACTTTCATTTTGGTTGATCTGTGCATTAGTGAAAGTGGGGTGTTACTGTCCCCTACTATGATTGTGTTACTGTCGATTTCCTCTTTAATGGCTGTTAGCATTTGACTTATGTATTGTGGTGCTTCTATGTTGGGTGCATAAATATTTACAATTGTTATATCTTCTTCTTGGATTGATCCCTTTATTATTATGTAGTGTCCTTCTTTGTCTCTTGTAATAGTCTATTTGAAAGCCTATTTTGTCTGATATGACAGTTGCTACTCCAGCTTTCTTTTGATTTCCATTTTCATGGAATATCTTCTTCCATCCCTTCACTTTCAGTCTGTATGTGTCCCTGGGTCTGATGTGGACCTCTAATAGACAGCATATATACGGGTCTTGTTTTTGTATTCATTCAGCCAGTGTACGTCTTTTGGTTGGAGCATTTAATCCATTTACATTTAAGGTAATTATCAATATGTATGTTCCTATTACCATTTTCTTAATTGTTTTGGGTTTGTTATTTTAGGTCTTTTCCTTCTCTTGTGTTTCCTGCCTAGAGAAGTTCCTTTAGCATTTGTTGTAAAGCTGGTTTGATGGTGCTGAATTCTCTTAGGTTTTGCTTGTCTCTAAAGGTTTTAATTTCTCCATTGAATCTGAATGAGATCCTTGCTTGGCAGAGTAATCTTGGCTGTAGGTTTTTCCCTTTCATCACTTTAAATATGTCCTGCCACTCACTTCTGGCTTGCAAAGTTTCTGTTGAAAAGTCAGCTGTTAACCTTATGGGGATTCCCTTGTATATTATTTGTTGTTTTTCCCTTGCTGCTTTTAATATTTTTTCTTTGTATTTAATTTTTGACAGTTTGATTAATATGTGTCTTGGTGTGTTTATCCTTGGATTTATCCTGTATGGGACTCTCTGCACTTCCTGGATTTGATTGACTATTTCCTTTCCCATATTAAGGAAGTTTTCAACTATAATCTCTTCAAATATTTTCTCAGTCCCTTTCTTTTTCTCTTCTTCTTCTGGGACCCCTATAATTCAAATGTTGGTGCATTTAATGTTGTCCCAGAGGTCTCTGAGATGGTCCTCAATTCTTTTCATTCTTTTTGTTTTTAATTCTGCTTTATGGTAGTTATTTCCACTATTTTATCTCCCCAGTCACTTATCCATTCTTCTGCCTCAGTTATTCTGCTATTGATTCCTTCTAGAGAATTTTTAATTTCATTTATTGTGTTGCTTATCATTGTTTGCTCTTTAGTTCTTCTAGGTCCTTGTTAAATGTTTCTTGTATTTTCTCCATTCTATTTCCGAGATTTTGGATCATCTTTACTATCATTACTCTGAATTCTTTTGCAGGTAGACTGCCTATCTCCTCTTCTTTTGTTTGGTCCAGTAGGTTTTTACGTTGCCCCTTCATCTGCTATATATTTCTGTCTACTCATTTTGCTTAACTTACTCTGTTTGGGGTCTCCTTTTTGCAGGCTGCAGGTTCATGATTCCAGTTGTTTTTGGTGTATGCCCCCAGTGGGTAATGTTGGTTCGGTGGCTTGTGTAGGCTTCCTGTTGGAGGGGACTGGTGCTTGTGTTCTGGTGGATGAGTTTGGGTCTTGTTTTTCTGGTGAGCAGGACTGCATCCGGTGGTGTGTTTTGGGATGTCTGTGAACTTATTATGATTTTCAGAAGCCTGTCTGTTAATGGGTGGTGTTGTGTTCCAGTCTTGCTAGTTTTTTGGCATGGGTTGTCCAGCACTGGAACTTGCTGGTCGTTGAGTGTAGCTTGGTCTTAGCTTTGAGATGGAGATCTCTGGGAGATCTCTCACCAATTGTTATTATGTGGGGCTGGGAGGTCTCTGGCAGTCCAATATCCTGAACTTGGCTCCCTCATCTCAGAAGCTTAGGTCTGACACTCAGCCTGAACACCAAGACCCTGTCAGCTACATGGCATTTCCTCGTAAACCAGAAGGGAAGATCCTTGAGGACAGAGAATATCCTTGTTTCTCTAGTGCCTGTTACAATGTCTGGTCCACTGCAGAAATTCAATGTGTAATCGGGAAGAACAAATCTGACTCCTTACCGGATCAGTTTATTTTACTTTAACCTTTGTATTTAATTGCTTTTGCTTTATCATACTAGCTCAAGCAGGCCTGAAACCGAGCAAGACCCTGTGGGGCCCTCCCAAGTACAAATCCTTCCTGTGTCCTTCATTTCTATAAATATATTCTTGACTCAGAATTGTAAGTTAGAAAATTCCATAGTTTATTGAAAAAAGTGTCGGTATATTTGAATAGACATATATACCAACAGAATAAAACTATGAATCATTGTGTGAATTAGAATAAAATTGAATAATTTCAAATAATAAAATATTTATTTCAAGCTCTCTTTAAAAAATCAAATATTTCATAATAAAAATAACTTGGAAGCTGCCTTACAGATGTAGTTAAATGAGTTTTAGCCAAATTTGCAGTGGGACATAAGAAAGAAAAGATATCAACAAAGACCGTATGTAAAAAAGCATGCATTCCTCTTGGGGAGGTCAGGATTTCAATGTGGATTTTGGGAGACAAGTTAGAAGAAGTGTTTTAATTACTGAAGCAGAAAGATTCAAATTTACTTCCCAAAATGAAAGAGAAGGTAAATTGTGACTGTTAAGTTGAACCTAACTCAGGATATCCATCCTCTAAAAATTTTTCATCTGCAGCTGTGTAGACAGTTGGTTCTTTATTTATTAAACATTAGTTTACTAAATTAGAATTCCAAATATAAAATGTAACCATGAAACAGAAACTCTCATTCATTGCTGGTAGGAATGCAAAATGGTACAGCCACTTAGGAAGACAGTTTGGCATTTTCTTACAAAGCTAAAGATATTCTTACCATACTCTCCAGCAATCTCACTCCCAGGTATTTATCCAAATGAGTTGAAAACTTATGTCTACACAAAAACCTGCACATGAATGTTTATAGCAGCTTTATTCATAATTGCCCAAAACTGAAAGAAACCAAGATGTCCTTTGGTAGGTGAATGGATAAACAAACTGTGGTAAATGCTTACAGTGGAACATTATTCAGCTATAAAAAGAAATGAGCTATCAACACATGAAAAGACATGGAAGAACCTTAAATACATATTGCCAAATGAAAGAAGTCAATCCGTAAAGGCGATGTACTGTATGATTCTAAGTATATGACATTCTGGAATAAGCAAAAACTATATATTCGGTAAAAATATCAGTGGTTTCCAGGGATTTAGAGGAAGAAAAGAAGAGATAAATAGGAGGAGCATGAGATTTTTAAGGCAATGAAACTATTCTGTCTGATATTGTAATAATAGATACATGTCATTTTATGTTTGACAAAACCCATGGAATGCACAGCACAAAGAGTGGACCCTAAACTTTAGACTTTAGTTAATAATAAAATATCGACTTATCAATTGTAACAATTGTAATTGTAGCATTAGTGCTACACTAATGGAGGATGTTAGTAATAGAAAAAAGTGTGTGTGGTAAATAGAGGGTTTATGGGAAGTCTCTTTACTAACTGCCCATTTTTTTTTCCTGTAAACCTAAAACCACTCTAAAGAATAAAGTCTGTTAAAAAAAAATAGTAACTGTGAACATATTCCATGACAGTTTGTTATTTTCCTTGATCAAAGAATCAGGGATAACCTTTCACATCTTTTAGAGATATTATCTTGTTCAAACATTATTGCTGTTTATTAAATTCAAGTTGTGGTCATTTCTTTCTTTCACATTTATAAGTATAAATAAAACAAGTATAGTAAGGTGTACAATTAGAAAGTAATCTATTATTTGTCTCCAGCCAAAAACTGTTAGCTGCTCTCTGTAAAGATAAAGGAGGTTTCTAGAGCTGTTCTTGAGTAACTCTTCCATTTAGAAGATAAAATATGCATAATGGTCAGTCAGAAAGTTCAGCACAGCTGGATTATGAAGTGCTTTGGGGAGGGCATGGACCAGTTTACGTATGGGGGCAGAGTGTAGTAGACATCAAGATTCCCAACGCTTTTTCTCAGAGATTCACAACTGTGAAAATCAAAGTGAAGGGAATGTGATTGCTTTCCCTATGGCAAGTGAAAAGAAGTGCAAGGAGATCTCTGAAAGAACATCCACATCATGGTCCAAAAGTATGGAAGTCTTGAATGAATCCTGGCATCCAATAAGAAAGGAGGAAGGGAGGCAGTGATCCCAGTTCACGATGTGCTTGATGCTGGAATTGGTCCTTTTATCACCTTGGAATTGGTTCTCTGTGAGACTTGAAAAAGCTAATTAGTAAAGCTGTCATATCTGGTGTTCAAGCCAACTAAGGTATTGATTCCCATAAACTAAAAATTACATGGGGATTGGGGATGGTTCTCACTTGATTGACTCCAGTAGCCGGAAGAGAGAGTAGCTAAACAGTGGTCTTTCTATAGAGTAGCCAATTCCCTGCCACCAACACACGCTGTCGTGATCTGGTACTAAGTGTGGTTGACTGAGATATAGGCATTGACCTTGAAGGCATTCACCAATTTAGCATGAAGTTCATTTATCATTGGGACAGAAAACTGAAAAATTAATGCCTGTGGAAAAGTACTGCAAACATGGCAATATTTTTCATAGATACCATGGCATTTTCCAGAAAATGAAATTCATCTAAAACTTCAAATTGAGGTTCATTGAGAACTACTACTTAGCAAATAATATCCCCCAGCTGTCATGGGAGTAGGACCAAACGGACTGGACTCCACCCCTCTCCAGATGCTAAGAAGCCAGAGATCTGAGCATTCAAGAGGAGGAAATTTGGGGCTTTGAAAGTGTCCTAAATGGACTGTTGTGTCCTGTAGCTAGTGAAAACTCAAGGATTGATCTGGATTGGACTGGGGCACGTTATTTACCTCCCCAAAAAAACACTAAAATAAAGATGACCCATCATGTGCATGAATGGAAATAGGTTCAGGGTGTATTGTTGGCACAACTTTAAGACAAAAATCCATGTATCAAACAGATTTTCTATTTATGGTCACTAATTATGCAGAATACTAAATCAGGGACACTGTTTTAAGAAAGTTTTAGTTTAAAATTTCATATTGTCTATGATTGCTTCTTTCCATCAATCCATATAGAAGAAAAATATATCCTGATAGATAAAATAAACTAAATGTCTCACCAAAATATAGACCCAGGTTAAAATAAAATAAGCCTGTAAGGAAGAAAAAAGATCAAAAAGTCCTGTGTGACCTAAAGGCACCAAGGTAGAAATTAGGATGTGTAGATACATGCCTGTGAATGAAGCCTGGTACAGACACCTGTGCTGAGAAGTGCTCAGAAGAAATAAAGTTGATTAATGCAAATTTTCAATATTTCACTCTCATTCTAAGGACAGTTAACTACATTTATCCACAATTATTCACAGGACTCCAAAAAATTTTAAATCCTCAACCTATCAGGCTCTCGTTAGCATGCTATTTAGAATAATCTAAATAGATACAGGGTGGTACTCTAAAGGGTGAAAAATAAACATCTTTATAAAACTAATTTCTCACTTGTGGCCACTCACTTTCCTACCTCTGACCTGAGGCTGCCAGCAACGTCACACTAGGTACTAATGCTGCAGGTCTTCTTGGACTTTAAACCAGGACAGTGATGGATTGGGTGTTTGGGAAAGCAGGGATACTTACAAATTTGAGTCCTGCAGACAGAATAAAACAGAGCTATGCTTGGCTAGCTGGGAATCCTCAAGCATGGTATTAATTCTCTCTTGGTTTCAGGTTCTTTATCTATTAAATGAAAGGATTGGATTGGATAATGATTTGTAAGATAACTTCCGGTTTTAGTGTTCTATGATATTTTGAATATAATCCAGGCTTTTGATTCTGCCAGGAGCCAATTTGTTTTTTAAAACTTTGAAATGTAACCAGATTTATCATTCCTCTCTTTCCCACTCTGCTCCCAAATCATTTTGTTTTTCTTTGCGGGCTGAGCTTCTGAGGAGATACAGCATATGCACAATTTGCTTTTGGAGACAATTACTCACATTTTCCAATAGAAATCTCATATTTCAATATTTTAAGAGTATTGAGTAGCAACATTCCAGATACTAATTGGAAAGCTGACAGACTGTGGATACAGAAATTAAAAGTATTGCAAAAAAAAAGTTATTTATCCTATCCATAAGAGAAAACAATTTTGTTATGTATTTAGATTCAAAGATGTCTTATACTACCCCAAAATGTGAATCAGTTAGCATGATTATTATTTAATGAACATAAATAAAGCACAAATTATGTTGAAGTCCAATGCTCACTCTAATATAAAGGACAAAAAGCTATAACTAAAAAAAATTCAGATATTCAGATTGTGAAATTATTAACTACACATGAATTATCTTTGGGATATTCAGTCCCAAATTATGTTTATCTAATTTTGAGCAATTGATTTTTAAAGAATTAGAGTAGGGTGTTCCTTCTGATAGATTTGGTGATTAACAGAACTAAAACTCCTCTGAGCTAGATTCAGGCAATGCAAAACATGATTCTAATCCTCAATAAGAAATTCGCTATTGCTTTTGGCCTAGTTTCTATAGAGAACATGATGCAATTTCCATTAAACTCCTTCCTCAAAATACCCAGATCATCTTTTCTTCCTCCAGTTTTAGGTATGTGTGTTTTACCTTGGTTTGGAAAGATTTCAAACCTTGGGCCAAGTTCTGTGGCTCATGATTTAGAGATGAATAGTTAAAGCTTCATATTACTGTTTATAAAACAATTTATAAAATGCCATGAACTTTTAAACTATACACCTATGTACTGGATTGAATAGTATCCCTCCAAAATTCACATGACCCAGAAACTCAGAACATGACCTTATGTATTTGGAAATAGCCTCTTTGCAGGTGTAATAAATTAAGATGAAGTCATACTAGGTTAGAAGGCACCCTAAAACTAATACGACTGCTGTTCTTATAAGAAGATGAGACTTTGGACTCAGAAACAGACATAGAAGGAAGACAACCATGTGAAGACACAGGCAGTGATGCAGCTGTAAGCTACAGAATACCAAGGATTGCTGGCAACCACCAGAAGCTAGGAAAAGGCAAGGAAAGATTCTCCCCTAGAGCCTTCAGGAAGAGCATGGACATGCCAACACCTTGATTTTGAATCTGTAAACTTCAGAATTGTAAGTGGAAAATTTTCTGTTGTTTTAACGACCACAGTTTTCGGTACTTTCTAAAAGTAACCCCAGGAAACAAATACCCCTCCCCAACCAGTAAATTAGTAAATTTCCAAATATCCAATTAAGAATAATTTTCTTTATTTAAAAAATGTGAACTATTCACAAAGAGAGCATATATAAAACAAAGCAAATACAAAACATATGTGAAGAAAAACTGGTATGGACAAGAAATATAAAGAATATGAGAGAAATCACCTCCAAGATTTGAAAGAAAATAGAATATTGCTTGCATGTGGAAATTTCTCAAAGGTTTCTTCTCAGTCACACCTCTTTCCCTCTAGATATAACCACTTTCTTGAGTTTGATATCAATAATTTCTGTGGTATTCTTTGTTGAGTATGTGTTGCTATGCAGTATGCTTTGACTTCTTTTTGATATCATATAATTGAAATTCTGATATATATGCATATATATAAATATGATTTTTTTTGCATAGTTATAATATTAGTTTACATGAATGCACGCTAATTTTCTTATCTATTGTATTGTTGATGAACACTTGGTTTGTTTCCAGATTGGAGTTACTTTGAGTAATATTTACAGTGAATATTCTTGTAATTATATACTCATATATGTAGTAGCAATATGCTACTCTATACTACTATACCTAAAGTTCAACTGCTCAGAGGGTGTTTGACACTTTAAATTATTTATCAATACTCTTGTACCAATTTTCATTCCTATAGCAGTAGATGAGTTTGCATTGCCGCACAACCTTTCAGACACTTCATATTCCAAGTTAATTAATTTTGGCCAACCTAGTGGGTATGTAATGATATTTCTTATGATTTAATGATAATGTTTTTCATTTTTATTACTCTGATTATTAATGATAGCAAGCATATATATAATTTTATTGGCCTTTAAGATTTTTTTCCTTTATGATTTGCCTTTGCAAGATTTTTGCTCATGTTTTTCTATTGTGCTTTCTGTGTTGCCCTTAATAACACTGGAGTTGTCTCCATGGTCTAAGTGTCCATTCTTTGTTGGCTATATGTACAGTAACTATCTTCTCCCACAATATGAATATCACCTCATATATATTGTGATACCAAGCATCAGGGCATGAGACCAAGGATGTAAATGGTAGCTAAAACACACTTTGTGTTTCATTCACAGAATCATGTTCTTTATGTGGCTATAGCATCCAGGGAAGCTGATTTTTCTAATATAGAGTCTCCTTACCTTACGGCTTGTCCTTTCTCCCTTAGGTATTTTAAGAACAAAAGTTCTTAATACTAACATAGTAAATTTTATCAGCATTTTTCTGTATGTTTAGAACTATTTATAGATAGTTTAAGATGTTCTTTCATAACTTAAGCACTCACATGACTTGTAGATTATCTAATTTATTTAAAATTTTACTTTTAGGTCTTTAATAATCTGAAACTTTATTTTAATTGGATACTCAATTTTCCCAGAACCATTTAATGGAAAAAAGTCAAAAACCAAAACTTTGGTTTCTTCATTACTCATGATGACATATTTTCTGTAGTCAAATATATGATACTTTCTATTCCTATCCATTAGTCTGTTTGCTTCTGTACCAATTCCAAACCAGCTTTATTACTATTGCTTTACAATATGTTTTGATTTTTCACAAGTTCTCCCAAAAGTGTTATGATCATATTTGATCCTATGTGTATATATATATATATATATATATATATATATATATATATATATATATATATATATGATTGATAGGTTATACAAACACATATGCACACACATTCACAAACCAAATTGAATTTTGATTGGTATGGTATTAAATCCAAACATCAATTTGGAGAAAATTGAGATAATTCAAATTCTGCTTTTTCCACTATATGAACTTAGTATATTTTTTTACTTATGTGATTGATTTTATGACCCTTTTCTTCAGAACCATGAGCTTGGAGAAGTAGGAGGAGAGGAGGGTTTACTTCTGGTTCATGCTTACTCTGAAGACATCTATGATTTTAAAGTAAGTGTGGGGAGGATTTCTTACAAGGTTCCCCACCTTGATAGTCCCGGGCCTAGATTAGTCTCTAGCTCTTAATTAGCTAAAACCAATTACAAGGTATCAGACAATGGTTTTAGGACAAAAGCAGCTGTGGTGCTCTGGTATTCTTTTTACCTCTCTGAGTTCATAACTTTTTACTAAAATTATCATGGCTGTTCCTCACTCTTTTCAAACTCTTCAATACCAGTAAAGAAATTAAAGAAAATATATTGAGCATTTATAAAAGAGAATTGATTCTAAAAAATTAGCTCACTATTATAGGAAATAGAAGTCAAGTATACATTTTATAAAGGCCTATAATAAGCATTTATTTCGAAATGATAGCCTACGGAGGGCATGTGACATAATTGGAGGATTCATAAGAAGTTTAAATTAACTATATTAATATTTTAATTTTACTTTGTATTATATGTCAATAAATTAATAACTTAATGATAGAAAGCACAGGCTTCAAAAAGAAAAAGTTAATCTCTCAAAACATGGTTCAAATGTTTTGCTTTGGGCTCCTTAATTTCTTTGAAGATACTTCAAGGGTTGCTATGTGGGAATAGAGGAAGGGCAAATGAGTTTGACCAAAGGCATTCAAATTTCCCTTCAACAAGTATAATTCTCTGTTGTTTTTTCTTATTAAATTGGGATTCCTCACACACATTTATTTGAAAGAACAGTTTCCACAGATAAGAAATATTTGCAAACCACTGGCCTCCAAAAGGAGATGAGATTCTCAAATATGCTGACCAAACAACGTCTCAGTTATATTGTAAGATCTGAGCACTGTACTTCATGAACTGTATTCAGTGGAAAATTATTTTAGTTAATTGTATAGAAATCTAAACCACATTATATAAGATACTGTTATTCAACAAGTATTCACTGGGTTTTGGCTAACCCACTGGGCATTGCTGATGGAAGAGTGACGAAAAAGAGACATGTTTCCTTGGGTGATGAACTGACATTTCAATATGTGAGATAGAAAAATATATATAATAAAATAATGGTAAATATAGTGCCTGTATAATAATTATATTATTCAAACTGCTGAGTTAACAAAATGTCCCCAAAAGGGGGATGAAATTTCTAAATTATAAATGTAGTATAACTGTATCTGGATGTACAGAAAACTGATCAGCTAATTTTTACTTTAATTTAACAAGTACATAACATTTACTTAGGAAGTGATACTTAAATTTGCAATTGAATCAGAAGTTAATATTGGTGACTGGTAATGGAAGAGATTTTTCATCTCTACATTCTGTCTTTACCTTTATATTCATACATCTTTTAAATGACTTTTCCTTCTTATTTTTCTACTCCTATTACCTTTGGATTGTTTATATTTTTCTTTCTATAATGATCTTAAATGTTAGGGAAAAAAAGGAAAAGAAGAAGAAGAATAGATGAGAGGGTAGGGGTCAAGAACTTATCAAATTAAGCCACTCTTTCTTTTCATTTTTCAATTTGCATAGCACAAGGACATCCTTTGTGAAATATAACACTTCTGTTTCCTTCAGTTTATTGGATCTTGCCTCTGGACAGCAATAAAAGTAGATGACACTGGAGAAACCCTAAAAGACTTCTCCATGGCAAAGTCAATAAACTCATTCCCAAGCTGGGAATAGCATGTCAGGTCAAGCTGGCAGTGGCATCTGTTGCTGTATTGATTGTCAGGGTTTGTTCAAAAGCTCCAGCCAGTTAAATGGGTGTCTCCTTTCTCCTCACCTATCTATATGTGTTCCCCTAAGGCTACAGTCCAGCCGAGGACACAGGAGGTCCGAAATTAAAGTAGCACCATTCTTCAATGCTCGGACATTATAAGCAAGCTTTCTTGCTATCATAACTGCTGGAATAACCAAACGGCAGTCAGCTCAGTGAGGCTTCTGTCCAGAAGGAAAAAAATATATCAGATAGTAACGCACTAAAGGGAGCAGTCTGTTTCCTTTAAATTAATTTGAATTTGAGGGAGTGTTTTGCTTTTTTATTTCAATTTTTATGATGAATAAATAAGTAGAAATAGATTATTTATCCCTTTTTACCTCTCTTACTCTTTTACCTATCATTTTACATCAGAGATTAAAAATATTTTATGAAATTGTAAAAACTTTGTGTGTGTATAAAATACCACAAACCCTTTACAGTATTAACAAATATATTGTGACTAAGAAAGTCATGATTAGATGTAGTAATATTGATTCCATAAATAAATATTTGAAACATAATATGTACATACACAAATACAACCCACATAATCTGAGCTGTGGTATTTCCCACATCAGTTGCATTTTTCTATTTATAAAAACATACTTTTATATAGTATCTGGGATATTTTATCACTCAAAGTTTTAATTCTGTTACTTAAAAACAACTATCTTTAGGCTAAAATTTTTTGGAAAAAATTAGTATTGTATGTCCTATGTAAGTTTACAATTTAAATGGTATTTTAACAGTCTTACAATATGCTTTTTAAAAGGTTTGACCACAAATTGTGCTATTGAACAACTTATATTTTAAAAATGTATTTATTTCTTTTTTATTTATTATAAGATAAACAAGCAGTTCTTAAAGACATCAATATAAAAGTACTCTGTGATAGACCATTTAATCCTATGAGATTATCTTTTGTTCACTGTTATAATAAGTATGTTACTGATGAAAGCTTTTATCATTGTGTATATCCATACACACACATACACATATGTACACATACATGTATCCATTTGCAGATGGAAACTAAGGCTCAGGAAAAATATGCAGCTAGCTGAGACAGGAAACCAAATCTGCAGACACCCAGCCTGACATATTATTGCACTGTGCAGGATGGACTGATCCAGAAGGTTCTGCAGAGTATATTTGACAATTGAAATGATTCCTTCACTCCCTTTTAAGTTGGAGTTAATTCGGTGAACTTTCCTTGCCCAATTCTTTCAGATTTATAGCATTCTTTTGGTACCTAAATTTTGTAAATTACTTCACTTCAACTTATACTTTTTGAGCATGTAATATGCTCAAATCGATGTGTTTGGTACTATGAAATAGAAGAGTATCATTGAAAAACTCTTTTCCTGAACCACGGACTCTACCAAGAGACAAATAAAATACGTAAACTGCTAATAACAAAGGGCCATATGCCAAACATAAAATCTACCATTTTCATTTGCTCTGAATGTAAGATTCCAGGCTTCACATTTTGGTTTTGTTTTTGATTTTGCTAACAGTCCTTGTCATGCTGTCTAACAGGTAGTTTCAGCTACCTCTACTATGATAATAGTCTCTGTGCTACAAGCTGACTTAAATGAGTTGGAATACTGGATATTGGAGCGAATTAAGTCTGAATTTAAATATTTGTTTCTTACTTGTTGTGTACAAGCAAAAGAAGCAAATCAAGTGCAGTCTAAATTTTTGTAGTTATAAACATTATCCCTGAAAAAGAGAATTCCTTTCTCATGATTATTTTTCCTAAGATTTATTTTAGTTTTAAAAAATCAAACGGCACAGAAAGCTTTATAATAAACAGGCAAAAATTCTTTCCTAATCCTCACCACAAACTTACCCTCTCCAGAGACCTCTTCTCACAGCTTCTACTTTTAGTTTTCTGCTGGTGGTTGTCTTTATTCTAAATACCCCAAAATCTTACAGGTGACTGAGATTGTGAAGAAACAGCAGTTATCATACATTGATGATACAAATTTTAATTATCACAGAATTATTGGAAGGCAATTTGGCAATTTCAAATGATAAACTCCTTGATTCCTTTTTTTGCATATTTATTTTACCTATTTTCACAAGTGCAAACACATGTATATATTTGCACATTAATTATGGAAATATTTTCAATATCAAGACAAAACTAAAAATTATTTATAAAAATTCTTTAAAAGAGATCTAATTCAACAAAATAAGCACAAACAATGGAATAATTTATAGCCATTAGGAAAAAAAGAGAGCTTAATTGTGCCTAATGTAAAAATTTAGTAAAAACAAGAAATTAGTGTTCCACATTTTATAAAGGATACTAGTGCGTATATATACACACACATATATATGACAAATACAAATATCTTTTTTCAATTTATATGTACAGAAAATATATATAATTGAAACTCTTAATAGTGACTTCTTTTAGATATGAGATTACATAACAATAGAAAAAAATGTGTAACTTTTTATATACCATGAATGATTTTAACTGCTTCAAGTATCATTTGCGACATTAAAAATAGAGTACAGGGCTTCCCTGGTGGCACAGTGGTTGGGAGTCTGCCTGCCGATGCAGGGGACGCGGGTTCGTGCCCCAGTCCGGGAAGATCCTACATGCTGCAGAGTGGCTGGGCCCGTGAGCCATGGCCGCTGGGCCTGTGCGTCCGGAGCCTGTGCTCCGCAACGGGAGAGGCCACAACAGTGAGAGGCCCGCGTACCGCAAAAAAAATAAATTAAATAAATAAATAAATAAATATGTAAATAAAGATAGAGTACAACATTTTAAAAAGGAAAAAGGACTTTACGGTGGCATAGGAGATGAGATAGCATGATAAACAGGGAGCTCTGGAAGCACAGGAGAGGAACATCCTTCCTGGAGAAGGAGTCCATCATGGAAGACTTCATGAAGGAGGCTGTCTAAATTGGTTTCATGGACAAAAAGTACTTATTCATGCAAATAAAGAATGTTCCGATAAGATTTGGATTTTAAACAATGGCTCTGATTGAATGTGAAAATAAGGTTAGATTGGAGTTAGGTATTTCAGTGGTCATTTGTGGTAATAAAGTCCAAAATAAGTAATTCATTACCCAAGATTTATGACAATGGGAATAGAAAGGACCTGTTACATGGACCAATCACTTGAGGCATGAGAATATGGCTACTGTGTTAGTTTTCACTTGTTACTGTAATACATGACCATGAATTCAGTGGCTTACACCACACCATTCGTTATCTCACGGTTCTGTAGGTCTGAATTTCTGGTGCAGCTTGGCTCAGATGGGTCCTCTGCTTAATCCCAAATGGTCAAAAGTAAAGTGTTAGAATCCCTTTCTGGAGGTTCTGGGCTTGAATCTGCTTCCAAGCTCAGTCAGGCTGAGCTGACAGAATTTAGTTCCTTGCAGTTGTAGAAATGAAGTCCCAGTTTCCTTGACAGCCATCAGCCAGGGGCTAGTCTTTGACCCTAGAGGCCTCCTGCATTCCTTCCCATGCTTTCTCTGTGCCCCTTGTCTAGCCACAGAGGGTCTAGTCCTTCCTTTGCTTAGCATCTCTCCAATTTTTCCTTCTGCTTCATGTTTTTGATTCCAGCCAGAGAAAGTTCTGTGCTTTTAAGAGCTCATGTGATTAGATTTTACCCATAAAATAATCCATGATTATCTGTCTATTTTAAGGTCCGAACTTTAATTACTTCTGAAAAGTCTCTTTTGTAACATGATGCATGTGATGTAACATGATATATTCACCAGATTCAGGCATTAAATGTAGACATTTTTGGGTGGCCATTACTCAGTCTACCACAGATGTAATGTTCTTGGGACACAGTAAATAATTTATAAATCTATGACAAAGCCAATCACTTCTCACTACCTCCACTGCTACCATTCTAGTCTACATCACTGTCATCTTTTACCTAGACTAATTCAATAGCCTCTAAACTGATTTCTGTTTTCACTCTTGTCTTCCTAGCTTTCATTCTTCACAAGGCAGCAAGGAAGATTTTTCTAAAACACAAATAGTAATCTCAGCTTAAAACCACCTACTAGCTCCCTGCGATTAGAAGAAAATCTAATCTTATTGTTATGGTGTATAAGATTTGACTACTTCTGCCGGACATCATTTGGTTCTACTTCCCCTGCAGTCACTAAGTTTCAAATCATAGCTTTCTTTTACTTTTTTTGTTTTGTTTGTTTGTTTGTTTTTGTGTTTTGGGGGAAGGAATTTAAAATTCTTTATTTTTTAAAATTTTTTATTGGAGTATAGTTGATTTACAGTGTTATGTTAGTTTCAGGTGTACAGCAAAGCAAGTCAGTTATACATATACATATATCCACTCTTTTTTAGATTATTTTCCCATATAGGCCATTACAGATTATTGAGTAGAGTTCCCTGTGCTATACAGTAGGTCCTTATTATTTATCTATTTTATATATAGTAGTGTGTATATGTCAATCCCAATCTCCCAATTTATCTTTTTTACTTTTTACCCCACAAATATTAAAGAATTTGAATTGCTTCTTCCTTTTACCTAGAATGCTTCTCTATCAGATCTTTCTTCATTTAGGTCTCAGTTTAAATCTTTCCTTCTCAATGAAGGCTTCCCCAGCCATATTATCTAAGTAAGGGAGCTTTCATCTCATTCCTGCTAAATCATTCTGTATCCTATTTTCTGCTGTGTTTCCCTCACAATACTTAACACTATCAAAAATCTCCCCATTCATCTACTTGTTTATATGTTCATTGTAGATGTCCCATAATTAGAATATAAGTTTTGATAGAGCAAGGACCTGGTCCATCTTGTTCACAACTTTACCACCAACATCTAAAATAGTACCTGACACAAATTAGATGCTGGATAAATACATCTTACATGAGTGAATAAATAGATGAATAAACTATTCTTTAAGTTCCCCTTCTCCTTTAAAGAAGAATTAAGAAACTAAAGTAACTAAGGCATTTAGGGACTGTTGTGGGTTGAATTGTGTCGTCACAAAATATACATTCAAGTGCTAAGTCCTGATACCTATGAATGTGACCTTATTTGAAAATAGAGACTTTGCAGATATAATCAAGTAATGTGAGTTCATACTGGAGTAGGTTGAGCCTTTAAGCCCATACGACTGATGTTCTTATAAGAAGAGGAGGAGATACATAGAGATAAGAGACACACAGGAAGAACATCATGTAACAGCAGAGGCAGAGATTAGTGATGCATCTGTAAGCCAAGGAAGACCAAAGACTGCTGGCAACACCAGAAACTAAGAGGAAGGTACATAAGAGATTTAATTCTAGAGCCTTCAGAGAGAGCAGGGTTCTGTCCACAGCTTAATATAGGACTTCCAGACTCCAGAACTTTCAAAGAATAAATTTCTGTTGTATAAAGCGACCCAGTTTGTGGTATTTTGTTATGGAGCCCTAAGAAATGAATACAAGGGTTATTTATCTAGACGCATGTTTGCAGTCTGAAATGATTGCTTCAATTGTAATGTGTTAGCTTTTAGATACTCACAGGACCACTTGAAATACCATAAAATGTTGACTTGTCAAAGCAGACTCATGGAAATCATAGATGTTATTCAACACTAAATTTTACTAATGATTCTCAATGGATAGAAGAAAACCCAAGCACAGATGTAGCATTTCTTTCTGGAGGAGTCCTGAACCTGTCAGATTCAGGTCTCTAATGTCCTTTGCTTGCATGGACCTCCTTTGGTATTGGAGTAATAGAAGAGCACTGACAATATGTCCATGAGGCACATGCTGGCCCAGAGAACACTATTTGAGTTCAGAGTTTCTTTGTTTTACTTTGTGTATTAATTTTCTAGGGCTGCCATAGCAAAATACCAGAAACTGGGAGACTTTAAGAGTATAAATTTATTTTTTCATAGTTTTGGAAGCTAGAAGCCCAAGATCAAGGTGTTGGCAGGTCTGGTTTCTCCACTGGCCTCTCTCCTTGGTTCCCTTCTTATGGTCTTTCCTGTGTGTGTGCATCCCTGGTCTCTCTTCCTCTTTTTATAAGGACACCAGTCCTACTGGATTAAGGCCCCACCCTTATGACCTCATTTAACCTTAATTACCTCTTTAAAGGCAATTGTTTGAATTGTTTTCAAATATAGTCAGAATGGCAGTTAGACCTTCAACATATGAATTTTGAGGAGATACAATTATATGCATCTGTATATATATAATAATAATGTATTTATATACATTAGAATACACAGTTTCCATTTAATCATTTTTAAGTAGGATTTTTTAAACAGAATTTATTTTTCAGAATGTCATTTAATTCAAACAGTATATGATTTTTTTTCATTTATTGAAGTATAATTGACAAATAAAATTGTGATATACTTAAAATATATATTGTGGTGACAATTTGGTATATGTATATATTGTGAAAGAATTCTCTCCATTGATTTCATTAATAAATCTATCACTTCACCTATTTCCTTTTCTTTCTTTCTCTTTTTTTTTTTTTTTTTTGATGAGAACATTTAGGAACTACTCTCTTAGCAAATTTCAGATATGCAATACAGTGTTATCAATTATAGTCACCATATTATACTTTAAAACCTCAGACCTTATTCATCTTATAACTGAAAGTATATACCCTTTTACCAACTTCACCCTACTTCCCCACCTTCCCCCAACTCCTGGAAACCACTTTTTTATTCCCTGTTTCTATGAGTATGACTTTTTAAAAAATTTCCCATGTAAGTGATACCATGTAGTATTGTCTCTCTGTCTGACATATTTCACTCATTGCAAAATGCCCTCCAGGTTTATCCACATTGTCACAAATGACAGGATTCTCTTCTCTTTTAATGCTGAATAATATTCTACTGTATAAACATACACATTTTCTCGATCCATTCATCCATTGATGGACACCAATATGTCAATGACTAATGCAGAAGGACATTTCCTATTATTATCACATACAAAAAAAAAAGTGAGACAAGCCATTTTTTCAAGGAGTCAGGCTGTGAAATGAAAGAAATCATGTAATAACTAATTCAGTAGACGTGCCATAAAGGTATGAAACAATGCATAAATTTAAAACAAACAAACCAAAACACCCACCCAGTTGTTTGGAATTAGCCAGAGCTTTAGGGGAGGCTCAGGAGAAATCTTGGAAACAGGGAAGATGTAGGTAGCATTGGCGGAAAGAGTTACTGTGTGAAGGTCTTCAATCAGAATTAAGGTCATTTACATATTAAAAAAATAGAGTTTTAGACTACTTTACTACTAATACAACTCATAGAGTTTTAGACTGCATAATTTTTAACCAAAGGTTAAAATGTTTTCAGGGTCTTATTTTTTTCAATTCTTATAGTGTGGTAAGCCTCATCAGGTCAACTTGTAAAGGAAATATCTAATTTTGTGAAGGCACAAGTTGAAGTATTCACTACAGTCTCCTCAGTTTCCAAAATTTATTGTATTTCAAGGAAATGGAAGGGCAAAGAATTATCTTTATACTCAGCTAATTCTAATAAAGAGCTCAGTTTTTTCTATAGGTTAAACTACATGAAACTGTCACTCTCCAGACATTTTTTGATCTACCAAACCTAATCTCATATGGTTCAATGTAATAAGTAAAATTCTGTTTATAAATTATAGTTCTGCCTTCCAAATACTGCATTCAGGATATATTGTAAGTTCCATATGCACTTAAACTTGTCATCCAAATCAATGACAGAGCAATTATAATTTAAAAGCAAAGTTTTATAATTCTAATAAGCTGAGGTTAAAGTCATGTGATAAACAATATGCTATGCAATTAATGCAAGACAGTACTGACTTAGGTTTTTACTGTATTCTGAAGGATAGAATATAACAGAGGAAAAAAATGAGAACACTGCATTTTGGGTAAATCGTAGGATCGTTCAAAATTTTCATAGAAATAGCTTTCACTCTCTACCACTTCTTGTTATAATTTTTAGCTAGCTCATGTAACAACTGATGACATCTCAATAAAAATGTCAAATATGGCATTAAAGTGCATTAGTGTTGTGATGTTATAATATCAGTCTCTTTCTTGGGTGCACATTAGATTTTCAGGACCGTGCAGTTGGCAAAGAATAAGATGCTATTATGAAACAGCTATTTAAATGTGAATTGCTCCTCAAACTGCCACTGATAATAGCGGACTTAAAATAAACTTTCTCCATTTCAGTGGGAGAGACATATTTTCAACAATCTCTGGGGAGACATATTTTCAAAGAGCTGCTTAAGACATGGGGCACTTTCCTTTAGTTCATAAAAATTACCACACCTCCCAGAGCACATCACCCCAGTGAAGTATCCTTTAGCCTTTATATTCTCACAAACTTTATTAAACTCATGGACTTCAAGAGCTATTCAAACTTGAAACCTTACATTTAATTTCTAAACCTTAAAAACAAAGTGATTTGTTTTTTCTTCCCTCACACTCTTAAGCCCAGGCACAGAAATATTACTAGATATAATAACCCTGGAAAGTGCAAGAATTTTTACAGTCTCAACATTTCAGAACCTACAGAATAGGTCATTGTTAAAGGTGGTCAAATTCAATTACACATTCTCAAACCTGAAGATGTGACAAAAATCATACAATAGTATTTGAATGCCTCCGATTCACTTTCCACAGGAAAGAAAAAGTAAGTATGGAAAGAATGCCCTGAATATTCATTTACATTAATTCTTCATTTAAATGAAATAAATATGCTATCATTATACTTTAACCATCTTTCTTTGGAAGCTCCTTTTATTTTTATTTATTTATTTTTTACATTTTTATTGGAGTATAATTGCTTTACAATGGTGTGTTAGTTTCTGCTTTATAACAAAGTGAATCAGTTATACATATACATATGTCCCCATATCTCTTCCCTCTTGCGTCTCCTTCCCTCCCACCCTCCATATCCCACCTTTCTAGCTGGTCACAAAGAACCAAGCTGATCTCGCTGTGCCATGCGGCTGCTTCCCACTAGCTATCTATTTTACATTTGGTAGTGTATATATGGACATATAAACACTACCACTCTCTCACTTTGTCCCAGCTTACCCTTCCCCCTCCCCATGTCCTCAAGTCCATTCTCTAGTAGCTCTGCGTCTTTATTTCCATCTTGCCCCTAGGTTCTTCATGACTTTTTTTTTTTTAGATTCCATATATATGTGTTAGCATACAGTATTTGTTTCTCTCTTTCTGACTTACTTCAGTCTGTATGACAGACTCTATGTCCATACTTTTTATGGCTGAATAATATTCCATTGTATATATGTGCCACATCTTCTTTATCCATTCATGGAAGCTCCTTTTATATAACCATGTATAAAACCATGGACCTGTCTATAAATATAGCCATATAGTTACCCTGATCAAAATTTGCTGCTCTTATTTAAAAGGAAGAAACAATCATGATTAATTTATGTCTTATATGAATTATTTTCATCTTAAAATTGGACAGTAATTTCTTTTTTAATTTTAAAATACCCTTCAATAGTCACTTCAGAAAGCTGCCCAATATATGCATCCTTCCCTATGTTTGAAGAATCCCTTCTTTACTAGTCTGAGCAAGGGAGAGAAAATAAGAAAATAATGTCTTTCCTATAAGTGTTGAAATTCTAGATACTTGGTTTTCCATACTTCTCTGTACTTGATATGTGTGCATGTGACTTAGGCTTCTTCAAGCAGATGCAACTTGCCTGACTTTGTGTCAGAAGCTAGTGACACACGTGGAAGGGACTGTTGTAGTGTCAGATTCTCAATGTCTCTCTGTATATATTTTTCCATCTCCTAAATATATCATGTTTTCCTGGAGCAAAAGAAGCATCTTAGGATTTGCACAAAACTACAATATAATCGAATTCAAAGTGCAGAAGAGAAAGCATTCTTTTTTTCTGGTTAGGTTAGTGTCTTTGTTTCTGTAGATGATTCTTTGTTTTCTGAGTTTGTGAAATGTGCAATTATAGAGACCTTACATTTCTAAAACTATGTTCTTCTGCCCTTCCTATTGTTGTTAAATGGACAGTTTCGCTGACAGGAGAAATCTATGTCCCTTATTTTCCCTCAAAACTTGAGAGTATCTAGTAACCAGCATTGCTAATAACAAATCTGATTCTTGATCCTTTATAGGTGATCCTTTTGATAGGTTGTTTCTCCATGGAAGGCTATAGAATCTTCTCTTTTGTCATCGTGCTCTGAAATTTTACAAAGATATGTCTACGTGACAGTATTTTTATTCCATTTTGTTTTGATTTCAGATACCCTTCCAATTTGAAAATGCATGTCTTATTTCAACTATCAAAATGTTCCTCCATTTAAACTTTTTCCCTCTTCCTTATTCTTTACATTTTTGTTATATTTTGGATGACCTATATTGATACTCCATTCTCATATTTCCCATCTCTTTTTTCTCAATATCCTGAGAGATTTTTTTTCTAAATTTTCTTTCCAGTCATTCTATTTATTATGTTACCTCAGCATTTATATTTCTGATTTCAGAACTCTTTCTTGTGTTCACATTGTCTTTTTTCAAAGTTGCCATATTTGATTTATCATCTTGAAATTTTCTCTATGCTAAATAAGAGAAAGATAGATTTTGTGTTCCATGAAATATCTATTTAATTTGAACAACCTTGTCTCTATGTTTACCTTGAGGCTGAACTTTTAAACTACTAGTGTTTTTACAAAAGTCTGGATATCCTGGTTGATTGTTCATCTGTACAAATGAAGAATATTGCCCTTGGGTTGGTTTCCTTCCCTATAATACTTCTCCTCTAAAAGAGAGGGTGAACTAAAACTCTGTGTACAGGAGGGTGAGTCAATAGACAAGCTTTATGTCAGTGTGCATAACAAGGCTCAAACCAGTAGAGGTGAGCTGTCCAGAATTATGGATTCAATGAAGGTCTTAGTTTGGAGCGCTAGCCACCATATTATGATTCCTATTCTTCCTAGAGTTTTGGTTAAATTTCTTTCTGTAACAGTTCTCAAGCTCTAATGGCAGGATGAATGCTGATGATAGACAATTACTTTTTACATTTGGAGGAGATTTTCACTCATGTTCACTAGAATATCCTTTAATTAAGTATGCTGATTACTTGCTATAACCCCCAAATGCTCCCAGTCTCTCCCACACTAATACTGGAGTGATTCTATGATTCTGCCAACAAAAATATCTGCATCTGTGTGGCCTTCTCTTCTGAATATTCTGGGCTGTGGTTGCCTTTTTTTTTTCTGTCAGATTTATCAATATCATCTCATTTGTTTTTTGCCTTCTAGAAATGTATCGACATGTTTGATCTTTTGATGGCCCCCTTCCTGCTCTATGTTGCAATATTTCTTTTCAATTTTTAAGTCATTTAAATAGTCCTTGGTAAAAGAGGGAAGATGAAAATTATGCTTAGTTTGACATCTTGAATGGAAGGTAGTAAAGGTAGTTTTGTAAATCATGACAAAAGGTGAGTTTCCTAAGATAAATGGTACTTTGAAAAAGCAAGACTCCTATTGTGCAACAGAAAACAGGGTGAGTTGTATTACAGAAGTGGAACCCTGAGCTTAGGGAACCCAAATCTCTTGTAATAGACTACAAGAATTGTTGGCCATTACCTCAGAGGGACATACTGTCTTTCTTACATCGGACGGTAAAAAACCTACTTTTTGCCCCTAAGGTAGATGCTATCTCTATCTTCCAAAGCTGTTCATCATGCCAACATCTTTGAACAGATGACAAAGGCACTCATGTCTCTGCTCTCCAGGCATGCAGAAACATAAAGGATGATTGAGTCCTAGAGGCGTTTTGACCTAACACTTGTATAGTTTTCTACTGAAATAGGTTAGAACACAAGTACCCACAGGGACTCTCTCTCTCCTGCAGCAAGAGGGCCTGGACTTAAAACCAACACAAACCCTAGCAACCTATTTGGACCCTTGCCCCAGACCAAAGCTTTCGTAGTTTTCTTATCGTTTACTACTTCAATAGAACAAAAAGTTATGTTCAAATATAAACCCTCCAAGAAAAAAAGAGGAGAACAAGGCTATTGCTCTAAAATGCTTATTTACACCCTCCTATTAATGCTCCACCATCTTGAGCTTTCACTGCACCTATGAACAGCTCTCTTCATGGAGTCCAGGGAAGTGTGAAAAGGAGAGAAAATTCCTCTAGAAACTAGACTTGTTTTTTTGCACTTTCCTTCAAGGATACATCAGTTTTGTCTTTGTACCTTGATTATCTGGACAAATGTCTTTTATCCTCTGATTTCTTAGCTTCTTAAAAACAGGAATTCTATCTATCAGAGGTGTGTCCTAAAAGACTGTTCAGAAATAATTTGTCAGAATTAATGTAAAAAAATGCATCTCAAAACAATAAGTGGTCTATAATAAAAGAAATGTTTTTTAAACTTGTACTGGCAATCAAATATACATTCATTTTCAATAGATATCACAAAATATGAAAAATAAAGTTAAAATAATAGTTTATTCTGCCTATGTAACAATTCCTTACATTGAGATAAACACATCTTTGTTGAAGTTCCATTCTTCTTTATTTAAGCATACAGAAAGTAAAATTCTATGGGAATTCCATAAACTTGGATGCATCTCAGAATGCAGAAGATTGATTTTTATATTAGTGTATTGCAAATAGTAAATATACTATGCTTTGGTGAATCATATTGAAAAATTTGAAACAGAATAGTAAAATCAAATATAGTTTCCTGAAAAAACATTCAATAATTCAATGATATGATTAATATTTATGCACAAAAATAACTTACAACATTCATAGTTTTGTTTTGTTTTTTTCAAAAATAAAACCGTAAACCAACCCACAATAGAATTATAGGATTTTAGAAAAAGAGGAAGCACTTTAGTTGCTTAATTTAGCCACATTGCTTTGAAAATTTGGGACAAAATGATTAGAGAGGCCAATTTCTCAACCATGGTTACCATACAGGGACCTAGTAAAATTAAGGCAATAACCCAGTTCCTTTTGACTCCTAATGAATCCTCTTTCCATTACACCAAGAAATCTTTTTTCATAACTGGTGAATTTAAACAGTTTTGGCTCCACTTTCAAAACAAGAAGGGTAAAGGGAAAGATTTTCAAAGTTACCAGTATTGTGAGGCCAAATAGTAAATAAGAGGAGCTATCAAAAGCAGGAACATAGGACACCATGTGCTTCTTGAAACAGTATATTAGGGTCCCAGGCAGAACCTCTGGAAAATACTGGGTTTCACAGTACACCCATTTTGCAAACAAAACATGAGAATTGTAGATAGACTTCCTTTAACTGCATTATTTATACAGACGTTTTAGTTTAAAGAGCACTTCTCTTTACTGTGATACAAACAGAAGTAGTGCTCCCCATATTAAAAATTAAAATGAGATTCAAAGAGGTGAAAGGCCTACCAACACGCCCAGAACTAATAAATGCATCGAAATCTTGATTTCAGGTATTCTTCTGTGTAGGATTGTGGTCCTTCCTTTGCATTATGCTTCCTCAAATGGAAAGCCCATTCTTCCAAATAAAATCACTAAAATAATAAATAAAATAATCTGTACCATGAAAACACAATCATTCTTAAAATGTGTACTATAAAAATGCTTTTGAACAAATTAAATGGTAAAATAGATATGTTTTTATCTCCCTATAGGTATATATCAATAGCTATTTAAAAAACTACGATTTTACCTTATAAAAGTTATTGAACTTGCTTTTCTTTTACTATATACCCTCTCTTATATTTGGAACGTTATTAGGATTTCTTCATTAAAACCTTGTTCCAATCACAAGCACAACAATCTTTACCAATGTTTTTGAATAACAAATATAGTCTGATCAGCAAATTTCATTTGTTAAAATGAAGCCCTCATAACTGATTCCCAATATTGACCCTGCCTTTAGTTACTGAAAGCCATGTGTCCTCCATCCTGTGTTGGTTTTGCTCTAGGGAAGCCTGTCTCCACATGCACTGCATGTTAGCATAAACTTGAAGCTTAAAAAAAAAAAAATCCATGCTAGAGTCTAAAGCCTGAAAAGTCAGATCTCTGAAAATATACCTTTGAGTCTCCTCATTTGATTTTGATGCACAGCGAGGGCTGAGAACCAGGGCACAGGAGGACTGCTAGGTGCTCTCTTCAAGAGAGAGGAAATACATTACCTCTTGATTTTCTGTCTTCTTAAGCATAAAGATGTCTCCGAGGAACACAACCTTAGATTTATTCTATCAAGTGTATTACTGTAATATTGCATGATATCCAGTCGATACAGACCAAACACACTGCTGGCTCTACAGTTCCCATTCCCATGCTCTTCATTTTTATACTACAAACTAAATTTTCACTTTACACATACACACCTACATTCAAAATTCCACATTCGAGGGCAGGAACTTTGGAGTCAATGCTGACATTCTATAAAAAGAAACTTCAATACTTCCTAAAAGTAGAATGTGTATACCACTTATATATTTTGATTGGTGAAGGGTAGACATTCAGTAAATAAATATTGAATAAGGGAAGAAATAAACATACTCATGAATAAAAAAAAACCAGAAGAATATGTAAATCAATAAGTGGTCCACAATATGACTTTAATTTGATGAAGAACATGAGATGTGGGACAGGATATAGTTCAGAAAAATGCCTTGAGGGAAGAGCTTCATTAGCAAAGCATTTATTAAATTGCACCATAAGAAATCAATGATATTTGACTATCTTGAACTACAAAAAAAGGCTGTTTCATATACAACCTAATAATTTCTTACTGATAGCTCATGAGTACCTCATGCTATTCATCATTTTTACTTATTTGATCACTGATTGTTTTTCTTAATTGTATTTGTCAAAATCTTATGAAAATCCCACAAGGGAATGGAACTTAAAATACAGAGATAGGGGCTTCCCTCGTGGAGCAGTGGTTGAGAGTCTGCCTACCGAGGCAGGGGACACGGGTTCGTGCCCCAGTCCGGGAAGATCCCACATGCCACGGAGCGGCTGGGCCTGTGAGCCATGGCCGCTGAGCCTGCGCATCCAGAGCCTGTGCTCTGCAATGGGAGAGGTCACATCAGTGAGAGGCCCACGTACCGCAAAAAACAAAAAACAGTCAAAAGTGTACTAGTCATTTATTATATAAAATTATACTAAATAACATTCAGATGGTAACACAATGGATTTAGTTGAAAATATTGCTTTTTTCATCATTATGTCCAAACATGTCTAGAAACATGTCTCACTTTTGATATGTGTGGTGTGGATAGGCAGAGAAAGTTTTACCTAAAACTTGGTCAATTTCAAAGACACCCCCTTTATAACCTCTCTTAGGAAAAAGAATAATTGACAATAATGAGATCCAATAATTATCCCACTTGAAGCCAATAAAATGGGCAAATCCCTACATACAACTCAGCAGAAATATTGAAAAAATCTAGGTAGCTATTTTTTGACCAGAGAAGACTCAACAGAAATTCTGTGATAACTGCATAAAATCTATTTTTTGAGAGAGGGGTACAGAGGTTTTAGTGCCACATGCTTGAGGGCAATAGTAAATGGGTACAATTTGTAACTCCCAAGTTATCTCCAAGAGAAGAAAAATAAATAAATAAATAAATATATAAAAAGTATGCAGGAGCTTCCGGCATAAAAAAAAGAGGGGTTGGGAAGCAGCTGAACCACCATAAAGCAAGGGTTCATATCCATGACCTTGAATGTTGAAGGAATTGTAATTTTGGGAGTCCTAATGTGTTTTGAAAATTAATTCTTTCAATTTTACTGAAAGCAATATATCATTCAGAAGCTATAAACACCTGCCTCCTGATATCAGTGTTAATTTATTTTCTTAATGATACTTAATAGTCCAATATCTCATCCAGCTAAATGAGCTCTATAAACTGTAATGGTTTAAAAAAAGGGATTATGCTATTTAAAGAAATGCTAAACATCCAAAGGAAAAGCCACAATCCCAGAAATCCTCTGTAATTTTAATATGAGTATAATATTGTCATACACATTTAGAGTAAACAAATTGATTTCTAGGGGGAAACTGCAATCTTAAGTTTATTTTTAGGCCTGACAGAATGCACCTGCTCTCCTGCAAGGGAAAACAATGCAGTCCTGTGTTAATCCTGAAGTTTCTTCTATGTTTAAATTATCTTTTCATTACAACTCACAACATTTCAGGATGCTAAGTAGTAAACAGCTTTGCAATAAAAGAAGTATATGTAGGGGAACACTGATTTCAATTGCCTTTGAGTAGGGATGTCTGGTTATTAAATTTTAAGCTTTCTAGAAGGCTTACAGTCCGCTTATTAAAATTCTGGTTAAAAAGTAACTTAAACAGTTGGACTAACTCTGTTCTTTCCTGAAACCATTTATTAAGGACTAACTATCAGTCTAGGAAAAGTTTTAGGAAGCTAAGAGATGGATGGCAGTTCTAATATATAGTGTTGGAAACATAATCATGTTTAAGAGGTGATTTTAAATTCTTACTAAAGCAAAACAGTTTATTTAAATATTTATATTTCTATATCAAGGTCACTAAAACAAGGAGGAAGTCCAAAATAATTACAGTAACATGTAAGCTAAAAAATATTTATAAAATTGCATATGGAGAGAGGGAATCTGATCTCTATAGTAGCTCATGTGTGGTGTAACTGGCATTGGTATTTTTTTTTCCTTCAGAAGAAGAAAACATTTGGTTCTCATGTTAACTATTAATAAAACTTTTAAGACCTAATTTTAACTTATCTCATAATAAAGTGTCCAGGTTTGAGGCCAAATATTTATAAAATAGATATAATATGTCTAGTCCCTAAAAGAAAAAAAGCAACATTTAGTATTGTTTTATAATTATTTGTATACAATTATTTATGTATATACATGTTATTGAGCTTATGTACTAGTAGGTTCTTTAAATAAATTTAATAAAAGAATGAAAAATTAAAGGTTTAAATATATTAAGATTTTAAATCTATTCCAATATATGTTACTAAAATTGACTGAATAGAGAAATAAAATGGTATTAGACCAATAAATCATAGTGATGTTTTTTCAATGTGCCTGGCAAAGACAGTTTTAAGAGTCAGTTATATCAAACCTTCGTGGAAGGAAATATTTCATTTCTGTTGATAGAATTCCAATTCATAAGAATAAAATGCTTCAAAACTATTTTACAGAGCTTTAATATTACAGTTTATATAACTAATATCAAAATCCAATGAAAGCCCCAAATACAAACTTAAACCTTACTTATGACTAGAGATGAAAAAATCATAAATAAAAGATATTCTAAAAGTATACTGAAAGATAAATACTCCATAATCCAAAAAGGTACATTCCAGAAATGCAAAAATGAAGTGGTATTAGAAAATCTAACCATATAATCCATCATTTCTCTAGATTTTAAATTTTTAATAGTATTTAAAAATATAATAAAAGGCATCTAAAACTTGAACATACATTTCCAATTAAAATTTTTAGAATACTATATGTAGAAAGATGGTTCATTTTTATTATAAAAGCTGAGGATATTCATAAATATGAAACTCCAATTAATTACAAGCATTCTTAGCAATGGAACCACCACGACCAAAAAAAACTTAGAATGAAATCCAGTTTTACAAAAATGAAACAAACAGTGCTTTTTGGAGTAATAGGAGAAAGAACACATGGAGAATGACTACTATCACCTTATCCCACTTCCCACCAAGCTATCCCTGCTCATAAGATGACCCTGAGTGGTCAACAGGTAATTCCATTCCCCATCCCTGGATGATTCAAAAATGTGGTCCCAAGTCATAAGCTCATCCAAAGAGGGTGATTCAGGAAGAAGTCTATCACTCCCCTGTCACACTGTCATTTATACCAGGGGTACATGAATTTAGCTTATTGAGAGCATCTGAGTAAAGTCTCCAGAAACTAAAGACCAAACCCCAGGAAGGAGCAACTTCTTTGTTCTCCTTCTGGATGTTACTGTCTGTTCCTTGCTGCCCTGAAGCCTTGTAGCCACTGTCTAAAGATAACTCGACTCAAAAAACTCAGAGCTGCAGCATTAGGACAAAACTGAAGCCACTCTGCTCCCAGTCATGCAGTTGTTTCAGCCAAGAAGACAGTTTTTGCTGGTTTTTTTCCTTATAATCTATAGCAGGAGTCAGCAAACTTCAGAAAAGGGCCTGAGAGTAAATACTTTAGGATCTGTGGACAATATGATGTCTGTTACTCAATTCTCCTGTTTTATTGCAAAGGCAACCTGAGGCAATGACTGTTTATTAACAGAGTCATTGTTGTGCTCCAGTACATCTTCATTTACCAAAATATGTCATAAATGTACTACTTATGTTTTCTTCTCTAACTTTTGTAGTTTTAAGATTTATATGAATGTCTTTGAGTCATTTTGAATTAATATTGGTATATGAAGCAAAAGATGCGTATGTTCCAGCACTGTTTATTCCTTGAAAAAACTATCGTTTCTCTGCTGAACTGCCTGTGCATCTTTGTCAAAAATCCATTCACCGTATATGTATAGGTCTATCTCTGGACTCTATTCTTTTCCATTGATCTATTTGTCTATCAAAACCACACTGCTCATTACTCTAACTTAAAAATAAATCTTGAAATCAGGCAGCATAAGTCTTCCGACTTTGCTTTCTCTTTCAATGGTGTTTATTCATTTTGATATGAATTTTAGGATCAGCTAGTTAATTTCTACAAAAACGACTGAGGATTTTGATTGGAATTGTGTTGAATTTAGAGGTCATTTTGGGGAGAATTGACATATTTTCACTATTGAGTTTTCTGTTTCAGGATCATGGTAACCATTTATTGGGGTCTTTAAATTCTCTCAGCAGCATTTTGCAGTTTTCAGTATATGAGTCGACACAGCTTTTATTAGAGATATCCCTATGTACATAATATTTTGAAACTAGTATAAATGGTATTTTTTTATTTAAATTTCTGTGTGTGTGTGTGTGTGTGTGTGTGTGTGTGTGTGTGTGTGAATGAGGTTGTTCAATACTGCCAGGAATATTTACTGTTTGTCCAGCTGAAATCTGACAAGATACTCTAAAGTATTTTTTAAGTAGCTCTATGGTCAAAAGTTAGCCCAATTGGAAGCTGTTATTGAGCTGACAGTGACTGTTTTTAGGCCTTCTTCCTCAAGCTAAAATGAAGCTATGTATCCAGAGGGAAATAAAACCATTCTGAAGCCTTCCAGGACTTACTAAAACATTCCAGAGAAACACAGTTCTAAATCTAGACCACAGGAATCTTTTGATTTCCATCTTAGTTGAAGATTTTTTTCCTTGATATAAAGAGGCAAATCAAAGATAATGTAGTCAAATGGCAGGGTCTTGATATCACTCAGGTTGCAACCCAGTTCTTTGAGGAAATAAACACAAAAGCACTTGTCTTACAAATCCAGTCTTTACAATAACAGATATATGGCTCTAGAAACCTTTTAAGCCCACATATCCCTAAACATCCCCTAGTCATGTCAAAAGTTTTCTGGATATTGTAAAAGATCTGGATTTAGGAAACAAAAGCCCTTCTTGGAGAAACATATTCTTTCTCAGTGCCTGTGAGGTGCAACCATTCTATCAGTTCTTGATCTCCTCCAGGAACACAGAGTCATCTCTTGAAATGCAAATTTCATGGAGAGACTTCATATCAGAAAAAAAAAAAAAAAGCAGCTAATTTGGAAATTAGGTGAATACAAAATTTTAAAAGTCTTTCTTACAAATATCAGTCAAAGCTTTAGCCATCTGAGTAGATAACCTTAACTTATTCTATTTGGCAGAAACAAAATTTGGATCCAGTTGGTCTTTTATAAACTAGTGGTTTATAAAACTATAACATTATATCTGCATTATATCATACCTCTCTCATGGTTAAAATTTTTAAATGAAAGCTATAATATCTCTGCATCTATCTACGGACTAAAAAAATATATTCACAACCTAAATTTGAGAGTTATGTTTTATTCCATGGGTATTTTTAAGACTTCAAGCCTGGGAGGCAGAATCTCAAATAACCCTGAGAGAACTGCTTCGAGGAGGTGAGGGGGGAGCCAGGATATACAGGAGTTTTGCAACAAAGGGCAGGTAGTCTGAACATCAAAATATTATTGTTAATTAAAGAAAACCAGATATGTCAAGTTAAGGAATTTAGCGCTTTTTTATGTATGGGGAGATGCAAGAGTCTGGGCTCACTGAAATCATTCCTTTGACATGCACATCAGCTATCTGAGGCCAGCATCCTCACGTTTTCATATCCTGAGTTTCCTCAGGACTCACTGTGGGGAGTGGCTGCAGTCTGATTGCTACTAGATGGCAGGTATTCTTTTCCTTCCTGAGTTCTCTCAGGGCTCACCAGCTCACTGTCTGGTCGTGGCTGCAATCACTAATGACTGTGACATCCTTTGTTTACTGACTGTGACATTCTTTGTTTACTGATATGGCAGGCAATATTCCTTTTATCATAACTGTATGTTTATGTATATCTATGTATGTATGATATAAATGCGTGATATTTTTCCACCTCTGGAAGGTATTGCCAAAATTAATTTGTAAAGAGTGCAATTTAAGTGGTTTAAAGGCAAACAAGCATTTATATAAACCAAGTATACTCTCAGAACTATAGAAACTAACCCAAATATATTTTTTTAAGTTTACAAGATCCAGAATAATCTTTGGTAAATCAAAGCTAATTTAAGTTAAATTTCTGATTGTCTATTTCTAGTATATAGATTTTTGTATGTTGGTCCTGTGTCCTGTGACCTTGCCAAACTCACTTTTTAGTTTTGGTAGCATTTTTATAGATTTCATAGAATTTTCTACATAAATAGTCAATAATGTCATCTGTGAATAAAGACTGTTTTAATTTTTATTCTACAATCTGAATATTTTTCATATCTTTTTTTTTTAACCTTTCTAAACTGTCTAGGAGTTTCAAGACAGTGTTGAATTGGTTTCCCATAATCGCTCTTATTTTCACACTTTTCAAAGTACTTCAAAAGAACACTAGATTTGGAATTTAGAATTAAGGTTTCTATTACTAGATCTGACCAGTATTAATTAGAGAATTTTAAAATGAAGAAACTAATGTTCACTTGGTCTGAAATTTCGTATATTATTAGCTAGAAAATTTGAGTCACAGAAATATATATTTGTGTACAAAGAGAGAGACTTACCGCATGTATATTGTAAAAATGTGCCTATGAAAGTATCGTATATGTGTCTCTGTGTGTGTGTATGTGTGTTAAAACCCTATCTATCCATCTATCTATCTGAGAGTGCACAGAAAAATGTCTGCAAAGACACACTGTAAATTGCTAACAGTGTTTACTTGAAGAGGCTGGGCATAGGGAAAAGACTAATATTTTACTACATGTAATTTGTTACATCTAATCTTTGACTTTATATAATGAGCTTGTAGTACTCACACACTTTAACACAGACTTTTAAAAAATAAAGGCAACAAAATAGATAAAATATAAACAAAGATTGTAAAAGTGGCTCTATCAGGAAGGTTTTATTTTAGTGTTTCTCATATTCTTCCATGTGCTTGTCTGAATTTCTTTTTCATTATTATAAACATGAATTATGTAAAGAAAAACGTTTTATTCTTAAAAATGTGCCCATGAGAAAGTGTTAATACATTGAAAATACTATGAAATCCAAGCAATTTCCTTGCAACAATCAGCATGAGCTGACTGAAGAAAGAGAAATTAAATTCTAGGTTATTCAAATAAATGGTCAGAACCTATTTTCAAAACCAGAAATACTTTCTCTGGAATTCAAAGTCACAAAAATGTCATCTTAGATTCTTACCAGGATTTAATTTTAATAAAATCATTAGTCAACATTTGTTCTTAGCACTGATGCTTTTATGAAGTTTTTAGAATCATGGTATCAGAAATAACTAAGCAGGGCTTCCCTGGTGGCACAGTGGTTGAGAGTCCGCCTGTCGATGCAAGGGACACGGGTTCGTGCCCTGGTCTGGGAAGATCCCACATGCCGCGGAGCAGCTGGGTCCGTAAGCCATGGCCGCTGAGCCTGCGCGCCCGGAGACTGTGCTCCGCAACGGGAGAGGCCACAACAGTGAGAGGCCCGCGTACTGCAAAAAAAAAAAAGAAAAACTAAGCAGAATTATCATTTGCTACTCATATACTTCGAGTAAAGTTGCTCATGTCTTCTAAATACATAATTTAATTCTCAAAATAAATATGATATTTATTGTCATTTGCCCCCGTAAAATGGCAAGTCAATACAAAAATTAAAGGTTCTACTTTTCATTATAAGGTTGTTCTTTAAACTTTTGTATTTAAATGTCAATGCATACATGCACACTCACACACATACACACATTCATTTTTTTTAAACATCTTTATTGGAGTATAATTGCTTTACAATGGTGTGTTAGTTTCTGCTTTATAACAAAGTGAATCAGCTATACATATACATATATCCCCATATCTCCTACCTCTTGCATCTCCCTCCCACTCTCCCTATCCTACCCATCTAGGTGGACACAAAGCACTGAGCTGATCTACCTGTGCTATACAGCTGCTTCCCTCTAGCTATCTATTTTACATTTGGTAGTGTATATATGTCCAGGCCACTCTCTCACTTTGTCCAGCTTACCCTTCCCCATCCCCTTGCCCTCAAGTCCATTCTCTATGTCTGTGTCTTTATTCCTGTCCTGCCCCTAGGTTCTTCAGAACTTTTTTTTTTTTTTTTTAGATTCCATATATATGTGTTAGCACATGGTATTTGTTTTTCTCTTTCTGACTTACTTCACTCTGTATGACAGTTTCTATGTCCATCCACCTCACTACAAATAACTCAATTTCATTTATTTTTATGGCTAATATTCCATTGCATATATGTGTCACATATTCTGTACCCATGCATCAGTCGATGGATACTTAGGTTACTTCCATATCCTGGCTATTGTAAATAGAGCTTCAGTGAACATTGTGGTACATGACTCTTTTTGAATTATGTTTTTTTCAGGGTATATGCCCAGTTGTGGGATTGCTGGGTCATATGGTAGTTCTATTTTCAGTTTTTTAAGGAACCTCTGTATTGTTCTCCATAGTGGCTGTATCAATTTACACTCCCACCAACAGAGCAAGAGGGTTCCCATTTCTCCACACACTTTCCAGCATTTATTGTTTGTAGATTTTTTGATGATGGCCATTCTGACCACTGTGAGGTGATACCTAATTGTAGTTTTGCTTTGCATTTCTCTAATGATTAGTGATGTTGAGCATCCTTTCATGTGTTTGTTGGCAATCTGTATATCTTCTTTGGAGAAATATCTGTTTAGGTCTTCTACCCATTTTTGGATTGGGTTGTTTGTTTTTTTGATATTGAGCTGCATGAGCTCCTTGTATATTTTGGAGATTATTCCTTTGTCAGTTGCTTCATTTGCAAAGATTTTCTCCCATTCTGCGGGTTGTTTTTGGTCTTATTTATGGTTTCCTTTGCTGGGCAAAACCTTTGAAGTTTCATTAGGTCCCATTTGTTTATTTTTGTTTTTATTTCCATTTCTCTGGGAGGTGGGTCAAAAAGGATCTTGCTGTGATTTATGTCATAGAGTGTTCTGCCTGTTTTCCTCTAAGAGTTTGATAGTTTCTGGACTTACATTTAGGTCTTTAATCCATTTTGAGCTTATTTTTGTGTATGGTGTTAGGGGGTGTTCTAATTTCATTCTTTTACATGTAGATATCCTGTTTTCCCAGCACCACTTATTGAAGGTGGTGTCTTTTCTCCATTGTATACTCTTGCCTTCTTTATCAAAGATAAGGTAACTATATGTGCATGGGTTTATTTCTGTGCTTTCTCTCCTGTTCCATTGATCTATATATCTGTTTATGTGCCAGTACCATACTGTTTTGATTACTGAAGCTCTGTAGTGTAGTCTGACATCCAGGATCCTGATTCCTCCAGCTCTGTTTTTCTTTCTCATGATTGCTTTGGCTATTCGGGGTCTTTTGTGTTCCCATACAAATTGTGAAAGTTTTTGTTCTCTTTCTGTGAAAAATGCCAGTGGTAGTTTGATAGGGATTGCATTGAATCTGTAGATTGCTTTGAGTAATATAGTCATTTTCACAATATTGATTCTTCCAATCCAAGAACATGGAATATCTCTCTGTTTGTATCGTCTTTAATTTCTTTCATCAGTGTCGTATAGTTTTCTGCATACAGGTTTTTTGTCTCTTTAGGTAGGTTTATTCCTAGGTATTTTATTTTTTTTTGTTGCAATGGTAAATGGGAGCATTTCCTTAATTTCTCTTTCAGATTCATTAATGTATACGAATGCAAGAGATTCTGTGCATTAAGTTTGTATCCCGCTACTATATCAAATTCATTGATTAGCTCTAGCAGTTTTCTTGTAGCATCTTTAGGATTCCCTATGTATAGTATCATGTCGTCTGTAAACAGTGACAGATTTACTTCTCCTTTCCGATTTGGATTCCTTTCATTTCTTTTTCTTCTCTTATTGCTGTGGCTAAAACTTCCAAAACTATGTTGAATAATAGTGGTGAGAGTGGGCAACCTTGTTTTGTTTAAAACTTGTTTAGAACAATCAAAATTGTCCTCAGGCAGTAATAATGCAAACTGACATGTTATCTATTTTTGCACATCTTATCAATGCTCTAAAACCCTTAGCAATCTCACTCTTTCAGTGCTATATCTTTAAACTACACATTTCTCAAACTTGATGTTTAGTAGTATTGCTTTCTAATGTTTCAAATGACATAGGACCAACTCAAGGAAGGCATTGTTTCTGAATTATTCTGTATCCTGTTCTTGGCATCCCAGGCTAACATCTCTTCTATACTATGCGCCCTCGACATTGGTTCTTGTGCATTTAATTTTTAAATTAAAAATATTGGAGGTGAAGAATAATGTGAAAGGCAAGTTAAATCTGTGAATCTCTTTAATAAAGAAGCCCAGGGGTATCTGGTCTAGTTGCTGGTGTGGTAGCTCTTATTTATGAAGTCTTCAGGAATTATGGCTCCTTCCAGCCACCACATCACCATTTGCAAGATTGGCTCATTTTCTGAGGATCTAATTTGGCTGCTTCTACAATCCAAACAGCCAAAGTTGAGAAAAGAATGATGAAAGAATGAGGCAAAACGTTTCCTAAACTGCCATGTGACATTTTCTCTCCCCACCCACTAGCCATAATTCAGTCACATGACCACATCTAGATACAAGGAAGATTGAGAAATATAACTTTGTTTTGTTGTTTATCTGCTGAGCTAAAAATTCTATTAAAATGAAATGATGGGAGAATTAGTGTTAAGGGAAATTATAAACCTGGATCATTGACCCACTTTTATTTCCAGGACTTAAAATGTTAGGTCAACCTAACTATTTAGTGATTCAGCCTGACCTATTTCATGGTATCTCATTTATTTCAGTTTGATGGGGACTGACATGTGTGGTTGCCTCTGTACCAGACCTTTTAAAGATTTATTATTACATTATTATTGTTGTTTTTGTTGTTGTTAAGCTTGTTGAATCTTATCCCCATTCCATTGAATCAGAATTTCTTGGGATGGGGCCTCATTTTGCATTTTTAATGGTAACAAAAATGATTCTTAGGGGGCTTGCCTGGCACTTGTGCATATAATAAACCCTGATCTAGACTCCACATAGTTAGGCCTGGCTTGATGAAAAAAATATTACCACAAATATATCACAATTGTAAAGAAAATAAAATCTCACATTACCATCTTTGCATCAGTAAATGACTACTTTGTGCCAAAATGTACTTCCTAAGCTCCCTTGTTTTATCCTATCTCTATGGGCTTCTCACTCTCCTACTTTCAAATCAAAACCTGAACACAAGAAATTTCATGTCCATGTGAATTGCTTCTCCAAGGACATCACTTTCTAAGGTTTCTCTTTCGTTAGCAAGTGATCCAGGGTTGGCCTCACTCCAAGTTATTGCAGGTACTGGTTCAAACACAGAGAAACACTGACATCTGAGCTATCCTGGGGACCCTAAAATCCTATCAGAAAGGATGATTGCAATTATGTCAAGATGGAGAACATTTTGAGGACTCTGTCCTCGAAGTCCACTATATCATGGATGTAGATGTTTTAGTTTGGGAGCTCCCAACACAAGGAAATATCATTAGATGAAAGTCAACTGTTTATTTTAAAGTGAGACTGAGTCCTGCTGAGTAGACCTAATTCAACTCCTCTCAAAATTCAGGCAAAAGAAATGGTTTCTAAAAGATGGACTAGATTTTCACTAAGATATTCACCATGAATAATTCAATCTGAAGACAAATAAATGTACATGAAGGGCAGATACCCTCTGCTATGCTACTACCATGAGTCAAAATAAGGAATTTAATATACTTTTATGTGGTCTTTTATATTGAGCTGGATTACATTGTTCTCATGTCCAAGTGAGAAACAGCTGCAGTTTATGCAAAATTGGTATTAAATTTTCCCAACCTACTGCTCCTACTGAGTTATACTAACTCCTTGATTGAGAAGGCTGTAGGAATAAAGAAAAAGTTTGAAAATATATGCCTTAAATAAGTCAAGGAAGACATTTTCTTCATTTTATTTATACCCCATGCTGGGGTTTACTTAAAATCTTTTGTGGTCCTCCTGTTATTTCATAATTTTTAGAAAATAAAGCAGCAGGGAATCATCTTCAGACTTTATTTTGGTTTATTTGAATTTTTTAAAAGGTTTTCTTCAGTGAATTGCTTCAGGGCCCAGATACTTATCTAAGTAACAAACTATTAAAAATACATACTTTTAAATAATGATTTTTAATAGCAATAATAGGGAAGATATCACTTTTATTTAAGTTTATAACCAGGCTTCCCTGGTGGCACATTGGTTGGGAGACCGCCTGCCGATGCAGGGGACGCGGGTTCGTGACCCGGTCCGGGAGGATCCCACATGGTGCGGAGCGGCTGGGCCCGTGAGCCATGACCGCTGAGCCTGTGTGTCCAGAGCCTGTGCTCCACAGCGGGAGAGGCCACAGTGGTGACAGGCCCATGTACTGCAAAAAGGAAAAAAAAAATTGATAACCAAATTCTTCATTGATATTCTATCCTCTACTTAATACAATACATTTTTTCTTCTATATCTAATTTTTCCATGTCCTACTTTCAGATTTTCCTTCTTCCATGCCACACCCATCTCTGATTTTGAAAAAAAAATGAACTATTTAAAACAAAGAAGTTTTAATAATGTAGCAATAGATTGTAGGTAAGGCATAAAACTTGAATATTTACAAAATGGATTGTGCAATCCAGAAGGACTCAGATAATTGGGAATAAAATATAAGGTCTGAGATCCAGTACATTTGAGAAACACAGTATACTATGTTCTATTACTGGAGACCATCAGTGAGCATTGGACAGTGAGGAGAGGTGATATATATTTCCTGGTAATTCAGAATCCAGACTTCCACTTTGGTCTGCTTTGGTCCATACAACTTCTTTAGCAGTTACTGTCCATGTAAATCCAGGCAAATTGTTTGACCTAAGTCTAAATATCTTTAGCCCTCAAATGGAGATAATAATAATAATACTTACCACAGAAGACTGTTGCAAAGATCGTATGCAGATTTTTATCATGGTAACCTGACCCAGAGCAAGCCCTCAATAATGTTAGTTATTATTTATTATATTAAAAGCACTGAGAAGTCTCCCAGTTTTAAAAAAAGTCTTTGTTTAACCTAATATTTTCCAAATTTACAAATAACAATGCCCATCCTTTTTTCGTAGTGCATTTACTATTATCTTTGGAGTATATAGATTAATTTAACTCCTGAATATTTGGGGAAGTAATTTACTATAATCTGACAAATATATTTCTGTAAAAGAAAATAATTTCAATCCCTTGACTCTTAGCAGTTCCAGAGGATTTATATATTTTTCTCCTCTAAATACCATGTATCAGAGGTATGCTGTTGTCAGAAGAAAAAATCCCATTTATATCTTCTAATCTATATTTGACATATGAGCATCCACACTATCTAGACAGCAGTATGCAAACTTGATTGAATCCCACATATTTTTCTCTTTCTTTTTTTAAACCAGATGTCACATAGTTGAGTTATGAGTTTTTACTAATGAAGCCTGAGTCTTCAGAAATACATATTTTCTTATCTGAGAAAAACAATCTAGTCCTTAGTTAATCCCAGTATACTTCCTAAAAAGTTAACTTAAAACAAGTAAAGGTCATTTCTCATTGCCACAAAATTTATACATGCAAATTCTTGACAAGAGCAGAATTAGATATTTCTCTGTAACAGCAACCAAGTGGATCAACGTACTGCATCTGTTCTAATATATATGAATTTACCTTATTCTGCTTAACATACTCTCAGAGGATAAAAGTTATTTCTCAGAAATGTTGAAGAAGGAAGAAAATAACTTTGTAGCCATAGAGGCCAAAATTGGCAGAATGATAGAATGGTACATGCAATATTTTATTCTTTTCCAACAAAATTAGCATTAGAAGCTTTGCATACTTTCTAGTATTTATTATCCAAAGCTGTATGTATGAAGATACAAATATGAATATGTATATACATATATATAATACACATACAGATGTGTGAATATACAGATTTATGCATGTATATACATGCAAATACATGTAAGTATATATATGATATATATAAATATATGTATATATGTATATAATTATATTTTCTTTACACAAGTTTTTGTCCCTCATTAAAGCACTGTCACAACCATTTTCTCACTGTTTTGAAATTTACAAAACCAACATTTTAAAGATACAGCATATTTCCTCATATAATTTATATACACTCTATCTCTAGGGATCTAGATTATATTTAGTGTGCTATATATATATATATATATATATATATATATATAACAATGAACATCTCAGTGTAAAAATGTTTATTGTAGTTTGTATTCTCAGTAAGTTTCCTAAAACAGCAATTATCATCTAAAATTACTTATCAAAAGGAAGTTAAATTTCATAATGCATTTGATGAGCAATTACTTTCAAGCAATGATAAAATTATACCTTGATTATCATGGAGAAAGTAACTTTTGTCGTTTTTATAAATAATGAGTAAAATACCTATTATTAATCATTTAAGAGTTTAAAGAAAAAAAACTGTCATTATTCCTTTGATTTTCATTTTCTGCTGCTACTACCATTGAATACTTTTGCAAGTTTATTGGTAGTGTTTCTTTTGCAAATTTTCGTTTATGTCCTTTGTCTTTTTTGGAAAGTGGAGGAAATTTTAGCTTATCTTTCTCATTTCTATGAGCTCTTGTTCACATAAAAATTTGGAGTCATGGTAATTGCATATATTTACCCAGCTATTATATTGCCTTGTTTAAACATGACGCGATGGTGTGGCAATTCTATCGTTCCTTTGTTTTACCTTTTTTTTTAACAAATGGTTTTATCAACTTTATTGCTTTTTTTTTTTTTTGCGGTACGCAGGCCTCTCACTGTTGTGGCCTCTCCCGTTGCGGAGCACAGGCTCCAGATGCACAGGCTCAGTGGGCATGGCTCATGGGCCCAGCCACTCCGTGGCATGTGGGATCTTCCCGGACAGGTCACGAACCTGCGTCCCCTGCATCGGCAGACGGACTCTCAACCACTGCGCCACCAGGGAAGCCCCTGTTTTACCTTTAATAGACTTTTACTGTCTTTTACTATTGTCTTCTTTTATTTCAGTCTTGCCATCTACCTCATATAGCATCCCTAATATGTTCCTACTTAACAGTATAAATGAATCCTGATGACCAATAGCTCAAAGTTGCCCTAGAATAGAAAATAATGCAAATCCCAGTTTAGACAAGCCTAAATTTTGCACTAAGATACCCCAAACACCTAAATAAAAAGTTACTCTTTGCATTCTGATTTCAGCAATTGGTTCCTAAATGAGAGTCCAAAACCCCTTGTCTGGGCACAAAATGTAAATTTCAGAGAAATTAATCTCAGATTTAGAAATAAGTTATGGATTCAGTATCTGCTATAAAATATTTTAAGTCCAGACCTCTATCCCCAGTCTCCTTTATCTGAGTCACATGTGATTCATGTTGACTAAAGGGCAGGTCTTAGAATGACCAGCAAAAACATTGTATCTTGAACAACCAATTTCCCATTATCATATCTGAGTACTGAGAGCAAACCAAACCAGTTAACCTAATAGAAATAACCTCAGCCTTTCATGTCTCTATTTTTTTTTAATATTTGTATAGAATGAGGCTTATTTATTTAGCTCTTCAACTGATTTTTAAAGCCTTTATTGTATTTCATTCCATTTGGTTAGTGCCCCTGTGGATGTACTCTCTATCCATTTTTACCCTACATTCTGTTCCAAGAAGTTGTACTTTGGAATTGCATTCCCTGGGCCACAACACTCCCAGGTTCCAGTTGAGTTTGGCCAATGGGAGGCACCAGCAGCAAATCAGAAGCAGGTGGAGAGAGAAATTGGGGTACTTCTCTGATGGGTTCCTTCCACAGTGGGCCATTATTTGCCAGAGACTGTGTCCCTTTACTGCTGGCTACAGCTGCTCTTCTACAACTTCAGTCCTGAACAAGGTGAGAACAACTTCTTCCCTTGGTTTCTTCCCCTGGCTTCTTTAAGCTTCCAGGTGATAGTACCTCAGTAGATAGTAGACAGAAGATTTTCTGCTGCTGCTGGCCCTGGAATATTGACTTATGATGTTTCCCATTAATCATTCAAACAACCTTTGATGGTTCCCATTAATCCTGTCCAATCCATTGCAAATATCCTTTCATTAAATTCTCTTCAATAACATTTTAGAGTTGCCACCTGTTTTTTCTCTGGCTTCTGATACAGTACAGTGTATTCTGATATAAAACAGCCTATTTTGATATAATACAGAATTATATTAGAATACACTGATACATCTAATGTTAGATGTATCTAATTTTAGTTTTAAGTGCTTGAATTTATTGTCAAGGATGAAAAAGTGTATCGATTGAATACCCCTAAAAAGAAGTAAATCTAGCAAGGTTTCATGTTCATCTAAACTTCTTCCCATCATTTTTTTTATTATTGATGTCATCTGGCATTATCTATTATTATGTTATATTATAATATATAATATTATGTATGGTTATTATATATCACATATTCTTATTAACTTTAAAGTTATTTTACTAAGTAATTTGAGAATTGTGTATAATATTTCAACTCAATTGACATATGTAAATGATAGTTGTTATTATTTAGGTCAAACAAGATATTTATTGTGACTTCCTTGAAGCATTATTTCCCCATTCTTGAATTTCTGCTTTCGTTTGCACACTTGATAGATTTCAGTCATATTTTTGAGGGGTAGAATATATGATATATGAATGGTATGTGGTATAAACCTTTATAAACCAGAAAAAAAAACCCCAAAAACATTAGTTTGCTTCCTTATGTGATCTTCATAGATTTCTATACAATACTTGCATCAAAGATTTTTCTTCTCAAATTGCTCTAGACATTGTGCCCTTGTTCTAATGTGTTAGTGTCATGACAGAAAAAAATATGAGGTCATTTTTGTTTGCATAGGAATGATATTCTACTTGAATTATTTTAAATTTGAAAATATGATATGCAAAAATTTTTACCAGAATATGTTTAACAAAAGTCAGGTTTTGCTTCTTTTGACTAGTACCATATGGTAGGCCATTTGATACTGACCATTTTAATCTATAATTAAAATTTTATCTCAAAAATTTTATGATTAAATATATATTTTAAATTATTGCTTCTATTCTCTTATACGTGTTCTCACTCTTTCTCAAAAACTTATCTTCTGATTTCCTGTGTTCTATCCTACTTCTATAGCTCACTTAATCTACTGTACTCTTTAACGATACAAATGTAATATACAATACTACCTTATTATGGTTTACTTATGCTACTACCTTATTTCATAGAGTATTTTCATCTCAGTCTGAAAATCTGTCTTATGATATAAAATTATATTTTAATCTTTTTTTCATGGAGTCGACTTTTCCAGTTTTTGAAATCTCTGATTTCTAAAGTATACGTCCCAAAATAACCTTTTTCAAAAATGTTCTGTGTTTATATTTACTATCACTCATGCTTTGTAATATTATTTGGTCCGATATGGCCTGTTTCCATTTACTTAATTGGAAGTTAAGTACAATTAACTTAATTGTTATTCTCTTCTACAATCTCTAGTTTCTGAAGGTGGATACTTTTCACAGCCAGAGTTCTATCTGGTCATGTGCGGTCTTTCTGATGTAAAACAATAGATTCAATGGAGGATGCTTTTATCTAATCTTGGAAGACTATTTTTACATGTCAAAAGTTACTTGGAAACTTTTTACATGGAAAAAGTATGTTTGGATCAGAATCAATGTCTCCAGAAGAGTCAAGGGGCACTAAACACAATGGCCTTATTTGACTGGCTGACACGGCAAAAATAAATAAAAGAAGGCTTACGCTTTCACTTTTCTCCTTTTTGATGTCTGGCATTAACTGTATTCTCATATTCCTAAACTCTGTCTATATTTATCTCTAGAGTATGTTTCTCTTTAGATTTTTTCCAGATTTATTGAGATATAACTGACATTTAACATTGTGCAAGTTTAAAATGATGATTCAATGTGATGATTTGATACTGTGTGTATTGCAAAATGATCACCAGAGTGGGGTTAGCTAACACCACCATAACCTCACATAATTACCATTTTTTTTTTTTTTTGGTGAGAAAATTCATGATCTACTCTCTTAACAACTTTCAAGTGTATAGGATAGTATTGTTAACTATCCTATAGTTAACAGAGATAGTCACTCTGCTGTACATTCCATCCCCAGAACATACTCATCCCATAACTGGTAGTCTGTGCCCTTTACAGGCATGTCCTCATTTCCCTGACTCACAACCCCTGCTAACCACCATTCTACTCCCTGTTTCTATGAGTTTGGCTTTTTTTAGATTCTACATATAAATGATATCACACAGTATTTCTCTTTTAGATTATGTTTTAAAAAATATGTTTCAAAAAGTGTTCAGAGTCAAGGAAGAAGATGTTGCTCGTGGTGTCTGACGAGTAGTGATGAGTACTTCCTTGAGTCATATTATTCAACAGTAATGTTGAAGGATAAAAGAAATATAGGAAATTGTTTATTACACAGGTGTCCACAGTAATCAAATTTTCAGCAAGTAATTTACATTTGTGTAGCTGAATAACACAGAGATCCATCTATTTAAAGTGGAAAGTTGTACAGAAAAATAATGAGTTAATGTTGGAAAGGTATAGGGCCAACATATGGCAAGTTATGAGTCCAGTTTAGGGAGGTTGGACTTTATTTTTCCAGGAGAAAATATTTTTGTTTTTTCTTCCCTTGGAATTATCAAGATGTAATTATCAAGATACAGGGGGTTGGAAAAGAAGCAACCGGATGCATGGAGAAAAGTTAGAAGAATGGACAATATGGGGCTGCATAGAAAGGAAGTGACATTGGTTGAAACTGGGAAAATATAATCTGTAAACTGATGAGAAATTACAATGGCATACCATTCTGGTAGAAGGTTTATGCTCTTCTCTGATGTTTTTTCAAAGAATTTGAAAGTTTACATTTCTCTTGTGGCATTTAGTTTAAGTATTAATTGTTCTATTTGGGTGCAAATGATCACTTTATAAGAAAATAAGCTCCCCATGAAGCAAGACTATATCTGAATCATCTTTATATCTTATAAATGTAACAATATGACAGAAAACTCTCTAAAAATGTGATAGATTTATACAATTTTAGAAATGGAATTAGGAGTTTTTAATCCCTTTCTACTAAGATTAAAAAATTGAGACTCAGAGACTGTTAATGTCTTATTCAAGGTCACAGAACAAAAATAGTTACTGAGTTGGAGTTTGATATCAAGTTTTCTAATTCCTAGGAGAAATCAATTTCCATCATAGCATGTTGGATTATTAACTGAGAGAATAATAAAGAAACTGATAAACAAAATGAAAAAATGTTGAGTAAAATTATAAATTATAAAACATTTTCTAAAGTCTTGATGTTTGACTAAAACAAATAAGCTTATAAACTAATTGTAACATTAAAATAGCTTCAAATATTACAGCTATGGGAGATCCCAATTCATGTTAATGCAAATTCATTTATAAGTAAAAACTTACCTATGGTGAAAAATAATTCCACAATTAAAGATGGGAAAATGTCCAAGTTGAAAATCCAGTAGGCAGAATTACCTAGGAAAAAATACCACTGCTGTTTTCACATTTATCCATTTAATTTTTTAAAAATGGCATATAATATAGACCATTATAGGGGAAAATAGAAATATTAGAAATATATATATTAGTTGCCTTCCTGGGATATTACTCATTAAAAAAAAAGGTTTTCTTAGGACTTATCCATTCAATAAACATAATTCTATAACATGATTTGAATATCAAGTTATATTTCATCATTTTAAAATCTCCTTCAAACTTAGTAATTAATGCCAATAGTGTTTAATGTTTGGTTTAATGTTCATTTTTAAAGCCACATTTTTATAGTAAAAGTGTAAATGCTATAAATCAACAAATGCATTTGTGAGGTCACAATTATTATATCTGACTTATTTATGAGGAATGCTACAGAGGGATGGTGCCAGGAATCTAAATACCATATTTTAAAGTTCAAGAATATTAACAGTTCCTGTAACCCCCTGAAGGATATAAATACTTTAACATGATCAAGTTATGTGGAAATATTAATCTCATGGAGCTACAGACAGAAAGATTTGAATATGTGTACCATAGATAGCTTTCTTATTATATATCCTCATAAAGTGAGTATTTTACCACATTGTAATTTTAGATGTCAATTACACATGTCTACATTTTAATCACAAAGCAATTTTGAAGACTATATATTTTAAAACAATTTTGAATAGAGAATAAGAATTATAAATTATATAATTATAAGTTATAATAAGGACATAGTAAAATCAACCTGCCATTTCTCAAACGGGAAGATAGGAGGATGCCAATTGCTAGCCCAAACTCATTCTCCTTAAGGAATTACTTGTTTCCCTTTTCACTCTTTCTTCTCCTGAAAGCCAGAAAGTGGAAAAGAGAAAAGACCCTAGGGCATGACAGAGCAGCAAGAGAGGAGGAGCCTGGATTACTGAATGATCATGAAGAATATAGCTGCCTACCCACCCTGGACCACTGATCTGCTTTGAACTATTACATAAGAGAAAACTAACCTTCTACCTTATTTGAGATTCTACATGGTAGTCTTCCTGGTACTGTAGCTTAGTCTCTACACTAAGTAATACAAACAACATATAAAATTGAAAATGTCGGGAAGTTTGGCAAACAGAGTATGGGATAACTGACATCATAAAAGACTTAAAATATATCTATTACCTTGTGAGCAGGTAATAGATCATAAATATCTAGACCATGTTTATTAAAAACCAATCATATGTTTGAAGTCAGTTAGCAAACATTTGGTCCTTTCCAGAACATCCTTAAGACATTTAGTCCACACCAAAACGTCCTTGAGATTTGGACCTGTCCAAAATCACTTGGCATAGACCTAATATACTCACAAACATTTTAGATAGGACCAAATCTCAAAGGCCTTTTGGCATGGACCAAAGTCTTATGGACCAAATGTCTTAACAGATGTTTTGGAGAGGGCCAAAGTGTCCTGCAAGGTTCACAACAAGTCATCTATTTTAAGACTTCTTCACAAGTAAGAATACTCAAGTTGGATATACTTAAACTGAGCAAAACAAAAATTTTATCCTCATGATGATGGATTTCACTGCTGCAAAATTCAGGGCAGACCCAAATGTGAGCACCATTAAAAGCTACATAATAGCAAGATAAGTGACTAAGTGAAATTCATTATTTCTTCCCTGAGCTACAGTTACAAGTGATGGGAGAGAAAAGGTCAAACTTTCATAATGAGTATAGTCAGAGCAAACTTTTCAGATAAAATTTTGAATCATTTGCAAGTCCCTAGTTTTATATTAATGTGACAGGCAAAAATATGCACCATAAAATTGTAATAATGTATTCATTAGTCTTTTTTATTAGTTTAACATATATTTTGAGAAACTAGACATAGTCTTATTGCCTATAAATTAAGATGCACTCTGTTTAAAAGCCATTCTTTTGCAGAAAATTTATTATAATAAATTAGAAAGGCGTGAAAACAATTCAACGTGTGCTCCCACAAGGCTAACAGGTTCTAACTAATCCGTTAGGTTAAACAATTAGTTTCAGTTTGTAAAAACATAGTAGTTAATCAATTTTTTTGCCAATGTGTCATTTTAGACATGCAAAGATGCATTAATAGTGTCATAAAACATGCCTAACTAACATCTCCATGGGATGCTTTATGATCTTCAAATTTGCATAAGGTGTAAACAGAATGTGTGAGAGAAGAATGGATATAATAAATGTTAGCTCTGGAGGACTGAGGTTACCTAAAGTACAGCAAATAAAAAATGGTTTGTTTCATATCCAAGTTTCAACTCTTCTCAATTGGGTTATTAATTATATTGTAAGCCATTAAAAAAATAAAATGAGGATGTTAAGGAATGCATGCTTATAAAGTAGAAAGCTGAGAAATGTATGGTAACATGTGTTTTCTGTTTATTATATGAATATTTTTGAACGTTTATTATGTGAATATTACATACGACAATGGATATATGTAGTGTGCGTAAAATTGGACGTAAATTGCTTAAGTAGTGATATACTTGAGCTGGGGCAGCCCAGAGGATCATTACCAGGTGTCATTGTCCCAGTGTTTCTGCTCAGTAAAAGCTCTGGTTTCACCTTTGACAGGGGTTATCATCTTATCCTTGCTACCAAAGAATTAGCACAACAAAACATTTCCACTCAACAGCTTGGCAGGCACCTAAAATGTGTGTAAGGGAGAGAGAGAAAGCTGTCAATCCAAAAAAAAAAAAAAGAGAGATATAAGCTACTTCCAAGTTTTAAGTCTTTAGAAGTAGGCTATTGAGACACTTTGCAGAATTTACTTGGGAATTTTTGTTTGAAGACCCGGTATTTATAGTAGACATTGAACAACTGTAAAAAAGATATAAAAATTGCTGTGAGTGCCTTAATAAGAGTGTCTGTACGCTCCTCGCCAGCATGTTAGATGTTGAGGAAAAACTTTTATCTAGACTGGGAGCCAGAGCTGGTTGCTTTTATGGTTTGTGCACTCTGTGTTTTGATAAACAAAAGAAATGTGGTTCAAATGAAAGGTAGACCAAAAAGCAAAAACCGGTTTCTAAGCAATGGCACAAAAAATCAGAGTTCTTAGCTTTGGAGGATTGAGAGGAGAGAGTTTGAAAGTGTCCCCTGCGGTATTGAAACATAAAAGCAGGCAGAGCTTTATCAGGCATCTAACAAGTCACTGCTGGGGTGGAGACTTCATGGTGCCTAGTCAGTTCAGACAAGAAAGGCACACAATAGCTCTTGCTTCATGGAATAACAATGGAGCAGGATACAAAAAGATTAGCAAAACTTGAAGTATCAAAATATAAGAATTAAAGAGGAAGAGGAATCAAATCATACCAAAAATTTCTTTGCTAGTGAACCCTTAAAATGATCTGTAGACAAAAAAGAACATCATGGAAAGTTCTACCCACTGAATGAAAGGACCTAGAATCTAGAAAATGCAAGCGAGGTAAGCAGTATCTTCTATGCAGTGGTTCTTAAAGTGTGATTCCCAGGAGGAACACCAGCATTAGCATCGCTGGGAACTAGTAAGAAATGTAAATCTCAGCCAAACTCAGCACCTGCTAAGTCAGAAACTGGGGGTACGGCCCAGTAATCTGTAGTTTAATAAGGCTTACAGGTAATTCTGATGCACACAAAAATTTAAGGCCCATTGCTCTATGGAATACTGCCTTACTCTTTCTGGGTTTGTAGCAAATTAAAATGCACAGATTATTTCCTATCAGTGCTCTATTAAAGGTTTTTCATTCTCATTAAAATGCAATGCTTAACTAATAAAATAAAAACATTCAGATTGAAATGAAATGGATATAATATGATTTGCAGTAACTTCCATAATTTCCCAGAAACACTGAAATTCTTTAATGAACCTAGGGACCCCCATCATGAGATTATTGACACTTTGGCCTCATGGTGATGACTTGGAGAAATACTGGCCAGTTTAGGACTTACTTAACAAACACCATGGACCTTAGCCTACTAAAGCTGATCTAGTACTGTCCCTGCTGCAGAACTAACCTACCAGTCACAGAGACCAGAGGTGAGTCCCCATTATGATGGGGCCATACTTCAAGGACAACAATCAGCCAGTTGGTGGCCAGTTGGGAGGCAACACTGTGTAAAGATAGGATGCCATTCTTCAGGATAGAACATGTGCACTCAGAGACCTCTGCATGGCATTATCTCCCCACTAGTAAGAATTCAAGAGTCCACAAACCAATGGGTAAATGTAGGAGTGGCCACTTAGTGTCTGTACGCACTTAGCATTGCTGGGAGAATTTGTGTTTTCCATTCATGCAGTGCTTGGATCCTGTTACTGAATGGGACAGAGAGACACAGCAAAAGTCCCATTTATTAAAATCTATAGCTCCCACATGGACATTTTAAGCTCCTTACGTTCAGGGAACAACAGGCAAGAATGGAGTTGCTATCTTGCCAGTGCTAACAGATCCTGAACATTGGGAGGAGAATGTACATGATGGAGGCAGAGAGGAAAACGTTTAGAACCAGGTGACTTACTTGGCGCTGCTCTGAACACCCTCGTCTAATTGCGACTGTAAATGACAGGTACAATAACCACAGCCTCAGGAGGATATGGTGATCAGGGTTGAGATTCCTTATGGATGAGGTTGTAGGTGGAGCCATGAAGACAGAAAACATTAAGGAAGTGTGAAAAGACATAAGAGACACAAGAGAGAGAGGCTTAAGGAAATAACAGAGAAGGCACACATAGTAAAATTGGAAAGAAATCTAGGACAATATTTCATACAAAATGAAAGCTTATAACAAATTGATAAATTCCTAAATAAATCAAAAGTGATTCAAGAAGAAACAGAAAATAAGAATCCATCTGAAAGCATTAAAGAAATAGAAATATTAAATAATTAAAAAACTATAAGATTCAATTCAACAGATATGTTCTATGAAACATTCACAAAAATGTTAGTATTTAATTTATGTGCACACTATTCTCAGATATAGAAAAAGAAACTGTCTTTATTTCTTTAATTCATTTAATGAAGCATTCAAACCAAAGATGGTATGAGAAAATTTCAGCCAATTTCACTTATGAGCAAAGATGTTATCCATTAATAAAATAAGAGTAAATTAAATTCAGCAATGTATTTTTAATAGGGTTTTTAAATGTTTGTTTAATAGTGGGAATGCAAGGATATTTTACTATAGTAAAACAATATAATATATAATATTAATCAATTAAAAGAGAAATATAAAAATAAATCAGATATGATAGTAAAGAATATGATAAAATCAAATACACATACATAATTTTAAACTTTGAGAAAAATAAGAACATGAGGAAATTTTTAAATTTGAAAAAGGGTATATATCAAACACATACGTCAAAAAACCTGTGAAACTTAAGAATAAACAAAACAAGAATGACTATCATCATCATTACTCTTCATAATCTTATGAAAGTTTGAGACAGTGCAATAAGACAAGATAAATAGATAAAAGCATAAAGGTTTGAAACAAAGAAACAAAATTATAAATATCCATAATTATTATTTTTGTCAACACAGAAAATAAAGAGGCTGTATAAACTATTAAAAGTAAATAAATTTAGAAAGTTTACCTGATATAGATCAATATACAAAGTCAGTAACATTTCTATACACAGCCAAAAACATATTGATAATGTAATTAAAAATATAATATCAATCAGAGTAAAAACAAAAGCCATAAGCTTCTTGAATTTAGTCTAACAACAACAACAAAAAAAAAAACCTTTAGAGAAAAAAAATAATTATTGTCTTAGTCCATTTGGGCTGTTGTAACAAAATACCATTGACTGGGTGGCTTATAAACAACAGTTTATTTCTCACAGTTCTGGAGACTGGAAGTCTGACATCAGGGTGCCAGTGTGGTTCAGTGAGAACCCACTTCCATGCTGCAGACTTGTCCTTGTATTCTTACGTGGTAGATGGGGCTAAGGAGCAGTATGGAACCTGTTATAAGAGCACTAATCCCATTCACGAGGGCTCCCTCAGGTCTAATCACCCCAAAGGCCCTACTTCCTGAAACTATCACCTTTAGTAGGCTAAGATTTTAACCTATTTTGGAATGACACAAACACTGAGATCATAGCAGCTGTCAAAAATCATAAAATATCATATGATATCATTTATACATAGAATCTAAAAAAGTGATACAAATGAACTTATTTACAAAACAGAAATAGACTCACAGATGTAGAAAACAAACTTATGGTTGCCAAAGGAGAAAGGGGTGAGGGAAGGACAAATTAAGAGTTTGGGATTAACAGATACACACTATACTGTATATAAAATAGATAAACAACAAGGGCCTACTATATAACACAAGGAACTATATTAAATATCTTGTAAAAATCTATAATGGAAAAGAACCTGAGAAAGAATATATATTTTATATGTATATATATATATGAATGATTTGCTGTACATCTGAAACTAACACAACATTGTAAATCAACTATACTTCAATTAAAAAAACAGAAAATCAAAAAAACAACAACAAAAAAACATGAAAGAAAACCCACATGGAGAACAATATTTTTAGGCTTATGAAGATGATATTTCTTGGTCATATGAACTACAGATGCAGTACAGTATTTAAAATTCCTAAAGGTTCTTTACAAAATTTAGCCAAATGATCCTAAAATATACAAGTATGAGCAAATGTGGAAAGAATAACCAAGGAAAACTTAAGATTAATAAGTAAGGATTTTCCTTACCAGTTAATAAGATTTACTATAGTCAAGAATTATATATTATTATGAGAATAATCATAAAGCACAGAGTCAAGAATCAGAAATTTTGCAAATTTTGTATATGATGATTTGACATCATTACCAAAATAGACATTGGTACTAGTAGTGCTGTGGCAAATTTTTTAAAGATAAAATTATACCTATCTCTAATGCCATATGCATTAATATCAATTTCAAATCATTCAAAGACACAGGAAAAAAAAGGGTAAAGAGGACGCTGAAAAACTTTTAAAAGATAATATAGATGAATGTCCTTATAATATTAGGAAAAATGATTGCTAAATTTGACCACATTAAAATTTGAAATTTTTGACTATTTTAAGACATCATAGGACTTCCCTGCTGGTGCAGTGGTTAAGAATCTGCCTATCAGGTGACACAGGTTCGAGCCCTGGTCCGGGAAGATCCCACATGCCATGGAGCAACTAAGCCCACGTGCCACAACTACTGAGCCGATGTGTCGCAACTACTGAGCCCATGTGCTGCAGTTACCAAAGCCCAAACACCTAGAAACTGTGCTCTGCAACAAGAGAAGCCACTGCAATGAGAAGACTGCACACCACAAGGAAGAGCCCCTGCTTTCTGCAACCAGAGAAAGCCCATGTGCAGCAACGAAGACCCAATACAGCCAAAAAAAAAAGACATCATAAACTCATTTAAAAGTTAAGGTATAATTTTTAAATATTCCAATGCACATACTTATAAATATTTTTAGTCACAATATATAATAAACCACAACAAATTAATAAGAAAAGGTAAATGATCCAATAAGGAATTGGAAAAAGTATATGAATAGGCAATTCAAATCACGAGAAACCAATATGGGTGATTAACATAGAAAATATGTTAATTTTCAATAGTAATCAGCAAAAGGCAAATTAAAAGAACTGTGGTAGGTAGAAAAATGACCCCTTAAGATACAAAGGCCCTGATCCCTAGAAACACTTGGCGTTACATGGTAAAAAGGACTTAAGCAGATGTGATTAAGGGTATAGGCCTCACCATAGGGACAGTAGCCTGGATTATCTAGGTGGGCTCAACCTGATCAAATGAGCCCTTGAAGCAGAGAACTTCTCTAGCTGGAATGAGAGAAATAGGGCATAAGAAGTCTAAGAAATTCCAAGTGTGATGGGACTGAGCCCACTGTTGCTGGAAGGGAACCACATGGGGAGAATGAGAAGAAAGGCAGGCAGCATCTCAGAGCAAAGCCTGGTCCTTGGCCCACAGCCAGTAAGGAGAAAGGGACCTGAATTCTGCCAACAACCTGATTGAGTTTGGAAGTGGAATCATCCAAAGAATCTAGAAAAAAACACAGACCTGTAAACACCTCTATTTTTCCCTTGTGAGATTCTAAACACAAAACCAGCTGAGACACAGTACACCTAGACTTCTGATCTACAGAACTGTGACATAATAAATGGTTGTTATTTTAAGCCACTAGATTTGTGGTAATTTGTTATGGTCACAATAAACATCTAATACAGGACCAATGAAGTATTTCCTACCATCAGCATGGCCAAGATTATACCAAGTCTTGATGAAGATGTGAGAAACAGGAATATATACACAGCTAGTGTGTTGGTAGGAGGGTAAGTTGATATGGTGATCTCATAGAAAACAATTAGTCTCTATCTGGTTAGATTGAACATGTTCCTGTCTTTGGACCCACAGATTCTACTTCTAGGTATCTGTCCTAGAGATGAGTGCTCATGGAGACATGTATTAGAATGCTTTTTTTTATTTTGTAATAATTTTAATGATTAAAAAATGGACAAAAACCTAATGTTCACTCATTAAAATGTAATGAAAGAGTAAATGGTTTATTCATTTAATGGAATGCTAGGCAACAGTTGTGACTGTTTCACATCTCATATAATAATAATTATAAGAAGATAAAAATATTTAACAGGATTCTTATTCCATAGAAGGCAGTATTCTAGATACATAACATATATTAACTCTTTGAATCTTCACAGCTATTTGATGTAGGAGCAATAGTTATCCTAATTAAAAGATGAGAATGCCAGATCATCAACAAAGAGGACTCCAGGTTTGACCATTTATATTATAGTTTATGTGAATGATGTCCCATAGATTTGAGCAGTATGTAAGATGTGGAGTGCTATGTGGAGGTCTTGAAGGTAAATACAGTTTATCAATATTAGAACTTGGACTCCATCCCAAGCAGTGTGACTCCAGGATTCATGCTCTTAACTACTGCACTACAACTGTTTTCAGTATCCAGTTATTAAGCCCCTACCATTATATTCCAGGCGCTGTGTGAATACCTAACAACACCACAGATAGTGGATCAATAAGGACTTTGTCATGTTGAAATATGCAGTCTAGGGATGGAGGTGGGAATAAATATGCTGTCATAGCATAAAGTGATGAAGTTCAGAAAGGGATGCACTGCGTATAATGGCAACGTATGGTAGGGGACACCAATTTAGGCTCAGGTAGAGGGGCTGAAGAAGGCCTAAAACAAAAGACATTGAAAACAGTTTCAATAAAAAGTAGGTTCACAGTAGATGAAGAAATGCACAGGAAGTGCCCATTCTCAGAGAGAGAAAGAGAGAGAGAGAGAGAGAGAACCTTGAAGGTGTTCCTTATAGAATGCTTTATGTACATCCAATGCCTTCACTAAAATAAAAAGGCCCATCAAATCCTTGCCTACAGATGTCACAGTAAATGGCACAGAATGTTAAAAGGAGATATGTGACATTCAAACATTCAGTCTCAAAGTTGGCCATTACTGAGGCTCTTTTTTTTATTATTAGAAGTGTTTTAAACCAAACCTCATTGCTTTATCCACCACTGGAGTTGAAATAATGTGTGAGTGTGGAGGCGAGTGGTGGTAATTTCACAAAGAAACAGGAAAGAGAGCCTATGTAGAGAAAAATGTGTCATGTGTGATAAGTATGCTGAGTGATCATCTAAGCCCACTCCCACATGTATGCCTCAGCGAAATTACAAAGGAATATAGGTAATCATCAATATCACTCATGAAAAATTAAGGTCCCAAATATTAAACCTATGCATGCCAAAAGACTACTGAATATGATTTTGGCCTTTTAGAAGAAAACTGTGTTGTTCTAAAAATAATAATAAATAAAAGATCTGAAATTGTTTCACAAGAAAAGCAAGAGAAAATAGAAGCAAATTTTCACATTTTCTAATTCTGGGTAATTAATTTTTTATTACCTAAGATAGGTATTAACGTTAAGCAACATTCCAAAAATATTATGCAAAATTACATCACGGCATATATTTGTTTCAGGGGGAATTTTGTTAGTTTGTTTTAATAATGGATGTTGGAAAAAGACAATCTAGAGCTTTAGAGCTGTGATTTTCTTCCATTGCCTAGCAACATGTACAAATATAGATTTGCAGAAGCAAAATTAGTGACCTTTCTTTTGTGCTTGCCTCTAACATGTATAAAGAATCTTTGATTATTTTAGTATTACTCATAAATTTGGAGGGCACTCTGGACACAGACATTGTATTGTCTTGTTTTTCAGTGTATATTTTACATGAGCCAATAGCCTGCTGTATCTCAGGAAAAAAAATAGAAAAACAACAACAAAAAAAGTAGCTACATATTAAAACTTATCCTTAATTATTATTTTAGTAATATTTCTGATTTTAGGAATGTGGTTATTACACTATGCAATGTGAGAGGCTCATCTATCATATGCATTCTTAAGAAAAAAAAATGTTAGTAATATTCTATTATGCTATGAGACTGTGTTAGTAAAGAGCTTTCCCAGAAGAATGAAGTATCACAGAGAAGTCTTGGTTACAAGATGGATAATTTGAAAATTAGTTCTCCACCTGAGAAAGTAAGCTGCTATTTTATACACAAGTTGTAGTAAAGAGGATTAACCCCTATGGGAACCATTTAGCACTATCTGGCAAAGTTAGACACATACAACCTACAACTTAGCAAATGCAGCCCTCAGTACATAACCCAGAGGCACACTCATGCAAGTGTACAAGGAAATATATAGCAAAAGTTTTGTAGCTGCTGTATTAGTGTTCTATTTTTGTGTAACAAGTTACCACAAACTTACTGGCTTAAGTTAGTACAAATTGATTATCTTGGAGTGTCCATGAGTCAGGAGCTAGATCCTTTGCTCAGGGTCTCCCAAGGCTCAAATCCATGTCAAACAGGGCTGGAATCTCATCTGAGGCTGGAGATCCTCTTCCAAGCTTATTTAGATTGTTGGCAGGAAGTAGTTCCTTGTGACTGTAAGCTTGGACCTCAGTTCCTAGAGGTTGACCCTCTCCATAGGCAGTTCACACCATGGGCACTTGCTTATTTAAGGCCAACACACGTATATTTTTCATGTTTTGAATCTCTTCCTTTAGGTAAAGTCTGGCCCCTCTTAAGGGCTCACAGATTAGGTCAAGCCCACCTAGCATGATTTCCCATTTGATTAACTCAAAGTCAATTGATTTTCAACCTTAAGTTCATTTCCAAACCTCTTCAGCTTTGGCTTAGAATGTTACCTAACTATCGGAGTGAAATCTATCATATGCACAGTCTTGCCCACAATCGCTAGTAGTGAATCATACACGGTGTATACACCAGAGGTTAGACATCTTGGGGGCCATCTCAGATTTCTGCCTACCACACAGCTTTATTTAAAATAGAAAAAATATATAAGATCAACATGAGAGTTAATTATAAATTATGTTAGTATCAAACAATGGAATAGTATTCAATAGTGAAAATGAATAAAATAAAGCTACTTTTGTCAACATGGATGGATCCCATAAAATAAAATGATTGAAAACAGAAAGATGCAGAGAAAAAACAAGGGGAAAAAAACACATGGCAATAAACTATATAAAGTTTAAATTCAGTAAAACTATGTAGTATATTGTTGGGAACATACACAGGAGAATGATAATCTCCAAATTCAGTTTAATAGTCACTTCTGGGAGGAAGGAAGGGGCTAAAATCTAAAAGGGTACATAGAGCTCTCAACCCATAATTGTGGCATTTTTCTATTTTAAAATAGGTGGTGGGTACATTGAGGTTATTATAGTATTTTTATTCATATTTACTCAATACATATATTTTTCAATAAATATTAAAAATATAGAATTAGCCAAGGAAACCTTTCATGGTCTACATCCATAACACTCAGGCAGAATCAGTGGCTTCTCTCTGGGTGATCTTGAAACAATGGTTTTTAATTCTTGTTTTCTATTGAATCCTTTCTCTAAACAAACTGAAACTAAAATCTGAAAGTATAAACTGTTAAAAAGCACAATCTGCTCTGACTGAATCAGTGGAAGGAGGATGTGGGAGAGAGGACAGAGAGGGTGAAGACCTCAGACTTCCATTCTTTTGCCCCTTCCACAAAGAGCATCTGAGTGTGTGATTCACAATCCACAGAATGCAAACCACTCCTCCATAACTTTATATATCACTTTGCATATGTCTCCATTATGACATTAACCATCCTAAGAATTAGTTCCCATATGTCTGTCTGCCCTGCTGGACTTTGAACTTTGTTCCGCCTCTACAACTAGTTTTTTTTTTTTTTTCTTTCTTTCTTTTTTGGCCATACTTGGTATCAATTAATGTTTCTTAAATGTGTTACTGATAGCTTCTGGGTGAAATTCAGATTCAAGACACACAAGACACCTTGAATAGTTCAATAGGAAAAGAAGTAATACCTTTTATTAATTTAACATTTTTAGCTCTTTTTAGCCATGGTTGGGTGGGGTGGAGGGTGTGATGCAAGAACCCCAAATGATGTTTGAAGGTACAGAAAGTCTTGCCCATTAGAATGGTTATTTAAGTGAACATATGTCCTACAAAATTCCATCTCATAACACTTTATAGCCCACTTTTAGTGTTGTAGTTTCTCACCTGAATCCTTCCTCTCTTCAATTCAACTCCTTCATTTTAGTGGTATTGGGTCACTGTCTCTGTTCCTCCCAGGATTTGTTGCCATCTACCTCATCACTCTTCTCCCTTTCCAATTTTTAACTATATTGATTTAAAACATCTGCTTATATTTAACTACCATCTAAAAACTGAAGAAATGAAAGTGGTATATTCAGATAAGAGACCCTTAAGTTAAATGGCTTGAAGAACACACTCTATCATTATGCTGACTTCAGCATGGTAGACCCAAGAGCAACCTCTGGGAAAATATCAAAATTTAGGGAGTGAAATTTTAAAATATTAGAAAAAAAACATATCTTAAAATTCACACAGGAAAGTACACTTTCACATGAATCAATAAGAAAGGATATGTGTATCTTGTCAACATTATGGGATACTAATAGCAATCAATAAAGATGTAGACTGGAAAAGATATTCCTTACTTTAAAATGCTGACTTAGTTGCTCCTTCATCCCTGCTCGCATTGCAATTTGTTCATCCCTTTATCACAGCATTTACAATGTTGTATTTTACATATTAGGTTCTTTCCTGAGCTCATGTCTCTCCAGACACTCTATACTAGCATTGTTCTTCCAGCTTGTGACTTAGTTCTGCATCATGCAATGAGGGCAACAGTCAGATCAAATGTCTCTTGTCCATGGATTGTGCCATGATGTGGTTCTGGAAAGTTCTCTTCACCCATGTGACCAAGACCAAGGGACATATCCCAAAGGATGCTCAGACTCTGATTAAATCACCCACCTGCCCTGGCCGTTCCTGGAGTACCTGGGGTTAGAACATCTTCATCTCTGCTGTCAGCAAAACAGATTCTAAAGTCCTTTCCTTTCCTTTCTTTCTCCTCTTTCCTTTACGAGCTTTGCTAAGTTTACTCTAAGTCAGGGCATAAATATCAGAAATAGTATTTGGAAGCTAAAATTGCAGAAACAGTTTCAAAGGTAATCAGAAAATATTAATAATATAGAGTCAAGCACTGTGCCGAAACTTTACGTACAGCATGCTGTGTAACACTTTAAACAACACTATCAAGTTGATACTCTTGTCCTGATTTTTATGGGAAATAAAAACAGACTCCAACAACTTATGTCCTTGATGTTACAGAAAATAAAAAATCCTGGAGACAGTATTTGGAAGAGGAAACTATGACTTTAAAATTCCAAAAAGCATGTACTTTTCCACTCTATGACTTGTCATCTTCTCCTAACAATAAATGTTTATGGAGAAATATACTTGTCTACTCTTACCTTTCTCCCAGTTGCCCTTATTAGGTGGTCTCACAGGAGATCTCTTGAATTCTCAAAACTTGAACCAGCTGTTTCACAACCTCTGTGCGGGCAGCTCAATCATGATATTGACAAATTACTCGAGTTATATTCGGTTTATCAAAGCTGAATGACAGAATGAGGTCCGTGGTATCTTTCAAATGTTGACATCAGTTTACTCTTTAGGTATGGGTTCCTGAGTAACATTTTGATCCTTTGGGAGGCAAAATCACTTAAACTCCCAATCCAATGATATTAGGTCTTTGTTGTTTTTGTTCCCTCTAATTATCCTTTGCTGGTTCCTTTACCCATTCTGAAAGTTTGAAAATTCTGACACCTGAAAAGCCCATCTTTAATTTTGGTCCATTTCATGAAAGCAGTAAAGATACAGAGATAGGAGCCTCTGGAGTCAGGATCTTTGTTCAACTGGATCTACCAGTTACTTTCTGTGTGACTTTGAGCAAGTTATTTAACTTCTATATGACTCAACTTCCTCATCTGTAAAATGGGGTTATGGAAACACACCTACCTCTTCATATTAGTAAGAATGAAACTGATTAATCATTTACAATACTTAGAAGAGCGCCTGACACATAGTCAACACCAATCCTTGTTACTACATTAGCTCTCTTTAACAGCAGATTCCATGCTCCTCTTTTTTCCAAAAACATGTTTCTGTTGGACATCACATTCTCAGTTCATTTTTATGTTTCAATCATTTTCCTCCTATGATTGGCAGATTTTTGTCATTCCTCATTTCTCTGTGACATGCCCTTCATTTTTATATCCTTCCAGAAAGAAGAGTCAATTACAATTTCAAACCACCAAATACACAGAAGAAATGAGAACTATAATTTCCACCTCAAGAAGAGAAGTATCATTCTCTAATACATGCCTTTTAACAGATCTCAAATAATCAACTTTGCTTGCTTTGCCTGGGTTCTTACTTTCTGTCCAAACTAGTATTGCTAGAAAGGGAAGGCAGATAATTAAAAGGTAAGTGTTTATCTCACCTTGTAGCCTCCTTATGACCCCAAGAGTTTCACATCACTACCTGAACCCAGCTGTCTTTATATTCTAATGGCAAAAGGTTTTACCTGGTCTGCAACAGTGCTTGAAAGTGAGTTTCAAATTAATCTCAAGTATAAAGTTCAAGTATTTTTTTGTTGTTGTTGTTATCTTCTTGGTTTCTTTGGACTCACCAAAGAAATATAATACCATATATTAATGTTATCATACTCTGAGGTATGCAGAGATCATTTTTAAAATTCTTATGCATTCACAGAATTTTAAATACCCAGAAGCTAACTCTATCTTTTATGACCTGTAATTATCAAAAAGACAGTTATACCAAACATATTTATCCCATACAAAAAAAGAGAGTGTAAATACTCTGAATTTATAGTAATTGACAGCTTAGGGAAATCAAAACTGTCAAGGAGCTCAACTTATGATTTAACATGCAATATATAATTAGAACTACTGGGTTTTGTTTTTCTTTTCTTAAAATGAAGATACCCCTATAACTCAGAATCAAAACATGTTGCTATTTTTGAATGTCAGTAAATCATATATGTGGTTATTCTGGGTTTTTTCATAATACACAGTTGGTTAAATATCACATATTATCGATGGAAAATAAACATTGGGATTTCTCATCACTTAGTTTCTTCAGAGTTTACCTTCATATATTATAGTGTTAATAGTAGCACATTTATATACTATAATCATTACAAGAAAAGTCATCAGAAATAACATGTTTTATCGTCTTGGTACATTCAGGCTGCTATAACAAAAATACCACAGACTGGCTTACAAACAACAGGTATTTATTTCCCACAGTTCTAGAGGCTGGGAAGACCAAGATCAAGGCACTGGCAGGTTCAGTGTCCGGTGAGAGCTCATTCACTGGTTCATAGATGACTGTCTTCTCATTGTGTCTCCACATGGTGGAAGGGACAGGGGAGCTCCCTGGATCCTCATTTAAAAGGGCACCAATTCCATTGATGAGGGCTAATTACCTCCCAAAAACCCCAGCTCCAAATTCTATCATATTGGGGATTAGGATTTCAATATATGAATTTAGGAGGTATACAAACATTCCGTCCATATCATATATCAACAACAACAATAAAATGTCTAAAACACATGCATTAATTAAATCTTAGTAAATATATGTATTTAAATTAACCAATATGAGCATAGTAGTTTCTCAATTTTGAATGTCAAAAATTTTCTTGTAACTTTGAAATCAGTCTAAGAAAACACAAAACTATAAATGATACAGAGATATGTGGTTTTAGATTACTTATTACTAATGAGTTTGACTGGTAATTGTCAACTTATAGCCATTCTCCATCATAGAGGACTCCAATTTTACCTAAAAATATGACTTCCTAAAATGAAAAATGTATATCTACCCTCCCATGTACCTGGATAAAACCAAATGACTAAGTTCTGGCCATTGAGAGTAGTATAAATGATGGCCAAGCTTATAAAAAAAGTTCATAAAAGACTGTATGTGCCTTCTTCTTTTTATCTTTCCCAATGCCCAGAATGTAGATGTCATGGCTGGAGCATAAGAAATCATCTGAGACTATGAGGTAAACTTGGGAAAGAAAATAGTATATAGCAAAGCAACAAGAAAGAAACCAGCATACCTGATTTGGAACACCACACTAGCTAACTCTGGACTTATTTATATTTCCATTATCAATAGGATATGTAAACTAATTCTGACATAGTCATAGAATGAAATCCTAAATAACAATAAAAATGAATGAACTACAACTATATGTAAATGTGAACTTTATTCACTAACATAAAATTGAACAGAATAAACAAAAATACAGTATAATATGAGTTAATTTCATATATAATTTCTAGAACATATAAAATTGAAAAGAAATAGGATTACTAACATATAGAATAAACATAAAAAAACAGTAAGATGGTAATTACAAAAAAAAATTTTGGAAAGAGGAAGGATTTTCATTTTTAAGTAAAATAGAGTAAGTAACAAAAAGCCTAGTGCAATTATTAAAAAGAAATAGATAAATTTTGTAAAATCATATTTTACAGATCTCAGAGACTTGTGGAGGCAAGAAGAATGAAATTAAAATTCCAGACACAGAAAAGCCCTTCATAAGTAAGCGGATGTTCACAGGATGTTTTCATGCCTTGCAGCCTTAATTACTTTGGTACACAGATGAGGATCAAGCTTAACCCTGGCAGACAGCCTCTAACAGGGCAAAAGAGAACCAACTATTCATTGCCTCTTGGGGCTAATATGACACATTGGAAACTAAAAGAACTCTAAACAAATAGCCAGTTTTCCCTATAGGGCATGTGGTATTGCTCAGGAAAATGGGAAACTAGAGAAAAGGCGAACGGTTTTTAAAAGTCAGAAATATCCCACATTCCCACAGTGTGTAGGAGACAGTTTGCACAGAGGGTAGAAGGCCACCATAAATATATAACCAATATTCTTTTAATATGTAAGCTATCATTTGAAGATGGATAGGAAGGAAGACTAAAGAACTAAGCTGATAAACCACAAAGGGCAGAAACAACTCTTCTGCAGGCATTCAGGACTGAGAAGAAAGAGACCAGCCAAACTTTCAGTCAAAATCTGGATTGCCACAGCTGAGAAGGGAATGAGAGAAAAGAGAAGAGTTGTCTTACTGAAAGGGTAACAAAACAAAAACCTAGCCCAATCTGTGATGCCCTCCACGGTTCTTTTGAATATTATCTAGCAAACAATCAAAATGTTCTAGCCTTATAAAGTGCAATAAAATGTGGCCAATAATTTTGTTTTTAAAAATGAATGATATAAACAGATTTGTAGATGACCCAGATAGTGGATAATGAAAAGTTTAATATAATTATTATTGATATATGCAAGACAATGAGAAAAAGACATAATTGATAAAAAGATGGCAATTTTTAACAGACATCCATATGAAAGAATCAAATGGACATTCTAAATGTTTGAGGCAAACACAAGATCCTCTGTATACTCCAATTAAAAGGTAAAAATCATTAATATGAATGCAAAAAATAAAACCCAATTATGTGCTTTAAATACTTTAAATGCAAGGACACAGATAGTTTAAAAATAAAATTATGGAAAATGTTGTACCATGTAATTATATAAAAAAATAACAACAACAAAAAGGACTGACTTGGCTATATTCATATCAGGCAAAATAAATTTAAAGCCAAGGGGTTTAATAAAGATGAATAAGATCAGTTCTCCAGGAGGGTATAACAACGTAAATGTATATGCACCTAATAATATTACTTCCAAATTCATGAAGCAGAAACCAGGAAATCTAAAAGGGGACATATACAAAGTCAAAAAATTGGAGCTTCTAACACTCCTTCTTTAACATGAAACACATTACACTGATTTAATAGACATATATCAAATCCTGCATCTAACATGTGAGAACACACATTTTTTTCAAATGAAGGAAGAGCATTTACTAAAATAGAACACACTTTGAATAACCTCCAGATATTTAGAAATTAAGCAAAGCCCTTCTAAAAATCCATATGTCACAGAAGGTATCACAAAGAAAATTAAAAACTAGATTTAACTTAATGATATTGAAATATATTGAAATATATCATATCCAAAGTTGGAGAATGTAGTTAAGTACTAATGGAAATATGTTTTAAGCTTTAAACATACATATTACAAAAGAAGAAAAGTTAATGACACATACTTAATTTTAAGAAACCACAAAAATCCAGAAAATTATCTGTAAAGACCTTAGAAAGAAGGAGATTATCAAGCAGAAATCAATAAAATATAAAGTAGACATATTGTAAAGAAAATCAACAAAGCCAAATACTGGTTCTGATAAGCCACTAGCAAGACTAGTCACAGAGGAAAAAAAGAAAGAAAACACAGAATAACAGCATTAGGAATGAAAAATGGAATATCACTAGAGATCCTTTGTTAAAAAGATAAGAGGATAGTATGTCCAAAAATTTATGTAAAAAATTATTGGATAGTGTGCTCATAAATTTGACAACTTAGATGATAAAGATAAATTTTTTGAAAAACATGATTTAACAAGCTGAATGCAGGAAGAAATACACATATACACGGACATACTAGTTTTTGCTCAAACATTTGAAAATAAGATGTAGACATCATGAAACTTCACCTCTAAATATTAGCATACACCTCCTAAACTGGAAATTACTCTAAATAACCGCCATAATATCATCACAGTCAACAATGTTGTTGAGTGAATGTTGTTGAATATTTTAGGTAGTGTTATGTTTAAAGCAGCACACAATCAAACATTTTCATTTATCACAAAATTTCTCCTGTTCAGGTTTTTCTCTCACCAAGAGCCAAACAAGGATTGCAAATTACATTTAGTTTTTATCCTGAATCTCCTTGGATGTAGAATAGATTGCCTCACTCTGTTTTCATTTTACATGACTTTTATTTTCAAGTGCTCAGGCAATCTTTCTTGTAGAATAAAACATTCTGGAATCTTTCCACATAAATTGACTCAGGTTAAATGTTTTGGGCATGCTATTACATGGGTGACAGTACTCAACATCATACTTTACATTGCCTCACTCTATGAAGCATACATGTCAGTAGGTCATATATTGTGATGCTAAGTTTGGTGACTTAAATTTAACCTGCCAGATTTATCTTTTGCAGACATCCCTTTTACTTTGAAGTCATTAAACATTCTGTGAGGTGATATTAGCAGGCTTTGTGAATAGCCTGTTCTTTATCAACTTTTCACCCAATGGTTTTAGCATCCACTGATCAACCTTGCCTGAGTCAATTAATAAATACAAAGGTGTTTGCAAGCTGGTAATTTTTTAAAAAAATATTATTTCTTCTACACACATTAACTAGCTTTCTCTTCTCAGCAAACTCTCTTTTTGATTAGCATGGAGGATGTATGGATTCTTTGTTATTTGATATGTTATAAATCATTCCCATCATTTTTCTTTTTTATATTCAAATTATATGCTCAGTGCGGAAGTATATTCACACCAAATCTGTTGTTGTTTTTGACAGGTACCCATCATTCTTTGAATATCTCTTGCTTTCTGGTATGGTAAGATATCCTGGGCTCACTTCATCATTTATATGTTTTGTATTTGGAACCAGGTATTTCTCTAAAGTGACTGGTTCATTTTAGTGGGACCAGGTTTTTAGAAAACATGATCTCCTCTAGATAAGTTTATGTGGTTATTGCTTAGAGACTTTTTCAGTAAACTGAGATGAGAAATATACTGTTCTAAAACTCATGCATTCACATTGATATCTACAACTGAAATCCAGCACCACAGGGTTCTTCAACCTCATCCACTCTCTATTAATACACCCTTCTCCCACAGTAAAAATCTGATTTCAAACATCAAAATATGTATTCATTCTCCCCAACTACATTATACCCAAACTTCTATAGTTTCTACGCGAATACCACCAACACCTCAAACCTGTTAATAGTGGAAGAACTCTTTGCATTTGTCCTTAGATTATATTCTAATAAAGGTGTAAAATTAGACTTACATGATCAAATGTAATATAAAAATTTAATTTTCTGTGTGCTTCTATTACCTATTTGATATGATGCTAGGATGGATATATTGAATGAGAGAGAAATAATCTTTTGTGCTTAGGTCACTATTGTTTGGAGGTTTTCTCTTAGAGATAAACTTAAGCCTAAACAGTTCACACTAGTTATACTTACCAAATAATTACACAATTTATAGTGTAATATATGTTACTATAAATCTATGTAACTAATTTTTAATATAAACAACAAAAAGTGGCATTTTTACTTTTGTTTTCCTGGAAATTAGCTAATAGAATATTGTCTTTGAATATCCTCTTCATTTAATAAGGTGTTCAGAGGAAATATGTGTGCTTTAAACAATAACTGTTTCCCATTTATTTTGATTCATCTGTAAGAGGATTAAAGCCAAATACCATTTTTAACAACCTATAGAGATAGCTTCCTTAAAATGAAGAAGTAATAAATAGAATCAGAGAAATCTGGGACCTAACATGAGGAAAAAAAAATGAAGAGACTTTCCAGAATGGCATCCTGTAGCAGACCTTGAAAGCAGTCAGTGCTAGCATAGAATCAAAGCATGAAGATAAAGGGTATATGGGGACATACTGCGAGGCAATAAAAAGGATCAGGTATGTTGTCAGACAAGTTATTGGAAAAATTTTTTTTGGAGAATCAGATTATAAGGGGTGATAGAAAGTATAGAAAGACTTATCCAAAGATTCAAGGAAACTGAAAAGTTTCATAACGTAAAGTTCTAAAGGAAAGAATATATATAATCATACTACTTTTACCTAATCATAGTAATGAAAAAATTTGAACAATATTTTAACATTAAACGGGCATACAAATGTATTGGGAAAAAGTAGTTTAATTGCTTAAAACCCTTATCAACCATTAGAAAAAGTCAATAATGTTCACAACTTATAAAGCTTTATATTGTACTGTACATGTAATATTTTGAAAAAATGAAGTTAAATATGGGGAAAAATTCCTAAATGTGTTTGAAGGTTTTTCCATGAGAATCAGGATGTAGACTGCTCTATATGACCACTTTAAAAACCATGCCTCCATTTTGATAAAATTTAAACTAATCTTTTTTTTTTTTTTTTTTTTTTGTGGTACATGGGCCTCCCACTGTTGTGGCCTCTCCAGTTGCGGAGCACAGGCTCCAGATGCGCAGGCTCAGTGGCCATGGCTCACGGGCCCAGCCGCTCCACGGCATGTGGGATCTTCCCAAACCGGGGCACGAATCTTGCATCGGCAGGCGGACTCTCAACCACTGCGCCACGAGGGAAGCCCTAAACTAATTTTTTTAAATGAGATTCTTTATCTCTCTTCTATATGCTATTTCTTGTTTCTTTTTTGCTTTGCTGTAGTTGTAATTCAATGGCATGGTCACTGTGCTCTTTATGGTTATTTCAAGTATCATCCACATGAACATTGTTCTCAGGTGCTACACACATGAACTATTTTTGACATACTTCTTACATGATATGTAACCCACTTGTCTTATACTTTGAGCTAAAGGCTGTGATTGATTTTTGGAGCTGTTATTGCCATTTTGAACCCAACAGTGCAAGGGGAGGAAGAGTGAGTATCTGAGTTGGGTAGCTGTAAGCCTTTATGGGGTGTTGGGTCCACACTCACGTCTGAAATTTTGTAAAATGTTCTCATCCCTCCTAATCAGGGTCCTTATGTTTCTCCCATATTGGAATATATTTGGACTTCAAATTGTTCCCACAAATCTGTAGAAAGTGCTGGAAAATTATGTTCCCCCTAGCAGTTCTTTCTTCTCTTGGAGGATTTTGATGCTGGTTATAAACTTGTACTCTAAAAGTTTCACTAGGCTACTCCCCTGGCTGCCTCTTTTGACCTTCATCTTGCTTTGTTCAAATTAGAAGGTTTGAGAAACAACAGTAAGGATTTTGTTAATTCACTGACTTTATCTACTTTCATGTCTAGATGGTAGAGGTGGAATGAGAAGTTGTGCCATGTCATTCTTTAATCTTCTGGGTTTTTTTATCCCTTTGGTTGTTACTTTTAGAGTGTATGGCCTGATGACTGAGGATGTATCCTTTCTCTTATTTTTATTGCTGCTTGTGCTTTTTCTTTTCCTTTTTATTTCTATATTTAACTATTCATTGTTGTTTTTCTTCTATTAAATCCAGAAATAAATTCATCATCACTCTTCAAACTTTCTGTAGAAATCAAACATATTTTTAAGAATCTAAACTACTGAAAAATTATTTAAGTATCTAGAAGTCAACACAGATGATGATTAGTTATTGTATATTTGTTAAAACTGGAAGGAATTTTCTCTCTAGCTAAGGTGTGAGTTAGGATTGGTTCAGTTCGGTTTTAGTTGGGGTGATTGTTTGGTTCATTCAAATTTAGATACACTTGATAATTAATAAACACACTGGAACAATACATGAGAATGAGTATTGTCCAGGGCACAACAAGGCATATAATCAATCGAGGTATAGTGGAATATATGGAGGGGATTTGCAGTTAACTCTATGTATGCCTAAGTAATTGCTGGTCATCCCAAAGGAAGCATGATTTCCAATAACACTCTTACTGCTCATTGTGCCAAATTACTCATAATCATGACCTGAAAGTGCAGGGCCAGGGATCATAATGCATTGTGACATATCTAATTCAGTGTTTTTAGTTTTGTAGTTTCTTTTTCAGTAAGTGGACCTCAAAATTCTCTCAGTTTTAGATTTTGCAAAACAAGGAACTGTCCTTAAGTGTGGCCTAATTGTTTTGGGTTCAGTCTTAATTCCAAATCCAATTCTGCAATATATTGCCCATAGAAACCTGAGCAAAATATTTAACTCACCTAAGATTCAATTTTCTCATCTACAAAATGAAGATCAAATTAACTACCATATGGGTTAAAGATACTTTTAATGTTTAGATCAATGCCTTGCAATATCAAGCAACTTAAAATTACAGTTATTTAAACTATTACTAAGCAAATAAAGACAATGTTAGTACATATGATGACTGATCCTAAGCTTGTATACGTTCACTAGCACTTCCTACCTACATTTGAAAAGTCTGTATTAGGAATGCAAAGAAAGGGGAGATGTTAACAGACCAGTCAAATCCTTCAGCTCTTATTCTTCCTAGCTGCTGTTTAGTTTCTCCTGCTGTGTTATGACTTCTTCAAAACTTTGAAACTAGCTATCCACATCCCTGTGCACTAAAGTTCAATCACTTTTGTTCAGAGCTAGGCTAAGAAAAGTGAGTAATAGTGCCAGGAAAATACTTTAGAGCCCCACATAATATAGAACAAGGATAAAACTTGTTGCCCTGGATATGTTAAAAATGTCATCTATCCCAAATAGTCTTCTCAGGCTATTTGTTCTACTTTAGTTAGTGAGTCTAGAAAGAAAGTGCTTTTTATTAATAAAATTGGCATACAGAGAAATACATTTGCTTATTCGTTTTCCCTGGCTGAGACAGCAACAAAGCTCAGAAACGTAGTCTCTTATAATCCTCTGTATTTCTGTGGGGTCAGTTGTAATTTCTCTTTTTTCATTTCTAATTTTATTGGTTTGTGTTCTCTCCCATTTTTTTCTTGATGAGTCTGGCTAAGGTTTTATCAATTTTGTTTATCTTCTCAAAGAACCAGTTTTTAGTTTTATTTGCTATTGTTTTCTTCATTTCTATTTCATTTATTTCTGCTCTAAGTTTTATGATTTCTTCCCTTCTACTGACTTTGGGTTTTCTTTGTTCTTCTTTCTCTAGTTGTTTTAAGTGTAGGGTTAGATTGTTTGAGATTTTTCTTGTTCCTTGAAATGAGATTGAATTGCTATAAACTTCCCTTTTAGAACTGCTTTTGCTGCATCCCATAGGTTATGGGAACAACTATATGTCAATAAAATGGACAACCATGAAGAAATGGACAAATTCTTGGAAAGATACAATTTTCCAAGACTGAACCAGGAAAAAATAGAAAATATAAACAGACCTATCACAAGTAATGATATTGAAACCATAATTAAAAATCTTCCAACAAACAAAAGTCCAGGACCAGATGGCTTCACAGGCGTATTCTATCAAACATTTAGAGAAGAGCTAATATTGATCCTTCTCAAACTCTTCCAAAAAATTGCAGAGGGAAATACACTCCCAAATTCATTCTACGAAGCCACTATCACCCTTATACCAAAACCAGAAAAAGATATCACAAAAAAAGAAAATTATAGACCAGTATCACTGATGAACATAGATGCAAAAATCCTGAACAAAATACTAGTAAACAGAATCCAAAAACATATTAAAAGGATCATACACAATGATCAAGTGAGATTTATCCCAGAGATGCAAGGATTCTTCAATATATGCAAATCAATCAATGTGATACACCACATTAACAAATTAAGGAATAAAATCATATGATCATCTCAATAGATGCAGAAAAAGCTTTTGACAAAGTTCAACACCCATTTATGATAAAGACTCTCCAGAAAATGTGTACAGAGGGGACCTACCTCAACATAATAAAGGTCATATATGACAAACCCATAGCAAGAATCATATTCAATGGTGAAAAACTGCAAGCATTTCCACTAAGATCAGGAAGAAGACAAGGATGTCCACTCTCGCCAATCTTATTCAACATAGTTTTGGAAGTCCTAGCCACAGCAGTCAGAGAGGAAAAAGAAATAAAAGGAATCCAAATCAGAAAAGAAGAAGTAAAATTGTTACTGTTTGCAGATGACATGATACTATACATAGAAAATCCTAAAGATGCCAGAAGAAAACTACTAGAACTAATCAACAAAGTTGGTAGGGTTGCAGGATACAAAATTAATGTACAGAAATCGCTAGCATTCCTATACACCAACAACAAAAAAATAAGAAAGAGAAATTAAGGAAACACTCCCAATTACCATTGCAACAAAAAGAATACCTAGGAATAAACCTGCCTAAGGAGGTGAAAACTTGTACTCAGAAAACTATAAAACATTGATGAAAGAAATCAAAGATGACATAAACAGATGGAGAAATATGCCATGTTCCTGGATTGGAAGAATCAATATTGTAAAAATGACAATACTACCCAAAGCAATCTACAGATACAATGCAATCCCTACCAAACTACCAATGGCATTCTTCAGAGAATTAGAACAAAAGCAATTACAATTTGTATGGAAACACAAAAGACCCCAAATAGCCAAAGAAATCTTGAGAAAGAAAAACGGAGTTAGAGGAATCAGGCTCCCTGACTCGAAACTATACCACAAAGCTACAGTAAGCAAGACAGTATGGTACTGGCACGAAAACAGAAATATAGATCAATGGTACAGGATAGAATGTCCAGAGATAAACCCAGGCACACTTGGTCACATAATTTATGATAAAGGCAGCAAGAACATACAATGGAGAAAAGACAGTCTCTTCAATAAGTGGTGCTGGGAAAAAGGACAGCTACATGTGAAAGAATGAAATTAGAACACTACCTAACACCACACTCAAAAACAAACTCCAAATGGATTAAAGACCTAAATGTAAGACCAAACACTATAAAACTCTTAGAGGATAATATAAGAAAAACACTCTTTGACATAAACCATGGCCAGATCTTTTTTGACCTACCTCCTAGAGTAACAGAAATTAAAACAAAAATAAACTAATGGGACTTAATTAAACTTAAAAGCTTTTGCACAGCAAAGGGAACCATAAACAAGATGAAAAGACAACCTTCAGAAAGGGAGAAAATATTTGCATAGTCCTTTGACAAAGGACTAATTTCCAAAATATACAAGCAGCTCATGCAGCTCAATATCAAAAAAAAAACAAACAACCCAATCCAAAAATGAGCAGAAGACCTAAACAGACATTTATCCAAAGAAGATGTACAGATTGCCAACAAATACATGAAAGAATGCTCAACATCACTAATCATTAGAGAAATGCAAATCAAAACTACAGTGAGGTATCACCTCACGCCAGTCAGAATGGCCATTATCAAAAAATCTAGGAACAATAAATGCTGGAAAGGGTGTGGTGAAAAGGGTACCCTCTTGCACTGTTGGTGGGAATGTAAATTAATACAACCACTATGGAAAACAGTATGGAGGTTCCTTAAAAAACTAAAAATAGAACTACCGTATTACCCAGCAATCCCACTACTGGACATATACCCTGAGAACACCATAATTCCAAAAAGAGACATGTACCACAATGTTCATTGCAACACTATTTACAACAACCAGAACATGGAAGCAACCTAAATGCCCATTGACAGATGAATGGATAAAGATGTGGCCATATATACAATGGAATATTACTCAACCATAAAAAGAAACAAAATTGAGTTATTTGTAGTGAGGTGGATGGACCTAGGGTCTGTCATACCGAGTGAAGTAAGTCAGAAAGAAAAAAACAAATACCACATGCTAATACATATATATGGAATCTTAAAAAAAAAATGGTACTGATGAACCTAGCTGCAGGGCAGGAATAAAAGATGTAGACATAGAGAATGGACTTGAGGACATGGGGTGGGAGGGGCAAGCTGGGGCGAAGTAGCATCGACATATATACACTACCAAATGTAAAATAGTTAGCTAGTGGGAAGCAGCAGCATAGCACAGGGATATCAGCTCCGTGTTTTGCGATGACCTAGAGGGGTGGGATCAGGACGATGGAAGAGAGGCTCAAGAGAGAGGGGATATGGGGACATATGTATGCATATGTCTGATTCACTTCGGTGTACAACAGAAACTAACACAGTATTGTGAAGCAATTATACTACAATAAAGATTTATTTTTAAAAATTCGGAAAATAACTAAAAAAACTATTTTCTATCCTTTTGCACTACTTATCCTCTCTTCAGTGTTAGTAATTTTGCAATTTAAAAAACCTAATATTGTAGAAGTCTACTAGTCTATTAAAGACTTTGAAATTCTAGCTATAAAATAAATCATTCATTTCCTGTGGACTACTCAGCACATTGTTGGCTTTTAAAATTTTACTTACTTGTAGAATGTTTATTTGTTTATTTTCTCTTTCAGTGAGGCCGATTTGAATTTTGGCAATTATATGAGAATTTCCATGCTGAAACCTGGCAAGAGCTAGTTCAAAATATTTGTTGAATGAATGGACAATTTAATGACTAGAAGAATAAATACATGGAATAATTTTTTTAGATATATCTTCCATTAAATTATATAAAATGAAATTTTAACTCTCCCACAGTGTTGTGTCAAATATTTGGTTCAGATGTGCTTTTCTGCTTCCATTTTACAAAGTATTTCAGACCTATTTTTACTCTAAAACAAAATTATTCAAATCACATTTAATCACTCTATAAAACAGTTCTGAATGAAGTGTTTCCAGTTACTCACAATTAGTTTGATAGCTCAGGTTATTAAACCAGTTTTCATGCTTATTTGGTCTTTTTATTTTATTCATTCATTTGCAATTTTTGACATTTTCATAGTAATTGTAGGGGAGGAATATTACTTACAATATATTGATACTCGTAGCTAAAATAATTTTTTACTGCTGTCCATATTTGCATCAAAAGTATACATACAAATAAAACCTCTCTGGATAATTTTATTTAGTGTCTTTTGAGACACAGACAAATATCTAATTCAGAGAGGTTTTGGTAAAAAAAAAAAAAAAGGAAGAATAATTAGTACTTTATTTTGTTAACTTTATGGCATTTTATGAGTTTAGCTATAAATGAGAGCACCTGGATCCCTATAATTGTCCTGTAACTAATGTAAGTTGAGATTTCCCACAATCTTTATAAAGGAAATGAAAATAAATAATTTTTACTCTTGGTAGGTAATGTTTCTGAGTATTCTGATGTTATTTCATCATTTTTCCCCATCACCATCCTCCCACATCAACACACACACATGCATGCACACATGTGCACACACACACCCTCTGGAACTAAAAAACTCCCTTTCCCTGTTTTCAAAATTTAAATTTTCCACTCATATGTGTACTTTCTGTAAGTAACTTTTCTTTCTTTATAAATCATTTATGCCTTGGTTCTGGGGTATTAACTTGCTTAAGTCATATATTTTATTTAAATACATTTCACCAGAATTTCTTAGAAGAGAAAGCCTCAACAAATATTTAAGTCATTCTGGGAGTGTCTCAGCCCTCAAAACATTTTAAATGTGTGCCAACTATATCTTCTCACTTAAACAACACAGCTAAGAATGCTGGGAGAGTTGTCCCTCTGAAGTCTCAACAGAAACCTAAGGTAGAGAAGAGCTTTCCCCAGAGGAATTTGTTAGTGTTGTCTTTTGACAAATGAGTAAACTCAGAAATATTCAAGAGACTACAAAGTTTTTAAGAGAATTGTATTGGCTTGGATTGAAAAAAGCAGAAACATCCCAGATGAAAATAGGTCTTGGAACCCCAAACTTCTACACACAGAAAGCAGTCTAAGAAACCTACTGCTATAGACTAAATGTTTATGTCCCCTCAGAATTCATAAGTTGAAACCTAATTCTCAACATGATGGTATTTGAAGGTGAAACTTTTGGGAGGTGATTAGGATATGAAGGCAAAGCTCTCATGAATGGGATTAGTGCCCTTATAAAAGAGACCCCAGGAAGTTCCCGTGCCACTTCCACCATGTGAGGACACAGCAAGAAGATGGCCATCTATGAATCAGGGAGCAGGCCTTCACCAGACACTAAAGCTGACAACACCTTGCTCTTGGAATTCCCAGTCCCCAGGACAGTGAAGAACAAATTTCTATTGTTGATAAGCCATCTAGTCCATGGTATTGTTTTATATAGCAGCTCTAATGTACTAAGATGCTGATGAAATAAAATTCATATTTTAAGACAAGAAAAATTTAAGCAGACATCCCCATGGCAGAAATACCTGCTCAACTGTAAGGATTAATTTTTCTTCTGGCACCAGCCATGTAACTCCTTAGAAGATAACATTCTTTTCTCAATGCTGTAAGGGGTCACGATGACCTGCCGCTCACCTTGTACATGCAGATATCTTTGGTGAACTCTATATACAATGCCAATATATCATTTCCCTTAAAGATAGCAATTGGTACAGTACAGACTGGGTCAGATGACTCGGGAATGTACTGGGCTGCACCTAATAAAAGTTTTTAGCTTAAATACATACTTATGTGGTTATTAAAGTCACTAGATATGTTAATTGTAATCTACCTATTTTACAAGTTATTGTTTCTTGCATTACCAAATGTATGACTGAGCCTCCAATAAAAATAATGATGACTAGGTGACTTGAAACAATTGATCAAATGTATAACTCTATAAGACCAGTGATTGCAATAATGAAACTCTAGATGTGGGAAGAAGCCACAACAGGGAGTGATTTCCTATACATACCACATGTAAGACATGTGGTCCAGAAGATTTTGGCTACTCTTAACTGGGTCTAATCCAGTAATAGCACATTGAGTGGCCTACCAGGGCAATCCTCACCTGACCTGGGAATGAGCATTTCTAGGGCCATGGGACAAATGCTTCCCAAATCTTGGTCAAAATTAAGAACAAAAGGGAGGGTATTGTAAAATAAAGAATATTACCCACCATCCAGTTCTACAAGAATCAAGTCACTGGCCAATGCAGTTGCTGACCTACAGTACACCCTGAAAGAAATTTGGGGCAACAATCAGAATGAGGCACTTTGTGCTCCAGGAAAACTGGCAGAACCTCAGACAGTAAATATTTTCAGGAGAAAATTTTATGAACCCCATTTCTCTCATCTTCCCATACTTAGAAAAGCACCCAAACGATTATGATACCTGTTCCTCAGAAATAGCAATGGCCTTCTACTGAGATGTGTGATTGATTGAATGTACCCCCTTCCCCCAAATCACATATATACTGGCCTTTCCCTTTACCTCTTCAGAAGAGTCCTCAGAGCTTTCTTAAACATTTTCTCCTGGGTCATAATCCTTAGGTTGGGTAGAATAAAATTGTGTATTTCTTTCTTAGATTGACTATTAATTTTTTGTCTATTAATACCTACTCATTTGTAAATGTGGGATGTCATTTATGGAAAAAAAAAAAGAAACCCTAAGAGTTAAGAAGGTGGAACCCTAGAGAATGGAGCCAAGAGATATAGAGATCTATTACCAGAGGGTAGTAGGACTGAGTCCTAATCAAGGAAGTACCGAGAAATGACCAGCAGGTTTCAAAATTGCTATAGAATAGCAACTCCTGTGTGCCTCTTGTGTTTCCCTTTTCTGAATGAGACTATTTATAATAAATGATCCTACTCTTGTTCTATAATGGTAGGACACTATGTTGGGTGCATGACACACAGGGAAGCAAATAATTTATCTCCTTAATTTACAAGTATTTTTATCTTAAGGGGCTACACTTGAGAAACTATAAGGAACACACTTCCACACCTGGGTTAGTCTAGATGGTGAGGCCATAGAGTTGGAGCTGCTGCTGTAATAAGATGGCTTTGGGAGCCTTGGATGAGGGTGAGAGTATTTTGCAGTCAAATGCTCTACCACTGAGTTATACATCCTCTATGGGTGAGAATAGTTTGAACATGGGAAGAATGTAAATCACTGGAGCCCAGAGGGAAATCTATAATATTCTTTCTCTAAGAATAGACCAATAAACAACAAACCGAGTCTACTGATAGTTACAAATGTGAGTGGTCTCCTCCTACACAGAATCATGGCTGGCTGCCCAATGTAAGTAACACAATAAACATGGACATTATTAAGAGTACTGAAAAACATGCATAGGTAAATACAGTTTTGTGTGATCAAGGCATAAAAGCTTCCATATTGGTTACTCTTGTTTCAGTCACTCTGGAAAAATCTGGCTTCTGTGTCCTGGTGAGGCTTGCATGGAGAAGCCATTTGTAAACCATATAAATTAGACTCTCCAGCATTAGTCAAGCCTTTAAATAATAGCAAACTCATAAGAAACTCCAAACTAGAACTTCCCCCACTGAATTATCCCTGAATTCATAACCCACAAGCACAGTGAGAGATAATAAATGATCGTTGTTGCTTTAAGTCACTAAATATGGGATGATATATTAGGCAGCATTAGATAACTAACATAATTTCTTACTCTGATGTCATTTATATGACATTATAAAACATGCCAAAGGAAATTATAGGATTTAGGCTTTCATACTTAGGTGATGAGTATAAATTTTTAAGTAGCAAAAAAATACTTTACATATAAAATAATCTATTGTTTTCTTTGTAAGCAAGGAGAAGCTTGCATTTTAAAACCTTATTGCACGTAACTATACATTTCAATAAGAATTTTAAGTAACATAAATCAAAGGTAAATTGCAATACAGGATAATACATTTTATGCCTGATGTATTTTAGAAACTGAGGGAAATTTTGCTGGATGAGTAAGAGCCACATTTGGATCTTGAAAAAAAAGTAAAAGTTAAACAATAAAGAGGAAGGAAAGAAAGAAAAAGAAGAAAGAAAGAAAGAAAAGAAAGAAAGAAAGAAAGAAAGAAAGAAAGAAAGAAAGAAAGAAAGAAAAAGAAGGAAAGAAAGGTGTAAGGCCAGCAGGTCCAGGGAAGGGCCCAGGGAGCTAGTCGGAACCCCCGCCAAGGAGGCTGATGCAACCGACCCGCGACATTGCCACAACAGTCTTCCCGCTCCCCGAGGGGCGGAACCAACGGCTCTGAGGCTGATGCAACCGACACCTGACATTGCCACAACACCTGAAAGATTACCAAAAAAGGGGGCTGCTTCACACAGCAAGCTCCTCCCGTGCGTCCACCCCTATAAATTTTGTTCGCGCCCGCACTCGGGCGCGACTTCTCTGGCCCCTTTCTCTCGGACCAGTGAACCTCGCTCGGGAGCGTTCCCAAATAAAGCTTGTTTAAGCTCTCCTCCGTTTTTTGCTGCCGTTCCTTACAAAAGGGAGTTGAATTAAGTAAAAAAATGAAAGCAGGGTGTTATCTTCACAGGAAGCAGTAAGATTAAAGGCACAGAGCCAAAAGAGAGTTTGGATCTCTGTCCACAGTCACGTAAGAGTTATTAAATACTGTGGTGCATGTATCTTTTCAAACCATGGTTTCCTCCAGATATATGCCCAGGAATGGGATTGCTGGGTCATATGGTAGCTCTATTTTTAGTTTTTAAAGGAGTATCCATACTGTTCTCCATAGTAGCTGTACCAATTTACATTTCCACAAACAGTGTAGGAGGTTGCCTTTTCTCCATACTCTCTCCAGCATTTATTGTTTGTAGACTTTTTGATGATGGCCATTCTGACTGGTGTGAGGTGATATCTCATTGTAGTTTTGATTTTCATTTCTCTAATAATTAGAGATGTTGAGCATCTTTTCATGTGCCTCTTGGCCATCTGTATGTCCTCTTTGGAGAAATGTCTGTTTAGGTGTTCTCATTTTTTGATTGGGTTGTATCATATGTTATAGCTTATATGCGGAATCTAAAAAACAAAAAACAAAAAAACGATACAAATTAGCTTATTTACAAAGAGAAACAGACTCACAGACTTAGAAAACAAAATTATGGTTACCAAAGAAGAAAGGTGTAGGGGAGGGATAAATTGGAAGATTGGGATTGACATGTACACACTACTGTATTTAAAATAGATAACCAACAGGGACCTACTGTATAGCACAGGGAACTCTGCTCCATATTCTGTAATAACCTAAATGGGAGAATATATATATATATATATATATATGTATTACTGAATCACTTTGCTGTACACCTGAAACTAACACAACACTGTAAATCAACTATAGTCCAATATAAGATCAAAATTAAAAAAAATAAAAAAGTTATTGAAAGATTTCAAACATAGGCATGATAAGATCCGATGTGCTTTAGAAAGGAGAAAACTGGTGATGGGGTAGAGAGTAGTTTGGGAGATGTCAACAGTAGAATAGAGAGCAATGAGGAGATTGTTGTAGCCTCCTGTTGAGAAATTACAAGGGCTTGAATTAAAAATATGGCAGTGACCATGGAAATTCTTGCCCATACCAGTTAATGGCAACTCTATCCTTCCAGTTTCTGAAACCAAAAATTTGAGTGTTCTTGACTGCTTTCCCCTATTTTTTCACACATCACATCGAATACTTTGGCAAATTCAGTTGGCTTACCTTTCAAAATATATGTCTAATATCTAATACATTGCCTCTGCCTCGGAGACTTTGTGATTTTTCTTCTTCTCTTTTCAGTGCTGGTCCACCAAACATCTGTAAATTTCACTCATTTTCCTCCTTCAGGTCTTTACTCAAATATAAAACTTTCATAGAAGCCTTTCCTGGACATCAAATATAAAATTACAGTCCTTCCAATCTTCTTTATCCTCCTTCCTACCCTATTATTGTTCCTACATATTACTCCATCTATTTTATTTAATTATGTTGCTTATAATCTGTTTCCCTAGCTCCATCCATGAGAGCTGGGAATTTGTATACAAAGCAGGTAGAATAAGGAGAGACACATGGTAGGTAATCAATAAATATTTGTGAATGGATGAATAGGTTAAAAAAATACCGTTTATTATAATTGGCAACATGATGACTAAGGACAGGGAAGAAGTCAGGAATAGCTCCCAAGTTCTGTCTGTGTTAGAACTCTCCAGAACCTCTCTCCACCATATACAGAAAACTTTTAGTCATAGGTCCTGAAAGGTCCAGTCAATTCATTCAGAAACAAATGTCTTAGGGGATGAAATCTTCACACAGTTTTCAGCTCCAACATTTAACAGTTCCTTAAGTAGTTTTTTAATAGTTACATCTTTCTCCAAACCCAACATATTAATTTTTTATAACTATTTGATAATAGAGAGAAAGAGTGAAAAGGGGAAAAAATTTGGATTGAAATACCTGGGATTCTTATTCTATTTCTGCTATAATTTAGGAAACTTGCCTAAACTCCATTTGAAATTTTCCACATCTCAAAAAATAAAAAGGCAAACAAAAGTTATATATCTGCTCTAATTTGCAGATTACATTGCAAAGAAGAGAGAATTATATAATATACCCATCAAAAACTAGAAAGGTTATGCACTCTATTCACAAAAATTCTTTTAATATTATGTTTCCAAGAAGTCTAACCCACTAATATTCCAGATTTATAATTATAAACAAAGAATTTCCAGGTAGTTGTTATAATAATGAAAAGTTCTCAGAAGTAAGTTCTTCATAGTAGTAGTCAAATGTGATAGCCAAAAACTTTTTTCCTTCTTATTATAAAACCATTTCTTAGTGATCTACATTGATCATTAGTGTAAAATGGTTTGCTTGTGTTAGCTCACTATCTTCCCCTTAAGATCTCTGTAACCTTTAAAAGATTCTATCATCTCTTTATGTATTTGTCAAAAGTAAGAAATATGAAAGAAAAAATGTCCACATAGCCCAATTACAGATTACTGAATAGGTCAGCAGGATGTCAATATTACGGAGCTGTCTAGAAAATCTCATGACAATTTTCAGCCTAGAGTTCAGTTAAATTGTTGGGTTTCTGACATAGAGGAATCAATCTCTCACAAGAATAAAGGGCAGCAGATACTGTGTGGGTAAAGAACACTGGTTTGACTATTTTCCTGATGTACAGCAAAGCTAATGAGAAAAGTGACATCAACCACATTACATTACTTCTGGTGATTAAAGGTCATTTTCTCTCTTATGTTTTTTCTACACTATAATGTGCATTTGACTTGTAATTAATACATTCTGGAAAAAGTTTCTAGTTCATCATAAAGACCCTATAGCTTCAAGAAATTCCAAAACTTAAAAATTCTTAAAAAATGATAATTAAAGTTGTTTTGAGAAGTTTGTTACCAGTACAAAAATCCAAGATGCACTTGTTTTGTTTTCCTCTAGTTTTTTTCAATTTATTTTGTATTTAGAGCAAAACATACCAAGGTTTATAAGACTTTCAGAAAAATTTGAATAAATCAAACATATTGTTCAAAAAATATATAACAAATATAGCTGTATGAAGAACTCTAAGAACAAAAGCAAATGAGCCTACTTTAAAATTATGAGATGACATATAAAGTCTTAAGAACGCTTTTTGAACATCTAATATTCACTCTAGCAATTAGGTCAGAGGGCATTTTCATTGAAGTTATTATGTACTTTTCTGTGGTCTAGTCAACTATATCTAAAGATGTCTAGATCTTGAATATTCATATAAATTCTCTTATCTTTAAAAGTTAAAATTATTTTTAGCGGTATATATCTAAATTTAGTATTGCTATTGTAAACTGAAACCTGGAACCATCATAAATTGCTTGTTAGAACCACTTTAGCAAATAATTTGGCAATTTATTTTAAAGTTGAACATTTACATACCACATGACCCAACAATTCTACTTCTAGATGTTTACTTAAGAGATACAAAAGCATTTCCACAAAACTTGTATAAGAATGTTTTATAGTAATGTTTTTCATAATAGCTCCTAACTGAAAAAGCCCAAATGTTCATAAATGAACAGGAAAATAAAATGATCATTTGAGGTATTTTCACATAATAAAATACTACTTCACAATACAGGAACAACTTAGTGATACACAAACAATATAGATGAATCTCAAAAATATTATTTTTAGTAAAAGAAGTCAGACACAAAGAACATACTATAGGGTTCTGCATATCTGAAGCAGAACAAAAAAAATCCTTTTAATATGATAAAAATCAGAACAGTGGGGGCCATCATGGGTGGTTGTTGACTGAAGAAGGTGCGAAGAAACAGCCTGGGATGATGGAAATATCTATAACTTAATTGTGGTAGTATTTACAGGATGTATATACACTTATCCAAATTCACTGAATCACATACTTAAGATATGAACATTTCATTTTGTATACATTTTGTTTCAATGAAAAAGAAAATATATGTCAAGTGATGGACAGGTATGAAGACATATACTTTCTCATGCTTCACAAAAGCAATTGACATCAAAATTCTTAAAATGTACATATTTCTTTTTCCTAAGTGAGTAGTTGTGTGTGTGTGAAATACAAAGAGCTATGTGCATTTATTAATTTAAACATTATTTATATATTAGTAAAAGTTGGAGCAAAATTAAGTAAACCCTCATTCATACATTGGAGTACTAAGCAGCCCTTAAAAATCTTTCTTCCTGAGTGTTTAATAACATATTAGTATATTAGTATAAATTAACCATATAAAATAATAATGTATATTAATATTATATATTAATAACATAATAGTATTATTGTTAATACATATTATATACATATTAGATTATTAAGTGAAATAGGTACATGTGCATGTAATAGCATGTAATTAAATATTGACTAGCCAGACACGTGTGTTTAAATGAACCTGTCTATATGTACATAGGAGTAGGAACCCACATCCATGAATAGTGAGCCTATATGGACTCATACTAAACATATTAATTTGTAATCTCATTTCTCAATGCCACTGGAACATGTGTTATAGGGAGTATTTTATTTTACTGTATGTGCTGATTGCATTGTACAGTGTTTGGCAGAGTATGTACTCAAAATTTCTTTATTGCACAGAGTATTCTTAATAAATACGGCAATTCTCTATAGTTCTCCTCTGTGCTTAGGATTTGCAATGAGTCTGACTTGCCTTTCGCTTGTAATATAATTGATACGGTGCTTCAACGACATACCTTCTTTACCTGTCCAGTGGGAAAGAGGAAGAAATTCAAGCCTGGAATAAATGTCTTCTCTTTAGGATTTTTCTTCCAAATCCAACCGATTGGGCTATTCAAAGTCAAAACCAATCTCTGTACTGCTAAGAGCTTCCAATGGAATGCTGTATCCCTAATGCTTTAAAACTGGGTCTGTGTTCCAATTTTTGGAAAATCCTTACTACAATTGGCTTTGAAAATTAGAGCACATCTTTGCAGCTGGAGCGGGCATCACCTACATTGACCCTAGCTCTGCCTGGGTTAGAATTGCAGCTTTGTTACTTGCTACCTGTGAAACCATGGAAGATTACTTCAACCTTTCAGTAAATTAGTGATAATTAAAGTATCTCATAGAGTTTTTGAGGATTAACTAAATTTACAGTGGATAAAACTGACCTGGCATACATAAGAGCTCCATAGCATAGATATTACAGTTACGTTTATTATTACCATGAGATCTACAGTCTGTGTGGGGCAGGAATAGGTCCCCAAAAAATTACACTTGTGTTAGGTAGAAAGAATTGTATGCTAGATAGTTAACCAACAGTGGCTGCTACAAATACTTACCTCCTAAGATAAACTATTTAAAAGTGATAGATTGATTTATTATTTTAAGAAATGGCTAAGGCAGTCGCTAAATGTATAATTTATTAAAAATTATTTTGAAGGAACTGACAAGTGAATCCTTGGTTAGTCATTCAACTGTTTGGTCAAAACCGGACTCATATGTCTTTCTTTATTGTTCTTTATAAAAGGGCAAAATGGTAATGAGCAATTTTAAGCGTGAGTCACAAAATCTGATGAAATAAATTCCTACCATCCATCTGGATTCCTCAGTTGACCATTTTAGAGAACTAAATATAAAGTCTTTGGAAAAATAAAAGAAAAGAGGGCTTTCAATATACATTTTGCTAAGTAGAATTACAGCTTAAAGTCAGTCACTTAAATAAATTTATTACTTTTAAAAGTGTAAAAAACTAAAATTATGGTTATGGATAATTTCTCAATCATTTATCTTGCACTCCTAAATTATACTCACTTGCATAAAGCTTTATTAGCTAGAAAAATTAGTATTTATGAAAGGATAATAGGACTGCATTGTTGGCTTAAACCAGCTTTAAATTTCTGGGAAATGGATACATGGATGGGGGAATACCAGCTAAAAACATCTGCCATGATGTACATCTAAGTATATAAAAAAATTAAAGCTTATTCCCCAGATATCACAAAGTAAAACCAAATATTTATATACAATAAGAATATTTAACTAATGATCAGTTATTGCCAACATATGGCATATTGTTCTGTATGCTTTTCCATCAGGGTTATTCTATAAATTTTCAACATTCTTCCTTATTGAAATGATCTCTTCATTTGTGTACTTGCTCATTTGGACTCAGTGGGAAATAAATAGATAATATTTTAAATGGTTCTATAGAATTATGCCACTCATTATTGAGCTTAGCAGTTGTGCTACCTTTTAGGATAGGTCACACTTCATTCAGTGCCTGAAGATAGGTTGCCTGGAAAATGTCTGTATTATAACCAGTAGGCTTTGGGAGAAGGAAATTCTTGTGCTTAAGGGAAGTAAGAATTGCAAATTATTTAGCAGACTGATGAATGTGCATTACTGATCCAAAACTTATGATTATTTCAAACTGTTTTAGCTGAATCAAATTATTAGATAAATGATTTTATAATCATAGACACTTTTTATTTAACAAGATGCAAGCCTTATTGCACATTAATGTTTTCTTTCAAAAATATAATTAATTTGAATAGTTACCTTGTCTAGCATGAGGTCAAATGAAACATTTGCATGTGGTAGCAGGCACTGTGGTACAAGCTTTTTGTTCATTCAGAAATTGTGAATAAACTAGTTACTGTGAAGTCACTAAGAATACAAAAATCAAAAAAAGTACAAACGCTTAAATAACTTTGAGTTTTGTGCTTAGAATTGTTAAGATTGTCCAACAAAATATCAAAATAAACTTTACAAAGAAGGCTTTCTTTTTCTTTTACTGTGCATGTAAAAGTGGGAGGGACCCACACAATATTTTAAACATTTTTAAAGTAATATAAAAATTCAGGACTCAGAAAGATTTATTTCATGATGCTGACCTGGCAAGTTAATATTTAAAATGGATGGGAAAATATTATGTAATGAAATGGGAGCATTTTCTTCACCACATCCTTCAGACAGCACTACCCTTTTGCAAGAACATAACCAAGGGTCACAGAGACTGTTTCATAGGACAAATTTTGTCCTCCTAAATTACCTATTCTTTTGTGAATTGTAAATAATACAATCATTTGTTAATAATATCCCTTGAATCCCATTAGATTGAAAAGTTTTTTGGTCAAGAATTATATTTTATTCTATCTAGGCTTTGAACCTCAATGATGAAGGCAAACTTGAGGCAGAGCCTTTCCACTGAATTTTGTTAGGATTCCTTGTCTACACTGATGGCTAACTTCATAAACCTAGATATCTTTCTTGACTTCATTATCTACTTCAAATGCTTACATTCAATCAGTTATCATATATAGCATACTTGCCTGTGTTTTCTTTTTCTCATACGACTGCAAATTTCTACATTCCCACCATTACTACTGTAGTTCTGAAATTTATCATCTCTCCCAGATGTCTGCTGCAACCTTTCTTTTCATGTCCATGGTCCCTATGCTGTTCCTGTCCACTTCCCCATATACTGTACAGTCAGTTGAGGCATTTCTAGACATAAAGGTGAAGCTAGTTGAATTTCTTCAATTGCTCTTAGACATGTTCTCTTTCCCCAATGTTGCATTCAAGAAACTTTATGATCAAGGCGCCTGCTTACTGCTCTTGTGAATCTCTGTCAAATCAAACCTTTTACCCCAAGTCAACTATTTGTAACTCTGACACTAGCTGGTGAGAGCCTTAAGATACTGTGTTTTGGTACCTTTTTATTTTGTTTTGTTTCATTCATGTGCTCCTGATGTCAGCATGAATTAACAAATTTGCAAATCAACAAAGTTAACATTTTGCAATATTAGATATTTGATCTATGATTGAAGTCCTCTTTTATTTTCCTGTCTAACCCCATTTCTTTAACTTCCTTTCAAATTCAGTCACTACACTAAAGTTGCTATATCTTTTCCATCTACATCTTTATATTTTTCTAGATATGTATGCATCCACATAAGACCATAAAGGTACAAACTTCCAGATGTAAAATGAATAAATTCTGAAGGTCTAATGCACAACATGGTGATTATAGTTATTAATAAAGTATATGTCCTTGCAAGATGCTAAGAGAGTATATCTTAAGTGTTCTCATCACAAAAAAAGAAGGTAATTTTGTAAGATGGTGGAAATGTTAGCCAACACTATAGTGGTAATCATTTTGCAATATATAAGTGTATCAAATCAACACATTGTACACCTTAACTTTACACAGATTATATGTTAATTATATCTCAATAAAGCCTGGGGAGGGGGGAAGAGATTGTAAGAAAGTATAACCCAGAAGAATAGAGACCCTTTTTTTTTGTGTTCAATGTTGTATCCTAACACATAAAGTGGAGAGATACTGAAATACTTAAACAAATAGATATATACATATATATAGCTTTATATAATAAACATATAAATACACATTAATATCTTTAATGATACCTAAAACTCATTCAGAAAAGTGCACAAATCATAGATACACACTTCAAAGGAGTATCAGTGAATGAATGTGTCTGTGTCATCTCCACTCAGATCAAGAAATTAAACAACAGCAGCGTTGCAGAAGCTCCTCTCTTGCCTCTATCTTAAATATCATGACTATACTGATTTCTAAAGCCATAGATTAGTTTTGCCTGTTTTTGAGCTTAATATGAATCAAGTCATATTTTGGATTGTGTTTCTTTCTCTCAACAATTATATTTGCCATATTTATCTATGTTGTTGAAGCTGTTTCTATTCTTTGACTAAAGTAATTAATGTTGCTATCCTCGTTCATGATTTGTGGTGTATAGGTGTGGATATCTATTGGGTAAATACCTATGAATGGGATTGTTGGGCTTTAAGGACTGTGTATATTCAACTGTAAGAAATTATGTCAGCTTTCCAATGCGACTTTACCAAAATAAATTCTCACAAATTGTGTATGAGAGAGCTCCTGTAGAACCACATCTTTTCTGACACTTGATACTAATGTTATTTTTACTTTTATCATTCTGTTAGATAATTAACACCATTTATTAACAATGAAAAAGTTTTATTTTGCTTTTCCCTGATGAGCACTTTTTCACATATTTATTGGACACTTGGATATTCTCTTTTGCAAAACATGTATTAAAGTTTTCCTCTAATTCCCTCTTGAGTAATATTTTTCTGATTGACTTGAATGAGTGTTTTATATATTACAGAAAGGAGTCCTTTGTTGGTAATATATATTCAAAGTATTTTCTTCTAAGTCCTATACCCTTAATGTTGTATTTTGATAAAATAAAATTAGTCAAGATCCTTTGCCTCATTCCTTTCCTTTTGTTTAGTGCTTCTAGTGTCTTGTTTAAGAAATATTTTTGTACTCAAATTTTTCCATCTCAAGGTCATAAATGTAGTCACAAGTATTATTTTATAGAGATATAATTTTTCACTTTGAACATTCAGATCTAATAACATTCTAATCTAACGCAGCTAGAATTGGCTTTAATGTATAGTGTGAGGTTTTAATGTATAGAAGTCAAAGTTAACCTTTATCCCTATGGTTATTCAATTGGCACAGAATAATTTATTTAAAGAATTATTCTTTAAGGTATCACCTTTTAAATAAATGGAGTATGTAAAATGCTCAGATTGTAAAGCTAGTGATTCCTCAAAAATTGATCTTATTGACCAAAGCAATCTGAATAAATACTCCAGCAGGTTGTTTTGTGGAAATTGGCAATCTGAACATAAAATTTATATGAATATGCAAAGAACTAGTCTAGACAATCTGAAAAAAGAAGAGCAAATTTTGAAAACTGACATGACCACATAAAAAGACCCATAAAATATTTATAGTAATAAAGGCAAGATGGTATTGGTAAAATGACAAATAGTCCATTAGGACCAAACAGACAGTACAGAAATAAATCCACACATATATGATTGTTCAGTTTATGACAAAGTTGACACTGCAATGCAATGGAGAAACTTCTGTAGGTTTTTGGGTTTTGTTTTTGTTTTTTTTTACCAAACTACTTACCAATAAATTAAAATCAATTTCAACTTTGTTGTGGATCTAAGTGTGAGAGGTTAAAACAATAAATCTCCTAGAAGAAAACAGGGTGGTTTCTTAAATAATCTTAACGATTTTTTAAAATAGAAGTAAAAAAGTGCCCACCATGAATGAAAAGACCACATTATGAGAGTAAAAAGACAGGTCTTCAAGTGGGAAGAAATATGAGCAAAACATGTATCAGAGAAAAACAAATTTAGACTACAGAAACAGTACCAGCAAAGCAATAAGACAAAGGCAGTCAGGTCAAAAGAAAAATTGCAAATATTTCAAGAGGAACTTTAAAAAAACATGAATGGCCAATACATATATGAAAAATTGCTTTATTAGTGATCCAGAAAATGAAAATTAAAGCTGCAATATGATACACTGTACATCCACTCAAATGGCTAAAATTAAAGTGGAGTCAAAAATTGCATGTTGGTGAGATGTGGAGCAATTGTAATTCTTGTACACCATTGATGGGAGTGTAAATTTGTCCAGCCACTTTGGAAAACAATTCATCAGTATCCACTAAGGTCAAACATACCAACTCAATGACCCTAAAGTACATGACCAACAGAAATAAGTAGATATGTTCACCAAAATACATGCAGTAGAATGTCCATAGAAGTCCCACACCGGACTTCACAACTTCAACAGCCTTCTACAGAAAAATCATTAAATGAATCAGGATACACTCACTGTGCAATAATAGAATGACATACTGTGCAGTAATAGAAATGAAGCAGTCCCAAAATACAGCTAGTCACAAAAACATGGATGAATCTCACAAATGTAGCTTTAAGTGAAAGAAGCGAAGCACACAAAAATATGTACTGTATGGCTATATTTATAGAAAGTTCAAACTTTGGCAAATCTAATCTATGCTGTTAAGAGATAATATATCTGGCTACCTTTGGGGCTGATAGTTAGGGATGGGGCTCCAGGAAAGCCTGTGAGAATCAGAGTAATAGTTTGTGTTGTTCACAGTGCTGGTTCCACAGATTATTTGCTCTACAAAATTCATTGAACTGTGTACACTTAGGATTTGTGAACTTTTCTGTTACATTTTACACTTAATTAAAAGTTTATTATTAAAAAATTCATACAACCTATTTAAATTTCAGCGTTGGCTTCCTGGGTCGTTATTTAGCATCAGTATAAAATCTCTGACAATCTGTTGCCATTTTAGGTCAGAGTACCAGCTTTGAGATTCAGGAAAATGAGAATTGGTGCCAGTGTGAAAGATTGGATGCTTGGTGCTTTGGTCAAGCTCCCTTTACCAAAGAATAGTCTAGACTCCCACTCTTTCCAGCTTGTTGACATTTGTCATGACGGTCATCTTGGCCATGAGCTAACACTTTGTTAAATCTTCCAAGACTTGGACAATAGACCTTAAAATAATTTCACAGCAGATCCCCCCTTTGCTCCTTTGGAAATCTAGCTACTTAACCAATGATCTGTGATAGAAGAGAACCTTCACATTTGACAACAAAAAAAGAACTCACATAATATCTTCCAAGTGCTAAATTCTGTACAGGATATTATGAAGGCATTGATTATACACTGAAGAGCGTAATTTTATTTGGTAGAAGTGAAACGTATCTCCTTTAAGAAAGGTTCTGTATTAAGTAGGACGAAGCCAATGCTCTCCAGCAGACGGGATTTGGCGATGTAGCATTTTAGCAGCATGGCAGTAGCTTCAGCATGCTGTGAACATATTCATAGCAGCCTCATGAAAGTCCCAGGACTGCTGGGCCAGCAGCTGCTCACCACCAATGAAGCTCCTTTTATTACAGAGCACGTTTTTTTCAGTTCTTCATACAATCTTTTTATAGTATGGGGCTCCATTGCCACAGGGGCTCATTGCCAGTAAGGGACTGATTGAGCAGACAACTACTAAACATAAATAACACCTAGTTAAGTGGACATGTCATACATGCAAAAATAACAATCTTGTAAGTTGGTATAGCAGGAATATTTCAATTGCAAAAAAATTGAATCATGGCCAGTATGACTGCACAACGTGAAATAACCAGTAAACTCTTCTTAAACCTGCAAAAAATAAACATCTATGATAGGATGCTTAGAAGACAAAAAAGCTTAATTTAAAATCACACTTCATCACACACTTTCTGTAATTCTGAAGAGCAGTTAAATTGTATCCCTAAATACTTTATAATACCTTCCTCAATGACTCAGGAGAAAACAGGATGTTTTGTAAATTTAGTCTGATATGAAATATAATTCTCGCAATGGAAAGATCATAAGACTAGAAATCAGAAGACATTGATTCTCAGGGGTTCCATTGATACCTGGGTAACTTTAAGCAAGTCACTTATATTTAAAATGGAAACAATAGCTGCTATACTGTTACCTCAGAATTGTTGACAGAGCACATGAGATAATGTATGTGGATGCGCTTTATATATCATAAAGAGCTGTAAAAAGGTGAGGTTTTAGCATTTGGCTATAACTAAGGTAATCCCCTGATGGCTTCTGAATAATCTATGTTTATAGTTCTGGGACAACTTATATTATTGATACGTAAGTCTAAATTAACATTTCAACATATTTTGCAATTTCAGAAGCTGAGGAACTTCACTTTTTAATGTACAAAATACACTTAACTTTTAAAAATATAAACCTACGTTTAGCTTTCATCATGTAAAATCCTCAGATTTTGGCTGCCACATGTGCATATATTTCTGTTTTTGTAATGACTATATATCAGGACCCAGACTATATAGCATTTTTTTTATTTTCACTAATTTTCCTTAAAAGAAGATCTTTCAAAATCTGAACAATTAAATGTTGTCTTTTTGTGTCAGCATAATATTTAACGCTCTTGATTTATACCCTACAAACAAATCCAAACATATATTTTTCTTTTTATAACCCTGCAGACATTTACCAAGATTTCCAGAACATTCTAAATGGAATGGGTTTTTTTGCAATAAACTTCTAAGAGTAAGAGACAAATCATTGTGAATCTCCCTCTCTCACACACACACTGAAACACACACACAGCAGTAAGAGGATGATCCTTTTCTCTTTCCAAAATATACATCCAGTCGGCTTTGCAGGCAGCAAGCCTCTCTTAAGCTTATTGTACACAAAGGGCAATCCATAAAATGTAATTTAATATTTTAATTAAAACTTCATTTCTGTTTAATTGCACACTACACCTTCTTCAGTGCTGAAACATAATGAGAAGGAAGCAATTTCAAACGTGTTTAAAGGTCTTACACTGCTCCAAAATAGAACTGGTTTCCATGGCAACTGGCATACCACCCTCTATTTATTCCAAATAAATGACAAATCAGAAGTGCAGCTGCAATATCGGGTAATTCTATTTCTCCTAATACAATGCAAAGCTACAGATACCTCTGTTAGCATGGTTACCACTTGTGATAACCTAATAAGTGAAAAAAGCAGTCTTTCAAACTGTAGTCTGTGGCTGCAGTTTTCTGCAGTGAGAAGACTGTCACAATGACCTTGACTTCCATTCTATAAAATGCCCTTGGGTGAGAAAGCAAAACAGAAGGCACTATTTTCATGATGTTAGATATTTTACACTGCAAATGAGATTTGTTTGTCTTAACCTAAGAAGCAAATCAAATTCCAAATTACATCATCTAATAGCTACTGCTGGGAGCTGCCGTCAACAGGATTATTGATTTGGAAACCCAACATCTGCAAAACGCTAACATGATCTATTAGGGCCAAAGAAAGGCTATATGGTTCAGCTGGTCCCTTTTTGTCGCCTTCATCATGCTTTCAGTTAAATGAGCTCCAGCCCAGGAGACAAGAAAAGAGGCTGGTGAGAGTCCATCAAGTTAGTGACCATATGGGAGAGCATCAATCAGACCTAGTGCAAAACCTGTGCCCCCTCAGGCTCATTCACATGAAAGCCTTCATTTCCATGTTCACACATGCACATACACACATGCGCACACATGCACTCCTTCCGCTTGAACACCAGAGCCAGGGTGCTTGAGCAAAAAATATCTATAACTTTCACATTTCAACTTATTTGTAAGTCCTCTTACGAAATGTAAATGTCGTGGAAAATTCAGTATCCATTCAGATAGAGATGGAGAATCTAATTTTATACTATTTTCTCATAAAAGCTGATATTTTATAGTCTGAAATATTCGTATTTTTATTCATCATTTCTTTTCAAAATATGCTTAAAGATTTAGGTATATGTCACCCACAAAACTCTGATGAGATTGTTTGTGATCGATAATCAGCCAAACAGATATATTTTTCATTTGGCAACTGGAGAGATAAAATGGCTAATGAAAACACACACATAGGCACACCCAGGCATTTTGTTGCCATTCTTATCCTCTGCATTAAAGACTAGGGGCCTCCAGGAAGAGCAGAGGCCACGGTCTGTTGTTATGTTCTGCCTGCTGGTGTACAGTGAAAACACAGCCATGCTGGGGTCAGCAGCACAGAGCTCTGATCATTTTCCCCATTGTTTGTAGGCAAGATGGTTTTTCTGCATAGGAATAGACCAATGAATAGAACTGTTTCAGCATTTAGATGTTAATTCCTTTATGATTTTTCAATATCACCGTTCTTCAACACCTCTATTTGTTTTTGTCACAGCAATAAATGCAGAGGATCTAGGGCCAACATAGTTGGTTCTGAGATTCTTTAAAACTGCTCATCCACCCACCTCCTAGAGAAATGGAAACAAACACAAAAATAAACAAATGGGACCTAATGAAACTTAAAAGTTTTTGTACAGCAAAGGAAAACAAACAAGAGAAATGACAACCCTCAGAATGGGAGAAAATATTTGCAAATGAAGCAACTGACAGAGGATTAATCTCCAAAATTCACAAGCATCTCATGCAGCTCAATATCAAAGAAACAGACAAGGAAATCCAAAACTGGGCAGAAGACCTAAATAGACATTTCTCCAAAGAAGATATACAGATTGCCAACAAACACATGAAAGAATGCTCAACATCACTAATCATTGGAGAAATACAAATCAAAACTGCAATGAGGTATCACCTCACACCAGTCAGAATGGCCACCATCAAAAAATCTACAAACAATAAATGCTGGAGATGGTGTGGAGAAAAGGAAACCCTCTTGCACTGTTGGTGGGAATGTAAACTGATAGAGCCACTATGGAGAACAGTATGGAGGTTCCTTAAAAAACTAAAAATAGAACTACCATACAACCCAGCAATCCCACTACTGGGCATATACCCTGAGAAAAACATAATTCAAAAATAGTCATGTACCAAAATGTTCATTGCAGCTCTATTTACAATAGCCCAGAGATGGAAACAACCTAAGTGTCCATCATCGGATGAATGGATAAAGAAGATGTGGCACATATATACAATGGAATATTACTCAGCCATAAAAAGAAACGAAATTGAGTTTTTTGTAGTGAGGTGGATGGACCTAGAGTCTGTCATACAGAGTTAAGTAAGTCAGAAAGAGTAAAATAAATACCATATGCTAACACATATAAATGGAATCTTAAAAATAAATAAATAAATGGTTCTGAAGAGCCTAGGGGTAGGACAGGAATAAAGATGTAGATGTAGAGAATGGACTTGGGATGAAGTGAGAGAGTGGCATGGACATATATACACTACCAAATGTAAAATAGATAGCTAGAGGGAAGCAGCCACATAGCACAGGGAGATCAGCTCTGTGCTTTGTGACCACCTAGAAGGGTGGGATAGGAAGGGTGGGAGGGCGGGAGACGCAAGAGGGAGGAGATATGGGGACATATGTATATGTATAACTGATTCACTTTGTTATAAAGCAGAAATTAACACACCATTGTAAAGCAATTATATTCCAATAAAGATGTTAAAAAAACCCCAAAAATCTGCTCATCTGAATCCTAAATAAGCCAAAAAAAAAATGGATTCCATCATGAACACTAGTTAGAACAAAATCCCTCCTCTTAAAAATAGATATGCTACACAAAATATATATCTGTTTAAACTAATAATGAGCAAGGTTTTACACAAAGATTTAGCAAAGCATCAAATAAATGCTAATGATTCTATTAAAATTGACTTATTGCTAAAATCTTGTGTTAAGATTTATTTGAATAGCCTCAGATAAACCAAGTTGCCATATAATTAGCTAAAAACTACATAACAATTCAATACAACAGTTTTTTTTTTTAAATTAACCACCTACACTCAATAACCTACTGTACTGTTTGACTACATCCGATTTAATGAAAATATATATAAAATTCTGGTCTTGAACATTTGACAAGAGCAAAACTGAAATTTACCTTCGAGTTGTTGATTTTTAATTGAATTAATATAAACAAGATTGCAGAGGGCATATGGAATTAAGACAGTGAAGGAGGTTTTCACTTAATAAATGGAGCCAGTTTTGCACACAAAGGATTGGTGCTAAACAGGGCTTCATTTTAGAGCCACCCATTGCTGAGGGTTTTTGAGTCAGAGAAGCCCTTGGGTTTAGTTCTTGCTCTGACACTAAGAGGCTTGTTTTGCTTAAGCAATTTATTTAACTTCTCATCATTAGGCCCCTGCTCTGTGACACGGGATCAGCAATATCTGTTTCAGAGTGCTGTCAGGCGAGGTAAGTGAAGAAATGTCGGTAAAGCACCTCTGCAGTGTCTAGCACAAAGTAGGCAATTAATGAAGTTCTTTGCCCACTTCCTACTTTCTTCTAATATAACACTTAGACTGGAAAAATTGCAAAACCAGTGAAATGCATTCTTCCTAACTGTACACAAGCTCCCTTTCCCACAAACAGTCCTACTATTTCTCCCATTCTTTCTCATCCTCACAGGAGATTCTCTCTGTCTCCTCAAAATTCACTGAAAAAAAGCTGTATAGGTGGTGGGCTGAATTGGGAGGTTGGGATTAACATATATACACTAATATGTATAAAACAGATAACTAATAAGAACCTGCTCTATAAAAAATAAATAAAATTCAAAAATAAAATAGCTGTAGAGGCTTTGGAGGAAGTAGAGAGATTTATTGTTTTTTAATAACAAATTTAAGACATACGACTTTTGAAAAATTCAAACAATGTTAAGTTATATGGAGTAAAATGCTAAGGTTCTCATTATACTCATTCTTCTTTTTTATTTTTATCATGATTACCCAAGTACATAGTTTTAAAAATAAAATAAACTAGGCAAAGTATAACATAAAACAGTAGACCTTGTCTTTCATATATTCATCTTCCTGTTTACCCACTATAGGCAATGGTTTTCAGCTCCTTCGTTACTCCATCTACTTAGCGTCAGATTGGTACATAATGTACTTATACTGTTTTCTTTTTTTTTCAAGTTTCAGATAGTAATTTATTGATTCCCTAATACAGAATATGAAGATTCAAATAACTTTTTTCCTATGCCAACCACAGACTCACACATACATATTTCCTCTGTCCAACTTCCAAAATAATTTTACTGTAATTTTGGTGAATTCAATATTTAGCATTTATTTTCTTTCTTGTACAGCTTTTTGTTTTCACTGGAATTAATAGTTGCATCTTTTTTGCTTTGCCTATTTACTATGTTGAATACATCATTTAACTGACGTTTTGGGGGGCAGGTATTTCTTCTGGAGCCCTCTTTCTTTTATTCCAGTTTAGCCTGCATTTGCCGAAACAAGAAGCACAGTTGAGGGAGTGCTGTAATTACCATTTAAAAATACCCTTAACTCCTCTACTGCACTGGATTCCTTGTATTTTCCCTCCCATGATCATGTTACAATATATAAGGCTCCTTCTTGCTAGCAGACTTACTGAGAGACTCTCCAGGCTGATATGATGAAGTAAATGGTCGTGCTGGGAAAAATCATGGGCCAGCCGCCGTGGGCAGACCCTAGGAGCTGTGTAAACCTCTAGGAGCTTAGGAAGTCTCCAGTCAACATCCAGCCAGAAGCTAAGACCCTCAGTCTGTACTACATGTGAATGAATTCTACCATCAATATAAGTGTGCTCAGAAGCAGAAGCTTCCTCCAGCCAAGCTCACAGATACAAATGCCATCCAATAACACCTTAACTGCAGCCCTGTTAGACCCTTAGCTGAGGATCCAGCCACACCATGCCAGGACTTCAACTCTGCATAAATACCAGGAAGTAATAAATATGTGTGTTTTAACTCACTAAGTTTGTTAGAATTTGTTAGCAATGTAGAAAATGGACACTTCTTTCCAAATTCCTTTTCTTATTTGTTCATTTTGATGTTTGCCATTGGATTAAAGGATTTTTTTTTTCAAATATCACATATTCCTCAGTTATCCCCTTATATTTAATCATTCCCCCTAAAATGACTAGGGTTTTGCATGTATGGATTTTTTTCCGTAACTTTGACTTAATTTTCTCTCCATCAACTGATATTTCCCTGGAGCTGGGGATACAGCTCTATCCAGGAAGAAAACATTGGTTTGCTCAAGCAGAATACTGTATGATACTAGCTACTTACCTCTATTTCAAGGTTAATTATAGTGATAACAACATAAAGTATCAGTGTGGTATTAGAGCACCAAAAGTCCTCTCACTAGGATGCCAGGAGCAAGTAATTAGAGTGTTCAATATATATCCGGTGTGCATTCTAACCAACACTGGGTTCAGTTATCCTAAATATTGGCTAAATCTTTCAGCTTAAGGACTCTATTAGGCAGTATTTGATACACTATGCTTCAGTAGCAAATTAATTCTAAAATATAAGTTGCTTCATACTACAAAAACTTAACTCTCAAGCACACATGATCTGATGTAGGAAAGATGATACCATAGTCACTTGTGCTGTGTGTAATGGTTCCGGGTCCAGGCTGCTTCCATACTGTTATGTCACTGTCACCATCTCAAAATGTGGTTTTTCATGATCAATGGGTAAAAGGAAAATGGGGAATGGAAAAGCATATAGAATCTTAAGCCTTAGACCAGAGGTAGGGTTCACATTTCATTAGCCAGACTCAGTTACATGGCTACAGCTTGATTACAAGGGAGGTTGGGACATGAAAAGAAATACATGTATATTTGCTGAGTTCTACTTATCCTGGACACAAGAGCATTGCTTATCTCTAATCATAACTTTCTCCTAAATAGAAGTGTAGATCTTAAGCAATTTGTTATGGTTTTAAACATTATAATTAAAATGGTATTCATTTAACTTTCAAAAACCTGTCCTGTGACATTTGAAGTGATGTAAATATCAGAGGAGAGAGACTTTGTAGCATGTGTAGCACTGAATTGAGTTTTGAGAAGTTTTGACTTGAGTAGTGAAATTAAATTGCCCCTAAAATGAAGTCTGCTTATCTTAAAAAGCTGACAGAAAGCTTCAGAATGATAAAAATGATCCCCCTCACAAATTTACTCTGGTCTAGAAAAAAAAGCCAAGCATAACTAAAGGGATCCAGCCACCAAAATTATAAAATTCACAGTATCTAGCATGCTATTAGAAATTGTAAGGCCAATTATGACCCATAACTTGGAGAAAAAAACAGAAAGAGAACCACACATAACAGAGATGACAAAATTAGTAGACAGGGAACTTAAGCTATTTTAAATCTTATAAATGTTCTAACGAATGTAAAGGAGGCATGAAATGTTAAGAGAAATAGAAGATATGAAAAGGACCCAAATGAAAGCTCTAGAGATAAAAAATATTATACCTAAATAAAAAATATTCTGAAAGAGGTTAACAGTGATTGGACACAGAAAATAACTGTGGAGTTGAAAAAATTACCCAAAATAAAGTGTAAAAAGGAAAGTCTAGAAAATAAAAATGAGAAAGGCATAAATGGCTTGTGGGAAATATCAAGAAGTCTAACATATGTGTAATTCAAATCCCAGAAGGAGGAGAGAGAGAGAGAAGAATATAACACACACATACATGTGCGTGTGCACACACTCACACACACACACAGAGAGAAAGGGGGAAAGAAGAAATAATGGCTGATTTCCTTAAAATATTATAAAAAATTGAGACCAAGGGGCCTATGAGGCTCAAGAAACTCCAAGTATAAGAAATAAACAGAAAACCAAACCAAGGTACATTGCAAGAAAATTTATCAAAATTGTGTACAAAGAGAAAATCATAAGAGCCATCAAAGGTAGTAAGGGATACATTTAATACAGAGAAATTGAGATAAAATTATAGATGAATCCCTGTCAAAATTATGCAAGCCAGAAGGCAATTGACTAACTTCTTTAAAGTGCTGAAAAAAATATGGTCAAACCAGATATATATACTTAGTGAAAATATTTTTTACAAATGAAAATAAAATACATTTTCAGGAAGAGAGATGTCTGGAAAATCCCTAAATATTTACAAGGTAAACAACACACTCTTAAATAGGGTAGTCAGATAAAATACAAGACACTCAGTTAAATATGAATTTCAAGTTTGCAATGAGTTCTTTAATATAAATAGAACTCAAATATTACATGGCACATACTAATACTGAAAATAAATTGTCAATTTGAAATTCAAACTGGACATCTGTGTTTTTAGTTTTCTAAATTAGGCAACCCTACTCTTTAGCCATCCATTAATCAAAAAAGAAATTCCAAGGGACATTAGAAGATATTTTCAACTCTATGAAAATGAGAGTATAAAGTATCAGAAGTTGTGGGATGCAACAATATTTTGATTGGAGGTAAGTTCATAGTTATCAGTTGCTTATATTATCTAAAGAGAAAAGTCTAAATCAATTATCTAAGATTCCACAATCAGAAGTTGAAAAAAGTACATCAAATAAAACCCAAGCAAGCAGAAGAAAAGGTTATTAGGATAAGAGCAAGACATCAATGAATTAGAAAGTGATCAAGAGATAGAGAAAAATTCTTGTAACCTAAAGCTCCCATTTTGAAAAGATGAATAAAATTTATAAACTTCTAGCTATCTGTTAAGAAAAAGAGAGAAGCTGTCAATTACCAATACCTTTTATTACCAGGAAGAAAAGAGGGGGCATCATTGTGAATCCTGCAGACATTAAAATAATAATAAAGAAATACTATAAATAATTTACATCAATAACTTTAATAATTTAAAGTGGAATAGACCAAATCCTTGATACAAACAACCAAAACTCACTCAGTAAGAAATAAATAACCTAAATAGCCCTATGTCTATTAAAGGAATTGAATACATAATTGGCAAACCTACCCACAAAGAAACCCCAGGTCCAGATGGCTTCCCTGTGAATTGTACTATTCACTTAAGGAAAAATGCTATCAACCTTACAGAAAGCCTTCTATAAAATACTATTCATTTTATGAAGCCTTAATTACACTGGCACCTAAATGAGAATGACATTAAAAGAAAGGAAAACCAGAGACCAATATCCCACATAAACAGATATGAAAATTCTAAACAAATTTACCAAATATAACCCAGTAATATATAAAAATTATAATACATCATGACCAATTGGGTTTAATGTCAAAAATGATAAATTTGTATTACATTAAAAATCAATCAATGCAATCCTAAATCATATAATTAGGCTAAACATTTTTTAAAGTATATGATCAACTCAATCAATGCAAAATATTCTTTAAAAAATATCATAAACATTCATGATTAAAAAAAGAAAACTGGGGTCTTCCCTGGTGGTGCAGTGGTTGAGAGTCTGCCTGCCGATGCAGGGGACACGGGTTCGTGCCCCGGTCCGGGAAGACCCCACATGCCGTGGAGCGGCTAGGCCCGTGATCCATGGCTGCTGAGCCTGCACGTCTGGAGCCTGTGCTCCGCAACAGGAGAGGCCACAACAGTGAGAGGCCCGCGTACCACAAAAAAATAAAAGAAAACTGTCAGAAAAGCAGACATAGAAGGGAACTTCCTTGATATGAAAAAAACCTCTATGAAAACTTACAGTGACATCATACTTAGTGGCAAAATAGACAAGACTTTTTCCTTAAGATGCAGAGCAAAGTAATAACACCCACTATCATTACTTCTTATAAGTTAAGAAGTTAGTAAGACACCAGACAGATTGTGTCAGAACATACCTTAACAGACTCATTTTAATATAATAACCTCTTTTAAGGCCCAACCTTTAAATATTGTCATATTTGAAGTACTGTGAGTTAGATCTTCAACATATGAATTTAGGGGGTGGGTAGACACTATTCAGTCCATAACAGCTATGTTTTTAAAAATGCAACTCAACTTTATCTCAAAATGAATAATAGACCCAAATTTTAAAACGATAACTATAAAATGCACAGATAAAAGTAGGGAAAAGTTTTCATGACATTAGATTAGGCAAAGATAGATAAGGACACAAAAAGCATGACCATCAGAGAGAAAATTAATAAATTTCATTTCATTAAATCTAAAATGTTGGAGTTTTGAAAGGCATTGTTAAGAAAATAAAAAGGCAAACCACAGGCAGGAGCAAATATGTCTAAAACCTCAATCTGATAAAGGACTTGAATCCAGAATATTGAAAGAATTCTTACAATGTGAAATTAAGAAGAAAAACAACACAGTGGAAAAAAAAACCCAGTAACAACTTGGGCGACAAGTTTGATCAACCACTTCATCAAAGAATGTACACGAATAATGAAGCTGTACATGAAAAGGAGCTCAACATCAGTATTCATTAGGAAAATGCAAATTAAAACAATGATAAGACATACATCAACTACAATTACTTTATATTTAACAGAGTGACAGTAACAAATGTTGGCAAGATGTGGAACAACGGAATATCCACACATTGCTGGTGGGATAGGCATGATAGTCTTTGGAAAACACCTGACAATTTCTTATAAAGTTGAAGATACTGCTACCATATGACCTATCTAACACACTCCTAGAAATGACTCAAGAAAAATGTATAACATATGTCCACAAAAAAACTTTTACATGAATGTCCATAGAAACTTTGTTTATAATAGTTAAAACTGGAAACAAACCAAATACCTATCAACCAGTGAATGGATTAGCAAACTGCAGTATCTTCACACAGTGAAATATTACTTTGCCATTAAAAGGAATATGCTGCAGCTACCTGCAAAAATACGGATGAATCTCAGAAGAATTTTGCTAAGTACAAGAAGACAGGTACAAAACCCTACATACTTTATAATACCATTAAATTAAATTATAGGAAAAGGTAAAAATATAGTAACAGCAGATTAGTGTCTGCTAGAACCATGGATAACAAAAAAATGATTGCAAAGGAGCACAGAGAAGCTTCTGGGGGTGATAGAAATATTTTACCTTTTGATAGTTGTAGTGAGTACAGAGCTGTAGACATTTGTCAATATTCATTGACTTTTACACAAAAATCATTGACTTTGGGGGTTGACTTCAAAGAATAGGCAAGTTTTATGAAGTTTTCTATTTCCATTCTAAAAGGTAATCCTTGTATATGTTGACTCATGCAACAGAGTGAACCCAAGGCTGAGTACTCTAAACACGTGTGTTCCCCAAAGTAGCAAATAGATAAGGAATGAATTTACATACATAAACTTGCAATGGTGCCAACAGCTGAAAAAAAAGTACTTTATCTTGAGGACACATGGAGTGGTGACACTCAGATAATCTTTCAGTAGAGACATTTTGGACCAATTCCTAAGCCCTCCCCGAAGACAGCAATAATAAATGGGAGGAATTTGGAAGGGGATGAAGCTCTGTGATTACACTAGGCAGAGTACAGAAAGGAGTATTCTGTTACCCACACCCATAGCCTTGGAAAGGAAAATCAATTAAATTAAATTCACTGGTATTTTTAAACTACGAAATGAGAATTTTACTTTTACTCTCTAGAACACAAACTAATTATATAAAACCAAGTTAAATCACTGCAGTGACCATCACAGCAGAGAGACATTAGAGGCAAAAAATGTTATATACTCAGCAGGCATTGTTTTGCTGGGGAGAAGAAAACCTCACACCTAAATTGCTCTAAATAAATATTTCATGGGTGCTATAAGTGTCATCAACTTGTGACTGATGTAATCAGTGTCTCTTCCAACCCTTTCCAATTGAGTTGGCATCCATAGTTATGTGACCTTTCAATTAGCATCTCAGAGCTGTCTTTAGCTTAAAATTTTATACCTATAACTGTCTAATCAACTGTTAAAGCTTTAAAATATTTCATGGAGAAAGAATAATGAGGCATTTACCATGTTATGTGATGATATAAGTAATTATTTATATAGAGAGATGATACATAGAGAAGATGAATTTTTATTAAACATATGAAATTCCTCAATATTTTCATCAGAGAAAGAATAAACAAACCTTACTCAAAAATTATTAACTATATAAGAATTTCTTAGCCTAGTGTCTCAAATCCTTTAAAATAGGTTGCAAATCTATGAATGTAGATACATTATTTTCTGGTTAAAAACAAGATATCGGTAAATTTTGTCTTGATGGAGTCTATAACTTAAAAAAAATTGAGAACCACTTGGCATTTGCAAGTAATGAAATGAGAAACTACGTTAAATCTCATTTTTTAATTCTCTCAATTAGAATTTTGTGCCTTGGTGCTAAAGAAAACTGGAACATTAAATTATGTGTGGTTTTAATATAAATTTAAACCTACTCATTGGTCAAGATAAAATATAATAATAATAATAACAATAAACTTTTTATCGCAACTACCATCTGCCAGACACTGTTCTAAGTGTTTCATACACATCACCGTATCTACCTGTTACAATAATCTTAGAGACTAGGTACCATAATCATTCCCTTTCACAGATGAGGACATGAGCATTCAAGTGTCCTTCCAGGACCACACAGCTAGAGGGTCACAGCAGTAGTGTTGGAGCCAGCATTCAAACCCAGCTAGTGTTGCTTCACAGAAGGCTTCAACCCACCAAGTTAAGTTATCTTTTAAACTCAACGCGCTTTGAAAATTGACATCTAATTTTAAAACTAATTTGGTCATTAGATTTCAGTCTACTTGGATTAATGTCATAATAGGTATTATCACTTGTACTGGTAAGAATTTTCAGCTTCAGTAATCAACTTTGTTGAAAAACTTTAACGTATATATTTACATTGCTTTTTTTTTCTTTTTTTTGGAGACAGAGTTTTGGATGAAGTAGAAAAAAATAGCTTTATTGCTTTGCCAGAAAAAGGGGGACACAGCAGGCTCGTGCATCTCAAAATTGTGTGTCTCAACCCAGCAGGATTTGATGAGTTTTATAGCAATAGTTCAAGGGTGGGGTTGCTGAAAACAGTAGGGTGTGTGCAGGGCTTGCACTCCCTTAATCTTGTCTCAGGTAGTGGGTCTCCTAAGGGTGTGTGCTGGGCTTGCACTCCCTTAATCTTGTCTCAGGTAGTGGGTCTCCTAATCTTGATGAGTTTCTCTGGTCCCTTTAATCTTGTCTCGGGTGGTTTCTTGGCTGTTCCTCCCTTGATTAGCAACTGTTCAGATCTGCCCTTTAGAATTCAGGGAAGGTCATGGAGGCTGGGGTCTATTCCCTCCCACCCACAAAGATGATTCATTTCTCTCCTGATAACATACATGTGCCTCATGATTCCTCTCTCAGGAAAAGCCCCAGGATCAGGTTTGGGTTGTCATGAAGAATTGTGGGCTTCCTCTGTCACACTAGGATGGGGTGAGCACAGAGGCTGTGGGAACATGGGAGGGGGCGGCTAATGGAGGCTGGGGTGCAGGTGAAACTGTGCAACTCAGATCGGGGCTTGGACCCACGGGCCGGGGCTCAAAGCCAGCCAAAACCCAACTTGGGACTTGAACCCACAATCTTTTAAGTGAGGTCACACACCCAGTCTCAGGACTTAATGAAGCTCAGATTCTTGATGTCTTGTGGCAGAAAGAATTCAGTGAGAGACAAAGTGATAGGTAAGAAGTAGATTTATTTAGAGAGAAACACACTCCACAGACAGAGTGTGGGCCATCTCAGAAGGTGAGAAAGGCTACATTGCTTTTTAAATATATCTTCTGTTAGAAAAAAATGAAATGAAGTGATTCTTTATGTGGACCTTCTACTGCTTTGCATTATAGCATAGTCATAAGGATAATCTGAATTGATTATTTGTTGTATGTAATAAGATACACATTTTAAACTAAGGTAATGACTATGTGGATTCATTTATGGCATTTTATGAATATGTGTCTTTATTAGATAAATGTATTATTGTGTTCATTTGTTCTGTAAGAACCAGATTATTTCATTTCATTACATATAGTTTAGAAAATAACCATATCCTTTAATTAATGATAGCTTGTTTATTTTTTTAAGGATAGTATAGCTGTCTTAGAGCTGCAAATCCCATACACTCAAAGCTTTGGACAGTAGCTGGCTTCCTAGAGCTCAGTAAACTCTTACAGTAGAAGCTGAAAAACACTTCCTCTGTCAAAATTGTTTCATATGTTAAGTATCTAGTTATATCATGGTAATATAGTATGTAACTAAGAAACATGTTCTGATTTCTACATAATACTTAAAGGATTTTCGCTTTAAGTTTGCATTGTCTGAAATATGAGTTATAATAGCTTGAGGGTTTCCTTGTGTATGAGACATTATATCATAATCGTAATCATATCATAATCTTACCACTGAGTAAGATTCAGTATTTTATAGAGTTTGAATTTATAGAGCATTTGGAATTGTAGTATCCAAATTCCTAAGGAATCACCATTTTAATTGAGTTTACTCATTGAAGGCAAAATGTATTAGCTTTTTAAATGCCAAAGTAAGACTCTTATAAAATAATATGTTAAATAAATTCTCATACAATCTAGAATCCGCAAAATTGTGGTGCCCTAATTTATAAAGCTATGGAAGTTGGAAGAAGGAGATGGAAGAAACTTCATAGATTTCCTCAAAAAGAGCGAAGTCTGGACATTAATGGTAAATTTCAGTGTGTGTGATTCTAAGAGACATAGTGTCACATTTTCAAATGGAAATAACAGACTACTTATATATATACATTTTGTTATTTTTAAAAGACCACTGACCTGGCCCAGTCCTTCCATTGTATAGGTAGAAAACTGGTCCAGAGAAGTTAAATAAGTTATCTGATAAGCAAAGAAGAACTAGAACCAATTTTTTTGTTTGTTTGTTTAATCCAAATTCCTAGTCCCTTATGTATAATTTTAACTATAGGTTTAAAGCAATTTCTCATTGGTATATTTTTTAATCTCTAGATACATTATTTGGACTTACACTTTCTGTCAAATTCTGAAATTTGTTATGCTTAATCTCACAAGTAATCTTAATCATTGTCTTATATGACTGAATCTGTGACCTCCTTTATTTTTACTGCAGAGAAAATATTATAACTGTATTTAATTTCATGAAATATCATTCATTTACATTTTCCTGGATGTGATAATTTGAAAAGTGATAGGACAAAATTTTATTTAGCACAGAAAAAGAAAATGCCAATTGGAAGAAAAGTACCTTCAAATTTTTTGACATCTTACAAGTTTGAATTGATCCTGAAAATTACAGTTGCTTCTCACAGACCCAGCCAATACCAAGAAGCTTCCTAGAGAGTGTGATAAAATAGCTGTGTAATTTGGGTCTCACTTTTCCATCTCATCTCTTTTGATCTCACTACCACTATACAATTAAGCCCCCCAAAAATTCTCAAGTGTGACCACTTAGTTCTTGTTACTTTCAACTTCATATCATATTACAGTATATGCAAACTTTAAGCAGGTTTTGATATAATTTTTAAAAAAGACATTTAAACAAAACTAAGGGCTGAATATACTGGACTGAATAGTTCCCTCAGGTTAGCAAGGGAGAAACTGCCTTACATGTTTGTAAAAGAGAATTTGTAGTGGTAGTAAGATGTGTAAGGGAGAGTTTGAAAAGCATCCTGAACTCCATATCATGGCACATGTCGCTCAGCTTGGCATTGACTCCTCTCCCTTCGTAACCCCTAGGCCTTCAACTTTCTCTTCTACATTCTCTCTTTCAGTCTTCAGTTGTTTGCCAAGTTGCCCATGGTATCTCACTTCTTTTGGCATGATATTGCATCTACCACACTGTGTGTTAGTCTTTGATTTACTCGCCAGTCTTCTCGTTAGACTTACATCTCCTTAAATTCAGAGATTAAATTTTATTTTCCTCTCCCCATCACCACCCTGGGTTACATGAAAGTGACTGCCACAAAGTAGGGGGCGCTTATTTAGAAACGAAGAAGTGTCATAAGAAGACTAAAATAGATAAAATTTTACCAGAGTACATAGTATGAAAAGATTACTTGGGTGAGAGAGTGGAAGAGGACAGGAGATGGAAAATCAGGAAAAGTTGTGGTATAGGCAGTGATGTTTTGAGTAATGCTTCCACTGATAGCTAGAACACTGATGGGATAAAATGCTAGAAAGTGGACTTGAGAGAAAAGAGATTGAGCAAAAATAAATAATCAGGTAATTATGTGTAAGAAAGAAGAATTACTCTTGCCTGGCTAGAATAGCAGGAAGAAAGTGGGAGGGAAAAAAGATGGTTGATACCAGACTCTAGAATATCCTGGAGTTTAAGATTTAAAATTTTGTTTTGAACAATAAATGAATTAATGAACTGTGTTTTAGGAATGTTAGCTTTGTAGAATTTTGCAAAACGTTTAAGGAGGAAAGTTAAGAGACTACCGACAGTCTCCTACTTACATGGTTTGACATGATTTTTCAAATTTATGATGGTGCAAATATACGCATTCAGCAGAAATCCTGAATTTTGATCTTTCCCCAGATTAGTGATATGCAGTATGATATCCCCTCATGATACTGGGCAGTGGCAGTGAGCTATAGCTCTCAGTCAGCCCCAGGATCACGAGAGTAAAGAGCCAAAATACTTACAACCATTCTGTACCCAGACAACCATACTGTTTTTTTCACTTTCAGTACAGTATTCAATAAACTACCTGAGATATTCAACACTTTATAATAAAATATGCTTTGTGTTAGATGATTTTGCTCAATGGTAGGCTAATGTAAGTATTCTGAAAACATTTATGGTAGGCTAGACTAAGCTATGATGTTAGGTAGTTTAGGTGTATTCGATTCATTTTTGATTTACAATGTTTTCCACTTACAGTGGGTTTATGAGAGGTAACCCCATTGTAAGTCAAGGAAGATCTATATTAACAATGCCAAGCTGGAATTTGTCCCGTGTCCAAAAAAAGTTAATAGCTGATTGGATTATATTTCAGTGATCATGTGCCCTGCTGAAAAGAAGGTGGAGTTGAATTTGGAAGGCTTGACTGTGTTTTCACTAACTTTATAAACATCTGTAGTCAACCTAAGTTTTAGTCTTACTAACTTGAGAAGTTAAGAACTATTCTGCCTGCAACATATGGTTGTTGAGAGGATTACATGAGAAAAATAAATGTTATATAAATTGCAATTCACAAAAAAATTATTTGTTTCTGTCATACTGGTTTAATGAACCACAAAGCTCTTCTGAAAATATGGGGTCCAGGGACCATTTCTTGTTCAAATGCATATCATTACATAAAAATACATAGTTAATAAATCCAGCTTCATATCCATGCACATGGAAAGAAACAAAAGGAAACTCTATAACTACAATTTTTTAAAAATACTTTTAGGTATCAGGAAGCTATAAGGTCAAACAATAATTATGTTCACTTGAACACAGCCTTATTGTCCTATATTGAATTTTCATTATAAAAATGCATGTTTATCTAGCCAAATGGACTAAATACTTTGAAGCAATCTGGTAAATACATCAGAAAAGAACTTGGAATAAAAAAAGTTTAATTTGTTCTTGGATGACTGTATTGCCAATGAAAATAATATGAATTAGACATAGCCTAGAAGTGAGATTGTCTTACATTTAAAAGAAAATATTTAAGAAAGGCAAATCTGTTCTCCAACTAGATGTTGTTGTGACTGTAGAAATCTGAACTCAGTGACTGGAAAGTTTAACAGAATCCTACAATGCAGTTAATCTTCTGAAAACAGAAATAGTGAGCATTTATTACTGAAGAGTGAGTTGTAAAACTATCAAACATTACCAGGAAAGTCAAGTATAAAAAGAAAAAATAGCTCAAAATAACTTTCCTATTCCATGACTGTTTTTCCTAAAATTTATTTTAAAGTATAATTGCTTTTTCAGTATGTTTTATCTCAAAATAATATATTCTTTTAGCATTAATAAAAGAATCTTCAATAAATTATAAATGTTTATACTTATTGCAAATAAATATCTCCATAGTAATTTCAATACAATTTCTGTGACAGGAATTTTGCTATTTTTCTTAAGATATTTTCATTTATTTATCCAATACATAACATAAGGTATACATTGATACTTCCCACCAAGTGTTGTGCTGGGCAGTAGTAATATATGCCCCTACCCTCAGGAAGTTGATATTCAAGTGGGGAAAAATATACACTAGAGGTGTCAATGTTATAAGAAGATTTTTAATTTGATCAGTCTCAAATGCTATAAAATATTGCAGCATTGTACAGATTTTAACATCCTAGGAACAGTATTCTTAATAAGCCCTCATTTATCTCTTACTTTACATTTTCAAAATCTTTTTCTCAGCTTTTGTCTTCCTCCAACCCCACTGCCATATGCAGTCAACAAAAAGTCAGAAGTAAAATGATTAAACAGTTAATCCCAGGCACCCCCAAGTATGTGTTTTATATTACAATTGTTATGTTCCCAGAACATTTAACAAATGAAATAATATGAAAGGCTAAGGTTATAAACATTTTCTACATTATTTTAAAAATATATTTAAGAACATATTCATTATTTGAAACATAGGTACATAGCTATGGAGAGGGAAGAATGATCCAAATTCATGTAAAATTTATTCCATATAAAGGAATAATCTATATAATGTCTATATACTATAACTTCTCTAGAGAGAACCATATAAATGTCACAAATGCTATTCTGAGTATTAAGTATGCATAAAAGATTTTGTCCTCAAGCATTGTATAAGATTGTCCAATTAAATGGTATTATGGTATCTCATAGTAATTAAAGAAAAATTAGTAATTCCAGAATCCACCCAAACTCTTTAGTTAGAAAGCATAACAATGTAAAATGATCTCAGGAACTAAAACCACCGTGATTGGAACAAAATTGTCATCTGTTTTCAAAGTTAGGAAACACTATATGTTGTTTTCCCATGACCTCATGGTGTCTTATGTTTCATTAAATACTGCCATTCTTTTCCTAAGCATTTCTACCTCCAAATAATCAGGTAGATTTGGTTATGCAGGATGAAGCAGATGAGAACTGAGTGCAAAGATGGAAGTTTTGATTGTGACATGGCCAAATGAAGGGAGAAACGAAAGAAACAAACCACTGACTTTCATTATTAATGTAGAATAATTCTAATAAACAAGGATTTTCTGTAAATACCTTTGGGAAACCTAATTCTTCATGTTTTCTCAATGCCACAGGAATCTCAAAGCGTTTAACCACATTCTGACAGGACAGAGGCACACACCACGACTGTAATATGCCTTGGCAATCAAACTGTTTGAATCCTGATCTAAAAGCTTACCAGTTGTGTGACCTTGGACAAGTTACTTAACCTCATAGTGTCCAAATTTCCTCACATAGAGGAAGAGGCTGTGGTAGATTGCATTTCCAGTCTCCTTAATTCAATGCCTCTAATTTGGTCCCCTTCGCTGTGGAAGAACTATACATTCCCAACCTATTGAATTCAGTCATGACCACATGACCTTGTCTGACCAATGAAGTAAGCACAGAAATTACATGAGTATCACTTTCAAACTGATGGATCAGGGGAGCAGCACAAGGTATACATGGGCTCTGTCCCTCTGCCACAGGTCTGGCCATATCCTCAGACAACATGGGGTAAAGCCTCAGAAAGCCCACCTTGGATACATAATATAAGAGAGTAATTTGTGTTTATTAAGCCACTGAGCTGTTCCATTTGTCCATGAAGGCAGTTTAACCTCGCCTACCCTGATTCATACAGGGTATTCACAGGTACCAAAAAGATCAGATTAGATTGTACAAGGAAAGAACTTAGAGGCACACCTGATATGATAAAAACTCAATTCATTGTAGGGATTCTTAAGATTATAGTATACATTATTTTCATTAAAAAGTCTTTAAAAGTTTTCAGAATGTATCTTAAATGCACAAATAATGTGTATTTGTGGCTATTTATTAAAATGGTGTCCACTACCTCAGATTCATTTATATCTAACACTTCTTGAACATTTCTCCTTTGTAAAAAGTATTACTTCATCTGAAATATTTTTGTTTGAAAATTAAAATTTGTGCCTGCATTTCCTTGTATACGCAAAAGGGATAAGAGTACTTACTTCATAAGGTTGTTATGAAGAAGAAATATATTAACATATGTAAAGCACTTGGGACAGTAACTGACATTTAGTTAGTTCCATACAGTTATTATTTTAATTATTATTAATGATATAATTCTCTATCTTGTCCTATTGTATTTCCCTGTAGGTTACTCAGCATTGCCAACCACAGGAATTAATTTCCTTCTATACAATTAATTGAGGATTTTATTTTTCTATTTAGTTAGAAAATAAGCAAGTATTTACTGTGATTCTATTATGTACTTACAATAGTGGGAAGTAGGAGGGAGATTATTTAGTGTTAAAGCTGGTCAGAAAAGAGGTGGAGAAATAAATTGATCCAAACAACAATAAATGACTTAGTGTTGAAAGAGCCAGAGAAAATGAAAATTCCATCATTCTCAGTGTAAGTCTCTCCTATCTCCATCAGAATGCCCTTTCTTATAGCTGATCTTTGACTAGTCACTTTACTTTGCCCTGTAAAATCACTTTGTAGATAAACTCACCTTTTTCTTCTCCCTGTATTCTTGATCAAATTTAGCCTGGCCTTGAGAGGACAGCACAGCATTTCCAGCTGTACTGTCCTTGGGAAACGTGTTACCATTGTTTCAGTCAGAAGAGGGTTAAGAAGGTCAGCTACTTTCCAATGTAAGGTGCACCAATGTTAAGTTTGTTTCCTTCTCTCTCAGGTCCCATGGTATTCAAATAAGGTACTGGGTTTGCATGTAATTAAAAGTATGGTGATTTTGAAAAAGAAATACAGAATGTTACCAGGTTCTTTACTGAGTATATTTCACCTTATCTAGGGGATTAAAGAAGTTGGCTCTTGAAAGGTGCTCTTCACCATTGAAAATAAGTAGAAAATTAATAATTATCAACAATCTGAGGAAAACCTTCTAAAATGAATGATAGAACATTCTTGGTTGTGGGTTTTTTTCTTCCATCATTTTGAATATATCATGCCACTCCCTTCTGGCCTGCAAAATTTCTGCTGAAAAATCAGCTGATTGTCTTATGGGAGCTCCCTCATACTTAGTTAGTTGCTTTTTTCTTGCTGCTTCTAAGACTTTGTCTTTATCTTTAATTTTTCCATTTTAATTACAATGTGTCTTGGTGTGGTCTTCTTTGAGGTGGTCCTGTTTGGGACTTTCTGTGATTCCTGGACATGGATGTCCATTTCCTTTTCCAGATTATAGAAGTTTTCAACTATCATATCTTCAGATATGTTCTCTGCCCTTTTCTCTCTGACTTCTCTTTTTGAGACCCTTATAATACAAATGTTTTCATCCTTGATGTTGTCCAAGAAGTCTCTTAAACTGTCCTCATTTTTAATTTTTTTTTCTTTCTTATGTTCAGCCTCAGTGATTTCCACTACACTGTCTTCCAATTCACTGGTCCATTACTCTGTACCATCTAATCTACTGTTGTTTCCTTCTAGTGTATTTTTTATTTCAGATATTGTACTCTTCAGCTCTGTTGGCTCTCCTTTATATATTCTAATTCTTTGTTAAAATTCTCACTCTGTTCATTCATTCATCTCCAAAGTTCATTGAGTTCTTTATGATCATTACCTTGAAATTTTTGTCAAATAGATTGCTTATCTCCACTATGTTTAGCTCTTTTTCTGAGGTTTTGTCTTGTTCCTTAATTTGAAACATATTCCTGTCTCTTCATTTTGCCTAATTCTCTATGATTGCTTCTATGTATTGGATAGATTGGTTATGTTGCCGATCTTGGAGAAGTAGCCTTATGCAGGAGATTCCTATGGTGCCTAGTAGCACAGTCCCCTCTGGTCGCCAGAGATATATGCTCTAGGAGTGCCCTTTATGTAGCCTGCATGTGCCCTTTTGTTGTGGTAGGGCAGGTTACTGTGGTGCACTGGTAAGTCCCTGGCCTGGTTGACTGCCAGGCCTTGCCTCATGTGGTAGCTACTGACCCTCTGGTAGGTGAAGCTGGTGGGTGAGGCCAGCTCTGCTGTAGCTGTCCCCAGGAGGGCCCAGGGCTACAGTTGGACCTCAGGTGGACAGTTAAGCCCCAGCACAAATAGAGTAGAGGGAGGATTCCAAAATTGCATTTGCTGGTGCCTGTGTTCTTCTGGTAGAGTTAGCTCTCCAAAACGGTTGCCCAGATGGAATGCTAGTTGCCTCCTGCCTCTATTGGAGAGTCTCCAAGATCAGCAAGAGGGTCCAATCATACTCCTTTCAAATTACTGCCTCTGCACTGGGACTACTGGGATTTGGGGTATGTGAGATTCTGTGTGTGCCCTTTAACAGCTTGTTGGCCTTCCAAGACAGACATTCTGGAGACTTGTCCTTCTGATGCAGTACCTGATGGGAAGCCTTATGTGGGACTCTGACCCCTTGCTCCTTTGGGATAACCTCTGTAATTATAATTATCTTCCCATTTGTGGGTTGCTTACCTGAGTGTGATGTGTCTTGACTATATCATGTCTCCACCCCTCCTACACTTCTTGTTGTGGTTACTTATTTATATCTTCAACTGTGGAAAATCTTTTCTGCTAGTCTTCAGGTTGTTCTCATAAATAGTTGCTCTGTAAATACAGTAAGTCTCCTACATATGAACCTTCAAGTTGTGAACTTTCAAATATGCAAACATGCATTTGCATGTCCAATCACATAAGTTAGTTCAGGTGTCTGGCATATGTTGTCACGTGCGTTCATCCTCTACAAGTGGTTGTGCTTTTGTGTACTTTACTGTATAGTACTGTATAGAGTACAGTAGTACAGTATCTTTATTTCAAACCCAGGATGTCTGGAAACAAGCGTAAAAGCAGCAGTGGTGTAGCTGATACTGCTAAGGATCGCCAGGAATTGGAGGCCCCAAGAAAGGACGAAGAGAGACAAGAGGAAAAAGAAGTAACTGAAGAACCAAAGGGATTCACAATGCAGGAAATGGCAAGGGGATTTTCTTTGTTTGAGGAGGCACTGTTAGTTTTTGAGGCAGAGGACCTGACCATAGAACGGTACACGAAGGTTGCAGCAGCCATTCAGAATTTACTCCAGTGCTACCGTGTCATCCATGATGAGGAAACAAGAGCTACTACTCAGACATCACTGGATCATTTTTTCAAGAGAGTAGATAGAATTGAATCCAACAAGGAACCGGAACCTGTACCATCAACGTCAGGTGTGAGTGAAATTGCAGCTTGCCCTCTATCTCCTATTGCTGACAATCCTTCAGCTCTACCACATCCCACACCTCTCACTCCTCCAGTCAGTAATTCTTCTTGCCTGTTCACTCTATGCCAGCCCCTGTATGCCAGCTGTTGTAGGACTATTGTACTTTTCAAGGTACTGTGCTGTAAAATTTAAAATAGTTTCTTTATTTTTTGTGTCTGTTTGTTTTTTATGTATTATTTGTGTGAAAAGTATTATAAACCTATTATGGCACAGTACTATACAGCCTATTATGTTAGTTGGGTATTAGGCTAACTTTGTTGGACTTATAAACAAATTGGACTTAGATATAGAACAGAACTCATTCTATGTACGGGACTTACTGTAGTTGAAATTTTGGTGTGCCCATGAGAGGAGGTGAGCTTAGCTTGTCTTCTTCCTTCACTCTCTTGGCCACATGTCTGACAAATGTGAGTCAGAGCAGTCCTTGTAGCAGTCCTCAAGTGGGAAATTGTAACTCCAGCCCTGGTCCAATCTTTGAAACTTGCTTACTTTGTAATTACTTTTAATCTACCATTCAAGAAAAGTAGCTGAGTTCTACATCCTGCACTAGACCCAGAAATAAACAGAAATATCATCCATCCATCCACTTTTAAAATGAACCACTACTGGAAAGCAGAATCTTTGAGCCAGAGTTTATCATGAGAAATTAAGTTTTCTGGAAACACACTGAAATCTTAAAAAGTTATTAGGCTTTTAAAACATCATGATATAGCATTTTAGAAACAATGTTTCTGTACTTTAAGGTTCAAGGGTATTATAAAAGACATAAAGGCCCATAACATTAATAAATTTGGACATTATCTTGCAGTTACTGGTAATTTGTTAAAGCAGAGTAACATTAAATTTTGGAGTTTGATTGTTTGTGTTAATAATCTGTCTTCAATGTTGTGAATAGATTTGTTAGATCCAAGTCTACATACAAGGAAACTGGTTAAGAAGATATAGCAGTAGGTATAGAAGAAAAAAATACACATATTTGAGAATCTGAGACCTGGAATCAGTAGCTTTGGGACTGAGTAGACATGAGAAGTAAAAATGGGAGAAGAAAGTAGGATTGTGCCCAGATTTTCAATTCTTGGACTATGTAACAGGGACAGCTAGTATTCCAGTGTCCATTGTGTGACACTACAATCATCTGTTCAGCTGGCTCACGGCTGCCTAGAATAATGGTTACATAAACCAGATTTTTAAAGTTTCCTGTGGTCATGTGACTAAGTTCTGGTCAGTGGGCTATAAGCAGGAGTGATGTGTGCACATAAATGGAGGTGCCCTTAAATGGAGCAGATATGTTCTTTATTTTTATTCTGATGATTAGTCTGATGTGTTGTCAGAAACTCCACCAGCTATCTATGACAATGCAAACTGGGAGGACAATATAGGGGTGGCAGAGGGATAATACAGAAGAAAATATTTTTTAAAAAGTCCATGACTCTGTCATACAAGCCCAGAATTGCTGACTTCTGACCTTTGTATATGACAGAATAAAATCTGGGATTGTGAAAGCAACATCAATTTGGGTTTTCTGTCACATTCATTATCTTAACTAATATCTCTATTTTATGCTGACATCATTCAATGGTAAGAAATACAAGAAGAGGAGTTTCTCCGGGGGGGAAGAAAAAGGAGTTCAATTCTGATTGTATGGGTTTTGGTATTTAAGCTTCTTATGAAACAGTCGGACGGAGATATCAGTGAGATAAGAAGAGGACCTAAGATAGAGACTTTTAAAAAGAAAATAGAAAACAATCTTCTAAAGAAATAGAAGTCAGGAAAAACACTAAAAATAGAGGCTAAAAAACCATGAAGTTTTGACAGCACAAAAGACAAGACTGGAGCTCATTTCAAGAAGGATCAAGTGGTCAACAGTGACAAATGTTGAACTGTTAATTAAGTGCTGAAGCACGTGTCTTGAATAAGGGATAAAGTTATTAACAACCTAGGGGAAAGCAGTTTCATGAAAGAAGAGGTGGCAGAAGGCAGATTGCAAGTGGGTTGATGTCTGAGTGGCTGGTAAACAAGTAAACAAGTAGTAGGCACACAGTGGAATGGTGCCAACCTCATCTTGACCATTATGTGGCACAACTCTTCCTCCCAGAAAGTAAACTTGGTGCCCACCCTGCTGTAGCCATGGCACAATGCTTGTCTTCTCCCGTATTCTTTGATAATTCAGTTCAGTTTTGCCCATTAGCTGAGATGCACTAGATTTTTGACAAATATCTTTCCACCCCGTGGTCATTTTAAGCACTTCTGTTATCCACTCAGCATTATTCCAAATTTTGTCGATTCTCTTGAAGTTCCTACCTAATCCTTAAACGCCTAAATCCACAAATAACATCATCTACTACTTCCTAAAGCCAGATTCTCAACTCCAGCACTATTGATATTGGGAGGGGGGGTGTATTATAGGACATTCAGTAGCATCCCTGGCCTCCACCCATTAGATGAAAGTAGCAGCCCCACCAGTTGTGACAACCAAAAATGTCTCCAGATATTGCCAAATATCCAGCAGGGAGGCAAAATTGTTCCTGGCTGGCAACCACCAGAAACAATTTGTCAAGAACTTTTTCACCTTCCTTTTCCCACAGCCACAGATTCAATACCCCTTCACATTCTTCACATAGAGACACAAATGGTAGGACTCTCATTTTGAGAAATAACTTTGCAAACCTTTGTGTCCTTTATTTTTTCCTCTCTATTGAATTGCTTTCCCTTAACCTATATGTAGGTTGGTTCACCCTGATAAAATAACTATCAGTTCTGAATCTCCTTTAGCTATCACCTTTCCTCTAACCTTCTCTGGAAAGTCAATCTTTATAATCCTCTCTAAAAGTCTCATCTCATTTCTTACTTCATAACTATCCAAACCTTATACACAAGCCATGTTAAACAACATATTTATAGTTTTCTTTCCTGTCTTGCTTTTACAAATCTTTCTTTTGCCCTTCTCTTCTTTCTACATAAAATAACATCTCCTTCTCATTCACTTGTCTAATCCTCCTGAATTCTTAAAAACAATCCAAGAAGCCTTCCTGTCTTTAATATTACGGGTTCGGTTCCTTGTTAACATACTCGAGAACAGCCTGGGTTTCCTTATGTCATTGTACATATCACACTCATATACTTTCAGTTGACTCTTTCTTTCTCTGTTTTCATAGCCTTGAGATCCTTGAGACTAGGATCTATGTCTTCTTTTTCTGCTGTGGTTAGCTTTCCTGAATCCAAAGTGAACATGAACTGGGCCATATTCTCACGCATAAGCAGTCTGTTCCTTTGACTTAATTTTACTCAACTGTGTTCAGACACAATGGAAGCTGTTAGGAATTTCATTTACACCTTGATGCCTCACAAATACATCCTCTCCAGCTCTGTTTATTTTGGTCAACTCGTTTTTTCCTATCCATTTATCTGCTCATCAGGAGAGATGAAAGTAATGGAAATAAGATATTCTGTTCAGGGACTGGTTAATAACTTCTTCTACCTGACAGTACAGTAGCAATTGGAACCAAGCTGCTTATTTATTGATTGGTGACCCAAACGGAAATTGTTTTATTTCCTCCCTTAAAAAGGTTAACCACACTTCCGAAAGAGGGTTTTCAAGAACTCTGCCTGAACACTTTACATAAAGTTAATCAAAGATAATGGATAAAATGTGATTTCATGTCACCATTGAATGTCCTAAATAACTCATTTCCATTTTTATTCAATTGAAGCTATTCAGGGTGATATGAAATTATAACAGCATCAAATGAACTTAACTCCAAAGACATTATACACTATGTTATTATTGGGCTATTGGGATTATAGTAAAACAGTTATTCAGTTCAAATTTTATTTAAATCCAAGGATCCAGAAGATTAAGCTAAGATTTTTAACCAAAACCCTGAACAATTAGAAAAAAACTAGCCTTATATAATTAACGCAGTTCACAAATAATATTATTCAATATTTCTTCTCCTAAGAAAATATGTATAATTTATACAAAGATTTTTGTCCTAGATGTATCAAAACTTTATTAAAATAATTTAATCACATTCCTAAAACAAATGTATTCTAAGTTGTTATAGGTTTATCCAATCAAGAAATTTGTAACTCTGCTTCATTTCTTGATAAACTGGGAATGAAAACACTGGGTAAATAAAAAGAGAATCTTTATATCCAAACTAGTAATTTTGTCTTCTCTATTCTACTTCCTTGAAACCAAAGAAATTCCTTTAAAGGTGGATTTAGAGAATGCTTACTTAAGTAGATGGCCATAGAGAGGAACTTATTGAAATTTTTCTCCATTTACCAGTTCTTTTCCTTTTTTCCTCCTCCCTCCATTTCACAATAATAGTGATATCAGAGTCCAGGCATCCATAACCAAAAAGTAGATGAATTTTTAACACTGAGTTAAATTTACTCATTTGTTCCCAGAAGTTGTGTTAAACCAACAGTATATATTTTTTAAATTTATTGGTCTTGGCCACAGATAGTCAAAGTGTTATTTGAAATGCTTTAAGACTATTTTTATTAATATTTATTCTTTATCAATTTTCCTGTTCATTTGCATTATACCTCTCCCAATATAATGTATACTATAAAAGGGCAAGGATTTTTGTAGGACTTTGATAAGTATTTGTTGAATAAAAATTTTGATATAAATTATAGTACCTTCATCTATAATTTCATTTATCATCTGTATAGGACTTATTGTTCAGAGAACCAATCACTGTGAGGATATATTTATTAGCTTTACATGATCTAATCATCAATTTAATAAGTAAATATTTGTATTCTTGGCATAAAGCTATGCTTGTAATGCTATATTGAATTGACCAAATGTTCATGCTTTTAAATAATTAGTACCTTTACAAAATAATGATCACTATACCATTATTTATTACTTTCTCTTACCAGATGCAAACAATAGTTATATGTTTATATATTCCAGCTATTTAAGTTCATGTTATAATTGCTTCACATTTTTCTTGAATCTAGCTTTTGCTCATTGATTCTATTCACCTTATATGAAAGAGAGCATTTTAGGCAATGAAACAGTTTGATCTGTTCTCAGATTGGTAGATGTATTTGGTTCTAATCCCTAGAAACAATTTCAGTCAAAATTAAAATTGTAAGTATGTAATGATTGATAATGTGAAAGTATATTTCAATATGTATACTGAAAAACATATTTTTATGTCATTGTTTTGTCTTTACAGAGTTCAATTGATAAATATTTCAATTATTTTGATATTCTGTTACTAAGTTCATATTCGTTTAGAATGATTGTGCTTCTTGGAGAACTGATGCCTTTATCATTATGCATTGCCTTTGTTTATCTCTGGTAATCTTTGTTGTTCCAAAATTGACTTGGTCTAAAATTAATATAACTACTACAGCTTCTTCTGATTATTGTTTATGACATATATTTCTCTATTTTATCTCTTTACTTTTAACCAATCTGAACCTTTTTTTTAAAGTGGATTTCCTGTATACAACATAGTAGTTATGCCTCATTTTTATATCCGCGTAGAGTATCTCTGTCTTTTACTTGGTGTATTTAGACCATTCATATGTTAAATGATTTTGTTATAGTTAGATTAATATATACCATGTTTGTAGCTGTTTTCTATTCATGCATTATCTGTTCCTACACCTTTTTTTTCTGTCTCTGCTTTTAACTGACAATTTTATCTCCTCTCAGCATATAAATAATACTACATTTTTTTAATTAGAGTATAATTGCTTTACAATGTTGTGTTAGTTTCTGCTGTACAATGAAGTGAATCAGCTATGTATATACATATATCTCCTCCCTCTTGGACCTTCCACCCCCCCCCCACCATCCCACCCATCTAAGTCATTGCAGAGCACAAAGCTGAGCTGCTCTTTAGAAAAATTTTAATGAATGCCCTGGTGTTTCTAATATACATTTCTAACTAATCTAAGTTCACCTTCAACTGATATTATACTATTTCACCTGTAGTACAGGTACCTGATAACATAGTATTCCTAATTTCTTCTCTCATCTCTTGTGGTATTACTTTCATTTATTTCACTTATCCATGAGCTAGGATCATCCAATAGTTTTTTATTATTATGACTTTAAACAAAGTTGTATTTTCAATCAATGAAGCATAAGAAAAATAAAATATTTTATTTTTACTTTCATTTATTTCTTTTCTGATGTTCTTTATGTGTGCACATCCAAGTTGCTATTGTATATAATTTTCCTTCTGCCTCAAGGAATTTTCACATTTCTTACAAAGTATGTCTACTAGTAATGAAGCTCCTCGGTGTCTGTCTGAAAAAGTCTTTATTTCTCCTCTACTCTTGAAAGAGAAACTAATTAGATATAGATTTCTAGGTTAGTGTTTGTTTACTTTCAGCACTTTTAATATTTTACTTCATCTTCTTCTGGCTTCTATGATTTATGACCAGAAGTCTTCTGTACAAAAGTTATTCTTGTCCTTGTTCTTCTATAGATAAGGTGATTTTTCCTTCTGGATTCTTTCAAAATTTTCTCCCTGTCCCCTTGAATTTTTTCAATTAAATGTAATATGCCTATGTGTAAACGGTTTTTTGGGTTTAGGCTTTGGTATAGATTTTGATATTTATCATGGATGGTCTTTTCTGACATTCTTAAACTTGTGGTTTTGTGTTTGTCATTAATTTTGGAAAGATTTTGGCCATACTAGTTCAAATATTTCTTATGTTCTATTTTATCTTTCTTCAACTCCTAGTATTCTAATTGCATATTATATTACATTTGCATTTATTGTTCCACGGTTCTTGGAGGTTCTGTTCTGGTTTTGTTTGTTTTAGTCTTCCTTCTCTTTGTGTTTCAGGTTGGGAAATACAAGCTGGCCTGTGTCCAAAGTTATTGATGCTGTTCTCGGCCATGTTGAATCTACTGATGAGCCCCTGAAAGGTATTTTTTATTTCTATTATAGTTATTTTTTCAATTTCTATCATTTCCATTTGATTTTTCCTTAGTAATTCACCTTTGTGCTTATGTTACCCACCTATTCTTACATGTAGCTTATTTTTTCCATTGAAGCATTAAAGTCCTTAGCATGTTAACCATCGTTATTTTAAATTCCTTGTTGCTAATTTCAACACGTGTGTCTTATCTGTATTTAATTTTGGCACTTGCTTTTTCTCTTCAGACTGCGTTGCTTTCATGTTTTTGGCATGCCTTGTAATTTTTTTGCTGAAAGCCAGACACTCAGGTAATAAGAACTGAGATAAATAGTCTTTTAGTGTGAGGATTTACTTCATTCTGGCCAGGAGTTGAGCTTTGTTGAATGTTTGCTATAGCTTTAGGTGACAAAGACTTCATATTCCTCGAGTGCCTTTGTTTTTGTCTTTTCTCTGATCTTTGAGTTTCCCTAAATATTCCTCTTCAGAGAGATTCTGCATCTTGCAGAACTGCTGGTTTTTGTAGCCCTGTTGATGTACAGGAGGTGATGGTGGTAAACCATGTGTGGAGGAGGGAAAGGGGAATTCTGTAATCTTCTGATTAAATCTCAGTCTCTTAATGGGCATGTGTCTTAGAGCTGTGACCAACAGAAATGCTTTTCCAGTGATATAGCTTTTCCTCCTGCTGCCTACTCTCTTTTTTGGCTACCACATCCCAAGTCTATTTCCTTGAACCTCTGATCCCTGTGACTGTTTGTTTGTTTGTGTTTCACTTAGGTGAAACATGAAGTCAGTAGTAACTGAAGTGGGAGTAATCCCCTTCCCCCAACCGGGGTAAAGCTCTAATAAAGTCCTTTTCTTAGGGACTAGGCTTTTGTCATGGAGAAAGCTCTATGTGTATTTAACAATGATTATACCTCTTCTGCCAACACCACAGAGTAATCTTTCTTGACTCTTCATCATTAGAACCTGATGGGGCTCCTGGAGGTAAACCTCATAAAAGAATGGGCACCCCCACGAGTTTCTCACTTTCATATTAATCCACACTCAGCTTCCAGCAACTGGTCAAAATTACTGTTTTCACGTTCCTACAAGTTTGTAGTTCCAGCAGCTTCTGCTCCAGGTAAGCAGATGTCACCTGTGCTTTTCCGAATGCACCTGTCTATCCAGATTTGCAGGTGTAGGTTTAGTCGATAATCTCAACTTTTTAATGGATTCAAGGAAAAAAATCATTGATTTTCAGTTTGTCTAGATTTTTCTTGCTTAAAGGATGGAGTGATGATCTAACCTCTTTGCATGGGAAAGCTGAAGCTGAAAATCCCTGATGGTAATCATTTTAACAACATTTTCTTATTTTTCTATTCTAAGTTTTGATAAGTTGAGTCACCACACTGCTTTTTAAAAGACCTAGTGAAATTACTATTGTCATACCATTAGAGGAAACTATTGCTATCAAATTGGCACTTGCAAGAGTCAATGAAATGAAAAGATTTTCTCTAACTGAATCATAAATGAAATGGCTTTCTCAACAGTTTTATAGGAAAAAAATAGCTTGTAAAACTAAATATTGTCATTTTATCAAAGTAAAAATTTATCTAACAAGGCTTCAAGTTCAAGTAAAATAACATTTGAGTGTCAACTTAATAAGGCCTCCTCCCATATGCAATATAGAGTCACTAAATTTTCAAACTAAAAAGGATTTTAGAGTTCATTTAAACCAACAGTCCTTAATCCAAGGTTTATGTAGTTCCCAGGGGTTCAAAATTGAAATGGCAGCCTGTAAACCTGATGTTCCAGTGAGTGCTTCTCACAAGAACTGATCCTTTGGACCAGCATGAGTGAGACACATGCTGTCACACACAAGGCAATGCTGAGGTGCTTGCATAGATTTGGATGCCATGGCTTATTTACATCATCATTTCTGTTGCATCTTCAAATGATATTTTCATTGGTCCTCTTCTTTGTGAGAATTCAGGTAATCTTTCTTACCATAAACACACATCAAAACTGCATTGCTCTTCTGTAGCTTTTGTATGTCACTTTTCTCATATCCCCTCACCACCCAGCCACAAAAAAAGAAATAAGAATGGAATATCACACTTAGGGACTCACTTGTGTAATGGGCATACAAGAAGCACAAATATCATAGTACAAACACTCAAACTTATTGTCAAAACAAACACTTATCTACAGTCTCTTGACATTACAGCAAATCAATACGGTGATGCTGATGGTTATATTCAGGATCTTGAAGTCATTTACATTTGCTTTACTTAGGAAGCCCTTTTTACAGATCAACTATCCTAAGACCATAACTCAAGTGTATCTTTATGATTTCTATATCTTATATTAAACTCTGTTTTAAGCATCAGTTCCATCATATAGAATAAACAATTTTAGTCTGTTCATTTCACAATACATTTTTCTTTAACTGAATATGAGATCCAATTGAATCTAAGATTCATATATCCAGGGAAGAGTGATGTGTGTGTGTGTGTGTGTGTGTGTGTGTGTGTGTGTGTGTGTGTGT